>NC_058130.1:284597130-284604077 GCF_016433145.1 Gracilinanus agilis | reverse complement strand
AAATCCCTGTTCAGTCATCTCTGGATATCTCTTCAATCAAACTTTTAAGAATTTTTATTCAGTTTTATTATTTCTCTTATTAATTTTTTGGATGAGATTTATCTACTTCTGAGAGAGGAAGGTTCCCCCAATACTATAGTTTTAGTATTTCCTCCTTAATCTCCTTTAGTTTCTCCTTTAAGAATCTGAAGACTATATCATTTAGTGCATATATATTAAGTACTGATATTATTTTATCATTATTTTATCAAGACATGATTACCTTCCATAAGTATTTTAATCAGATACATTTTTCTTTAGCTTTGTCTGAGATTGTGATTGCTATGGCCACTATTTTGTCTCAGTTGAAGCCCGGTAGATTCTTCTCCAGCCTCTTACCTTTACTCTGTGTATCTCTACTTGCCCCAAATGTGTTTCTTGTAAACAACATATGGTAGGATTCTGGTTTTTAATCCGTTTCTTAATCCCCTTCTACATCTCTAAAGGATAAGATAGTATTCTATACTCCAATGAATCTGGCTCTTCCTCTCTGAGCCAATTCCAATGTGAGTATGTTTAAGTATTATCCATCACCTCCCTCATCCTCCTCTCCATTTTCATAGTATTCCTTTATCCAACACTTTATGTGGTATAATTTACTCCATTTTTCTTTTTCTCTTCCCATTTCTCTTAGTGCAGACCTCTTTTTCAGCTCTAGATTTTTTGCAGTTCATCCTAAACAGCTTAGTACCATGCCCTCTGTCTACATATACTTTTTCTTACTACTATGATAATGATAAAAAGAAACTTTAAGAGTTATAAATATCATGTTTCCATTTAGGAATGTAAACATTTTGACCTCATTAAAGCCCTCAAGTTTTTTTTTTCTTTTTCTTATTCATCTTTTTATGCTTCTCTTGAATGTTGTATTTGGACATCAGATTTTCAATTTAAATCTGGTTCTTCTTCAGGAATGCTTGGAAATCTTCTATTTTACTAAATGATCATACTTTCCACTGAAAGAATATAGTCAGTTTCAATGGGTTGGTGATTCTTGATTGTAAATCCTATTCCTTTGCCGTTTGGAATATCTTATTCCTAACTTTCTTATTTTTCAATGTGGAAGCTGCAAGATCGTGTGTATTTCTGACTGGGGCTCCCTGATATCCTAATTGTTTCATTCTAGATACTTGTAGTATGTTCTATTTGGCCTGGGAGATCTTGAAATTGGCTATAATATTTCTCTCAGTTGACAATTGGGGATTCATGCAAGAGGTGATCTACAGATTCTTTCAACATCTATTTAACCCTCTTCACGAGTATCAGGGAAATCACTTAAGAAAATAATTCCATAAAACCTAGGAATTGCCACATGGAAATAGAGGCATAAAAATACAATAAAGAAAGTAACTACCAAAAGACTAGAATAAACCAAATGGGAATAGAAGCAAAAAAGCCACTGAAGAAAACATTATTTTAAAGAGTAGAATTGCCCAAATGGAAAAGGAAACACAAAATCTTGAGGAAGAAAATAAATTCCTAACATTAGAATTGGGAAAATGAAACTAAGAATGCATATGACATCAGAAAACAAAAAAAAATTTAAAAAAATTAAAAATAGAAGAAAATCTGAAATGCCTCATTGGCAAATTAACTGACATGGAAAATAGATCCAGGAAAGTTTATTTTTTAATGTAAACCTGGATTAAGGTAAAAGCCTAGATACCACATTGCTAGAAATCATTAGGGAAAACTGCTATGATATTCTCGATAATGAGGAGAAGATAGAAATGGAAAGAATCCACTGTTCTCCTCCAGAAATATACCCCAAAATAAAACATCCCAGGACTATTATAGACAAATTCCAGAGCTCCTAGGCCATGAAAGAAGTATGACAAGAATCCAGAAGGAAAAAATTTCATATATCATGGTGGCACAGTCAGGATTACATAAGACCTGGAAGCTTCTTTAAAGAACTGGAAAGCAGAGTATTATTATCTCCAAAGGAAAAGGATCTAAGATTATCATCAAGAATCATACCCAGAAAAACTGAGCATAATCCTCCATGGGTAAAGAAAAAAATTGATATTTAATGAGTTAGAAGACATCTAAGCATTCCTGAAGAGGAAAAATGGAGCTATGACGAAAATTCAATGGCCAAACTTGACATTAAATAAAAGCAGAAAAAGATAAACAGAAAAGTGAAAACTGAAGGGTTTCTATAAGGTGGAATTGACTCCATTAATATATAGAATGGTGATAATTAAGATACTAATTACATCTATGATGATTGAGATTTTTAAGAACTTTATTGCTACTAGGGCAGTAAAAAGGAAAATAAATATAAGGACCAAAGTAAGTTGAGTAGGATGGGATGGTACACAAAAAACCCAAAATTAGAGGAGTAATAGGAGAGAACAAAAGAGAAACACAGAAGAGGTACACAAGAGTGAATACATTGGAAGAGAAGATGGAAGAGTGGCAGGAAATGCTTGAAACTTACTCTCATAAGAAATAACTCAAAGTGAGAATAATATTTAAATTTAGTCTATAGAAATCTATCTTTCCCTATATGGAAGCATTTAACTGGGAATTAACTATTTCCTTCGTCGATTTGTCAACTGGGGAATGCTTTGTAATTTCATCAATTCAACTCAATTTTCTATATATTTGAAGAATGAGGCCTTTCCTGAGATACTCTAAAAATTAAAATGAATTTACAGTAACTTCAAATATTATATTTTTATGACATGTATTTATAATCACTAGAAGAAAAGGAATGAAAAGTTAATTATATAAAAACATTTTATAAAAAACACAACGTGATTAAACTAATCTATGTGTTCAAAATGCCTGGTTTGACAGTTGCTCTCATAGGAAGAAAATAGACTAGACACCCAGCTCCCCCCAATTTATCTCCTGACTACATCAGCATGTAACAACAGGAAGACAGTGGGCTCCTAGATAATAGAGTTCAAAGGTACAAGATTTCCAATTACACAATATTTTTTATAAAATTTTCCTGTTTGTTACTTACCTTTCCATCTTGATTGCATTGACTTTTTTGCCTAAAAATGTTGCAGCGTAGCAAAAGTCGTCTGTTTTTCATCTCCTAGTGTTCTCTATGTCTTATTTGGACATATATTCTTCCCTCATCCAAAGATGTGGCAGGCAAAGTATTCCATGATCTTTTAATTTGTTTATGATATTACCACTTTTTTCTTTTTTAAAATTTTATTAACTTGCTCCATATTATATGCCAATGCAGTTTTTAATAAATTTGTTGAATTTTGAAATTCATGTTCTCTCCCTTCCATCTCTCCCCCCTTCTCCTCAAGATGACACCATATTGGTTAGACACAATTATTATTATACAATACATATTTCCATATTTGTCATGTTATTAAAGAAGACACAAACATGAAACTAAAGAAAAATTCATGAAGTAAATAAAGATTTTAAAAGTGGCATAATTCAGTTGGCATTCAAATTGTTTCCTTTTCTTCTGTTAATGGTGGGTTACCTTTTCTTTATGAATACCTTAGAGTTGTCTTAAAACTTTGAATTGATGAAAATGTTTGTCATTCATAGTAATTATTTAGACTTTGTTACTGTTATCATGTACAATAGTTTCTTGCTTCTGTTCACTTTACTTTGCATCATTTCATATAAATTTTTTATAATATCCCCATTTATTTATAAATCATGTATTCATTTTGAGTTTATCTTGATATATGGCATGACGTGATGGCCTGTACCTTGTTTCTGCCATGTGGTTTTCTAGTTCTCCTCTCTCTCTTCCCTCTCTCATTCCCCCCATTTTGAGGATTCTGCCAATGCCCAAGTAGTGTTCCGTCACCCTTGGCATGACCCCCTCACACCTCTGAAGAATGCCACGTGAACTCTGCCAGCAGCAAGTTTCCTTTCTGATCATTAGAGTGATTCATGGGGGAATGAGTTTTTAATCTTTTTACCACATCGTCATTTTCTAGGGAGGATAGCTACATAGCTCAGTGTATAGAACATCTAGGCCTGGAGTCAAGAAGATTCTAAAGAGACAGAGACAGAGAAAGAGTCAGAGATAGAGCGAGGGAGATTGAGGGAGAGTGGGAGAGGGAAAGAGAGAGAGAAAAAGAGAGAGATGCAGAAACAGAGAGAGACAGACAAAGAGACACATATAGAGAGAGATACAGAGAGAGATAGAGAGACACAGAGACAGAGTGACAGAGAAAGACAGAGAGACAGGGGCAGAGAGAGACAGAGATAGAGACAGAGGACAGACAGAAAGACAGAGAGACAGAGAGAGAGGCAAAGAGGCAGAGAAAGAGAGAGAGAGACAGAGAGAAAGAGAGAGAGACAGAGGGAGAGAGAGAGAGATGTGAAGGAGAGAATCATTCTCTAAGGTCCAAGGAATCTTTCACTCTTTTTCTTTGGCCAGTAGGAAGATTGCCTTGACCTTTGAAAGCAGAAGACCCCTTTAGCATTGAGTCTCCAATTGCTTATCTGATAATCTACTTGGAAACAAGAAGGATAGCTTTGTACATGCCGTGAATAAACCTGAGTTATATAGGCATTCCAAACTGATAAAACTGCATGTCATTACCAAATAATATTTTGCATTCATCAGTTTGATATTGATCCTGGGAATAAAATTTTAGAATATTGTCTAATCATTGCAATTATACTCTTAAAAACTTAGAATGAATGAGGATAGAAACCTAAGATTCCTTCCTTTCTATTTATTTGATTCCACATATCTTAGTCAGGGAGACTGGTGTGTGCAATACATATTCAAGGTAGTAAAAGGAAACCTATAATTTACATTGGTGTAGATTGTACCGACTGTACATTGGGACCCAATTTTCATGTCAATAAGGACTGACTACGAAAAATCGTGAGTGTCATGTTAGTACAGAAAACTTTATCCTGAAGGCAATAACAAATCTTGGATTATTTCTAAGGAAGAAAATACACAATTAGAACAATTTATAAAAGATCAATCTAGCATCCTGCTCATCTTTGTCTTATACTGAAGATAAATCTAATGTTTACTTCAGGATATAAAAAATTATTTAAAATGTCTTTGCCTTTATGTACTTACATGCTTCCTCCTTTAGTTAACTCTTCTTTAAAATTGAACTCTCCATCTGAATAGCATTCAAACACAAAATACCATGCAATAAATAGGGTATCTTTACAGCTTTTATTTTTCCCTACTCTTTTCACTGATTCATATCATCATCAAATAGTTCACTTTCATCAGTGTGATACTACCATAAGAAAATGTTTTTAGTATAAAATTCATGCATATGAAACATTTACCCTACTGCAAATGACCAGAGAATTATAATGATGGTTTTAAAAGGAACTAATTTACTTTAATTTTATCATAATGTACAGAAATATAGAGTTCTCCCAAGCTGTACATTAATTTAGTGAAAGGCATTTAATTCTAGAAACAACATGGGTAAGTTGTTGAGCTTGAACACCGCAGTCAAATGAATAAATTGATTTTGATTATATAAGCATATCTGAAATATTGGTCATTTCCCCCTCAAATTGATAGTAATTGTATCTTTGAGGATGTATAACTTTATAGAAAGAATTGACATCAAACAATACTCACTCCTTCACATTTCTGAAAGTGCTAATTTTCCATTTGGGTAGAGAAGGGAAGAAAACACTGGTTTTCCCCATTCATTTCCCCATTCTGTAGGATTTTAACTCAGAACTTGCTGAATCCATATTCAGAGCTCTATTCAGTGACCCATTGTGATGTCATCTTATAGAAGAGAATGCGCACTGGAGGCAAAATAATACTAGACTTTCTCCTGGAGACAAAGCATCTGGAATCTACCCGACAGATCGAGAGATTGCTCTATTTGAAAGTAGGTGTGTTGCCAGGAAAAGAGCAAAGAATGTGGAGTAAGAAGACCTGGGTTCAGTTCCCATTATAGATACTTGTAAGGTACTGCGAATCTAATACATATTGTGTCAAGGAGCCAATAACATTTTTCTGAGCCTCAGCCATATGTGTCCAAGCCGGAGGTTTACATTCAGCCCCTCCTAACTTCCCTTTTTCCTGGGCTTGACCACTTGTGAAATGCCCTGACTATTAAGGAAGGTCTAATTCAACCAAGTGAAATCAGGATTGGGGAATTGAAGTGCATCACGAATTCTTTAACTGAAACAGAAATCTTTAGTCATATGACTTCTGTGACTTAAACAACACCAGGTGGCTAGTCTATAATAATACAACAAGTCACCATGCTGGTCATCATCAAAGTAAGAACATTCTAAAAGCAGTGGATTCATGCTAGTTATTTTATAAGACTACACAGAAGAGAGACCACAGACAGAATGAGATTGAGACACAAAGACAGCGAGAGAGAAAGTTTGGGGAGTGAGAAATAGAGAATCAGAGACAGTGAGAGAGTTCGAGAGAGATGGCTCCAAAGAAAGAGAGACAGAGAGGGAGACCGAGGGAGAGAGAGAGAAAGAAGGGGAAGAATCGATGTAAAGAGAATGAGGCAATGATAAAAAGAAATAGAGTCACCAAGAGACAGTTATAGCGGGATAGGACAAGAGAAATGAATAAATATATATGAGGGGATGAGGCAGCCTGAAAAATAGAGTGAGGGAGGAAGAAGAAGAAGAGATTAGAAAGGATGAGACACAAAGAGAGAGGGACAGAAGGACAGGCAGGGATTTGAGAGACCTAGGGAGAAAGGGTGAAAAAGAGAAAGAGACAGAAAGAGATAGAGGGACATACTCACAGAGAAAGAGAGAAAGACAAGAGATAGAAACAGAGGGATAGAAGGAGAGACAGAGGGCTTGAGACAAGTTTAGACAGAACAAGAGAGAGGGAGCAGCTCAATGAGGCAGAGAGAAATATAGTCTCACAAACACAGGCACAGAGAATTAGAGAAGAGAGGGAGGGAGAAACAGAGAGACAGAATCAGGGTGAG
>NC_058130.1:284578444-284596630 GCF_016433145.1 Gracilinanus agilis | reverse complement strand
ACCATATTGTTGTGATGACTGCTGCTTTATAGTATAGTTTAATATCTGGTACTGCTAGGCCCCCTTCCTTCACATTTTTTTCATTATTTCCCTTAATATTCTTGATATTTTGTTATTCCAAATGAAATTTGTTATAGTTTTTTCCTAATTCAGTGAAGAAGTTTTTTGGTAATTTCATAGGTATGGCGCTAAATAGGTAAATTAATTTGGGTAGAATGTTCATTTTAATATGTTAGCTCTTCCTACCCATGAACAGTTAATGGCTTTCCAGTTGTTGAGCTCCAGTTTTATTTGTTTGGAAAGTGTTTTGTAGTTGTTTTCATATAATTGCTGTGTTTGTTTTGGTAGATAGATTCCCAAGTATTTTATATTGTCTAGGGTAATTTTAAATGGTGTTTCTCTTTCTACCTCTTGCTGCTGCGATATATTGGCCATATATAGAAATGCTGATGATTTGTGTGCATTTATTTTGTATCCTGCAACTTTGCTAAAGTTGTTGATTATTTCTACAAGCTTCTTAGTTAATTCTCAAGGATTTTTTAGGAATACCATCATATCATCTGCAAAGAGTGATAGCTTAGTCTCCTCATTGCCTATTTTGATACCTTCAACTTCTTTTTCTTCTCTAATTGCTACTGCTAGTGTTTCTAGTAGTATGTTGAACAATAGAGGTGATAATGGGCATCCTTGTTTCACTCCTGATCTTATTGGGAAGGCTTCTAATTTATTGCCATTGCATATAATGCTTGTTGATGGTTTTAGGTATATACTGTTTATTATTTTTAGGAAGGGTCCTTCTATTCCTATACTTTTCAGCGTTTTCAATAGGAATGGATGCTGTATTTTGTCAAAGGCTTTTCCAGCATCTATTGAGATAATCATGTGATTTTTGTTTGTTAGACTGTTGATGTGGTCAATTATATGGATGGTTTTCCTAATGTTGAACCATCCTTGCATTCCTGGTATAAATCCTACCTGATCATGGTGGATGATCTTCTTAATTACTTGCTGGAGTCTCTTTGCTAATATTCTATTTAAGATTTTTGCATCTGTGTTCTTTAGGGAGAATTGTCTATAGTTTTCTTTCTCGGTTTTTGGTCTACCTGGCTTTGGAATCAGTACCATATTTGTGTCATACAAGGAATTTGGTAGGACTCCTTTGCTTATCATATCAAATAATTTGTATAGTATTGGGATTAGTTGCTCTTTGAATGTCTGATAGAATTCATTTGTGAATCTATCAGGTCCTGGTGATTTTTTCTTACGGAGCTCTTTGATGGCTTATTCAATTTCTATTTCTTATATGGGATTATTTAGGTATTCCATTTCTTCTGCTGTTAATCTAGGCAATTTATAGTTTTGTAAATATTCATCCCTATTTCCTAAATTGTTATATTTGTTGCCGTATAATTGGGCGAAATAGTTCGTAATGATTGCCTTGATTTCCCCTTCATTAGAGGTGAGGTCTCCCTTTTCATCTTTAATACTGTCAATTTGTATTTCTTCTTTCCTTTTTCTTATTAGATTGACCAGTACTTTCTCAATTTTATCTGTTTTTTCAAAATACCAGTTTCTAGTCTTATTTATTAATTCAATAGTTCTTTTACTCTCAATTTTATTAATTTCTCCCCTAATTTTTAGTATTTCTAATTTAGTTTTCATCTGGGGGTTTTTAATTTGCTCCCTTTCTAATTTTTTGAGTTGCATACCCAATTCATTAATCTCTGCCGTCCTTAATTTGTTAATATATGCACTCAAGGCTATAAATTTCCCCCTGAGAACTGCCTTGACTGCATCCCACAGAGTTTGGTAGGATGTTTCATCATTGTCATTCTCTTCAATGAAATTGTTGATTGTTTCTATGATTTCTTCTTTGACAAATTGATTTTGGAGAATCATATTGTTTAATTTCCAATTGGTTTTTTATTTGCCTGTCCAGGTGCCCTTACTAATTATTATTTTTATTGCATTATGATCTGAGAAGGTTACATTTATTATTTCTGCATTAATAATAAGGTTGTAATTATTATTTTTGTTGCATTATGATCTGAGAAGGTTACATTTATTATTTCTTCTCTTTTGCATTTGTTTACAATGATTCTATGCCCTATTACATGGTCAATTTTTGTGAATGTACCATGTGCAGCTGAAAAAGAAAATTACATTTTCTCCCTATTTATTTTTCTCCACATGTCAATTAAGTCTAATTTTTCTAGTGCTTGATTCACCTCTCTTACCTATTTCTTATTAATTTTTTGGTTTGATTTATCTAGATCTGAAAGAGGAATGTTTAGATCTCCCACTATTATGGTTTTAGTATCTATTTCCTTCTTGAGCTCTGCCAGTTTCTCCTTTATGAATTTGGATGCTATGCTATTTGGTGCATATATTTTGAGTAGTGTTATTTCCTCATTGTTTATACCACCTTTAATCAGAATGTAATGACGTTCCCTGTCTTTTTTAATCATATCTATTTTTACTTTGGCTTTGTCAGAAATCATAATAGCCACTCCTGCCTTCTTCTTCTCATTTGATGACCAAAAGATTTTGCTCAAGCCCTGAACCTTAAACTTGTGTATGTCCACCCGCCTCATATGTGTTTCTTGTAGACAACATATGGTAGGATTTTCGTTTCTAATCCACTCTGCTATTTGCTTCCGTTTTATGAGCCAGTTCATCCCATTCACATTCAGAGTTATAATTATAAGTTGTGCATTTGCTGACATTTTCATATCCTCCCCTATTCCTACCCCTTTTCCTTAAACTATTTCCTTTAAAAGCAGTGGTTTGCTATTAATACCCTATCCCTTATCACCTCCCTTGATTAACTTCCCTTTCTACCCCCTCCCTTATTATTCACCCCTTTTTGTTTTTAAAGGCCTAATGAATTCCCTCCCACTTCTTCTCCCCTCCCTTTTTTTGACATCCCCACTCCCCTTCTCCCCTTGATTTATCCCTTCTGACTTTCTTAGTAGGGTTATATAAGAGTTTTATATCCCAATGGATAGTATAGCTACTCTTCCCTCTCCAGGTTGATTACACTGAGAGTAAGGTTTAAATATTACCTCTTAATGCTCTCTTCCTCTGCTTCTTATAATAGTATTTGTCCCCTCCCCTTCCCATGCCCTCTTTGTGTGTAATAGAATATCCTATTTTTCTTATTCACTTAAGTTTCTCTTGGTGTCCCCTACTATTATCCCCCCTCTTTCTCACCCCCCATATCATCTTAGACCATTTAGTATTCCACCCTTTCCCCCTGAATTATTCTTCTGATTACTATAATAGTGAATACAATAATAGTGAATAGAATTCACTACCAAGAATTATACATAGCATTTCTCCACATAGGAATACAGATAATTAGATCTCACTGAGGCCCTTAAAAAGGCAAATTTAAAAATTATAAGTTTTCTTTCTTTCCCCTCTGTAACTTATTTACCTTTTCATGTTTCTCTCGATTTTTTTGGTGGGATATCAAACTTTCCATTTAGCCCTGGTCTTTTCTGTGCAAATACCTGGAATTCTTCAATTTTGTTGAATGCCCATACTTTCCCCTGGAAATATATAGTCAATTTTGATGGGTAGTTGATCCGTGGTTGCAGGCCCATCTCTCTTGCCTTTCTGAATATCATATTCCATGCCTTGAGGTCTTTTAGTGTGGAGGCTGCCAGATCCTGTGTGATCCTGATTAGTGCTCCTTGATATTTGAATTGTCTCTTTCTGGCTTCTTGTAAGATTTTTTCTTTTACTTGGAAACTCTTGAATTTCACTATTATATTCCTGGGAGTTGTCTTTTCTGGGTCGAGTGTAGAGGGTGATCTATGGATCCTTTCAATGTCTATATTGCCCTCTTGTTGTAGGACTTCAGGGCAATTTTGCTGAATTATTTCTGTTAGTATGGAGTCCAGGTTTCTATTAATTTCTGTTTTTTCTGGAAGACCAATGATTCTCAAATTGTCTCTTCCAGACCGGTTTTCTTTGTCTGTCACTTTCTCATTGAGATAGTTCATGTTTCCTTCTATTTTTTCAGTCGTTTGACTTTGTTTTATTTGTTCTTGTTGTCTTGAGAGATCATTAGCTTCTAATTGCTCAATTCTAGTCTTTAGGGACTGGTTTTCCTTTTCAATGTGGTCATTTCTGGTGTTCAATTTGCTTATCAGTTCATTTGATTTCTGAGCCTTGCTTTCCAATTGCAAAATTTTGCCTTTTAAACTGTTATTTTCTTGCCTGATTTCCTTTTGAGCTATTTCTCATTTCTCTAACCAAATCTTTTCCATCTTTCTCGTCATCTCAGTTTTGAACTTTTCAAGAGCTTGTGACCAGTTTTCATTATTACTTTGGGAGGGTCCGGATGCTTGTTTGTTCTCCCCCTCTATTTGCTCAGTTGTCTGGATTTTCTCTGTGTAAAAGTTGTTGACTGTTAAAGATTTCTTTTTCTTGTTAATCTTTCTTGTCTGAGCTTCCTGATTCTGGGTAGCCATTGTTATCCCAGCAGCTTCTCAGCTTTATCCTCACGCTCAGTGTCTGTCTGCAGTCTTTTGGGTCCTGAGGTCTGAGTTCTGTTTTTTCTCAAGATCAAGCCGCCTGGTTGACCCCCTTGCTTGGTCCTCTGCTGGAGGTTCCTTTACAAGTCTCAGGGTGATGCTTCCACATTCGTATACCTGTCTGTGCTGGTTCCCCACTCAGGGTTTCAGAGCCTTTGCTCACGCTCACACGCATGCCTGTGTCTGCCTCCACCCACTCCTGCGCTCCACACCCATGCCCTGAGCCCGTGCTCAGAGTTTGTGTACGTTCTTTAGCTTTTTGGGGTCCTAAATCTTGCTGGTCTCAGGAACAGGCCCTGGAGCTGCCAATGACTCAATGGGTGCCCCAAACTTGCTCTATTTCTTTTTAGCTGGCTTTAGAGTTATAGGTGGTGTGTGTGGAGGAGGTAGGGGGTGGTTGCTCAGCCCTGAATTTAGTGAGATCTGTTTCACCCCTTTATAGCATAGAAATGTCCCGATTCCATGTACCTTTCACACTGCGCCCTGTTGTAGGGTCCCTCCGTTTGACTGGGTTTTTTTTATATGTCTTATATGTTTCGGTCAGGAGAGGTTAAGAGCTGCTTTTTACTCTGCCGCCATCTTAACCCGGAAATCTGTAGGCTTTCTTAAAGAAAAGGGATATGTTTTTAATTACTATCACCTCACACCTAGCAGATTGGCTAAAATGTGAGAAGGGGATAGTAATGAATGCTGGAGGGGATGTGGCAAAATTGGGACATTATTGGATTGCTGGTGGAGTTGTGAACTGATCCAAACATTCTGGCCAGCAATTTGGAACTATGCTTGAAGGTCTATAAAAAATGCCTGCCCTTTGATCCAGCCATACCATTGTTGGGTTTGTACCCCAAAGAGAACTTAATAAATAAACAGACTTGTGTGAAAATATTTATAGCTGAGCTTTTTGTGGTGGCAAAAAACTGGAAAAGGAGGGTATGTCCTTCAATTGGGGAATGGCTGAACAAATTGTGGTATATGCTGGTGATGGAAAACTATTGTGCTCAAAGGAATAATAAACTGGAGGAATTCAAGGTGAACTAGAAAGACCTCCAGGAACTGATGCAGAGCGAAAGGAGCAGAGCCAGAACACTGTACACAAAGACTGATATACTATGGTAAAACCAAAAGAATTGGACTTCTGTACCAGCAGAAATGCAATGACACAGGACAGCTCTGAGGGATTTATGGTAAAGAACTCTACCTACATTCAGGGGAAGGACTGCAGGAGAGGAAACATATAAGAAAAACAACCGCTTGAACGCATGGGTTGTGGTGGACATGATTGGGGATGTAGACTCGAAACTACCATACTAATGCAACTATCATCAATTGGGAAATAGGTCTTGATCAATGACACATGTTAAAACCAGTGCAAATGTGCATCAGCCATGGGTGGGGGAAGTGCGGGAAGTGAAGGAGAAAGTGGAAGCATGAATCATGTAACCATGTTAAAAATGAATATTAATAGATGTTTTACAAAAATGACATTCACCTGGTCTGCTTGGATTCCCAAAGTCCTCCCCTTGTCTGCTGTTTCTCATTTGATCTTTTGTTTCCTCATCATTCCTTTCTCGCTCTCCTTCTGACTCCATCACTTTGCATGTTTGTATCTCTCATAACCCCTCTCCATCTTTCTCCCTTCCTTTCTCCCCCTTTCTCTGTCATTATCTCTCCATTTCTCAGTATCTGTACCTCTGTCTCCCTCTGCCTTAATCTCTCTGTCTCTGACCCTATCACTTAATATCTTTTTCAGTTTTTTTATTTCTCTATCTCTCTCTCCTGTCTCTCCCTTTCTTAATCTCTCTTTTATGTATCTCTACATCTGCAATATCTCTCTCTATACACATCAGCCTCCTTATATCTCTCAGTCTCTTTTTATGTATCTGTCCTACACTGACTCTGTTTGTCTTTCTCTCTCTGACTCGTATCTCTAACTTTTGGTCTCTTTATTGGTCTCTGCCTCTTTCTCATTTTACCATTCTTTACCTCATTATTCCTTTCTCTCTCTCGCTCTGTCTCTATCACTTTGGGTGACAAATGCAGTTTACAGAGAATGAAGTATATCACATAGAGTAGAAGCAGGCTAGATTTCATCAAAGGCTGCCTCAGGGCTTTTCAGTTGCTCAGTTTCATCTCTACTTGGGTAAAGGTCTCTCTGTTGGGCTAAATAGGGAAGATGATTGCTGAATTCTGGCTTTAACTATATACATACAAACACTGAATACCCTGGGAGCATGAGACTACTGATGTGGAATGTACCATCTGAGCTCTAACCTCCTTACTTCATGGATGGAGTACCGGAGGTTTGGGAAGAGAAGGGTACCCATTGATAACTCAATGTTCCATTTTCCTTGGGTCAACAAACCTTGCAACTGATTTTTGGGGACAAATTCTTATATCCTCAGATTCTCTGGGTGTGTTTGTGTTTCTTTGGTGTAGTCTGGCATTTTCAATGATTATTGTGGAATTAGAGTTTTGAACCATAACACTCTCTCTCCCAGTATTCCACTTTCGTTTTCACGTTACTTTCTTAGCATTTGGAGATAAAATCTATGTGTGACACTAGCTCTCTTTCTCTCTTTTCCCCCAAACGTGGCTGTGAAACCTGGCTTGTCCTTTTCTTTCTTCTGCTTCGTGTGATTACTAATAAATCTTATAAAATAGGATACTTGTGGTAACTGGATATTTAAGTCAGGCAGTGTCAAGGTTTTCCTAGATTTGAATACTTGACAATCTGTGTGACATTGGGCCTGAGTCTGACTCTTACCTCAAACCACACCACAGGGGCTTGGGATAGTCCTTTTTGTTTAAAAATGACCAAAAGCTGAGTGGGCACTAAGCCTCCCTTTCCCCACCAGGCCTCCCCTCTTGCTCCTGCCTTCAATCATTCGGATGAGTGCTATGGAGGATACTCAGCAGGACAGTCATTTTGTAATAGTCTTGAGTTCCTCTGAGGCAAAGTCCAACTATGGTCTTCCTGTGGCTCCCCGTTCTCTCTTGGCTGGCTCTCATCCTGTCAATGACTAACCTATGGCTGCTGGCTCCTGTTGTCCCTCTAGCCTCAAGGGCTGGTTATGGCCTCTCCTGGGAATCCTTAGAGTCTGCAGAAATTCTTCCCAGCCTAGGGAAGAAGGGCAAAACATCTTTTAGCAGCTACTCCATGTTCCATATGCCAGTCAACTCTTTTTTCCTTTCCTTTTTTTTGGAAACCCTTCCCTTCTGTCTTAGAATCAAGGCTGTGGAGCCGTTCTAAGGCAGAAGAGTGGTAAGGGATAATATTTATCCTTCCTTTTTAATATGCACTACCTCTTCATTCAATTTTATTCACCTCTTCAGTATCTAGTTGTTCTATTTGATCTCTTCTATTTATTTTAACTTCTGTTCACCTATCTTTTTATCTAGGTATTCTGATCTGTGTTCTAGTCTATATATTCTAATCTATATATTTATCATTTCTATCTGTTTTCTGAGCTCTCTTCAATCTATTCTAATGTGTTCTGTGTGTACTGCGTATAAATCTGTATATTCTGTCTATTCCATCTTGTCTATCTGATATGTGAGCTCTCAATTCCATCACTGTGTTCTATCTCTTCTATGTGTTCTTTGTATTCAATTTTTCTATTTTCAGTATCTATATGTTCTATATGATTGCTCTGTCCTAACCAGTCTATATACTCTCTTTTGAGTCTAATTCATCAATTCTATGAGCTTTAGCTCTTCTATCTCTTCTATCAATTCTATGTGCTCTTCCTCTTCCATCTATTCAGTTATATCTTTTGCGTGTGTTGTATTCTCTGTTTTATCTATCCATTCTATATCTTTTTTCTATTCTATGTGTTTTGCCTCTACCATTTATTCTACCTGTTCTGTTTTCTACCTCTTCCATCTATTCAAACTTTTCTAACTTTTTTGTGTCTCCTATCTGTCATTTTTGTTCTATCTCATCTAACTATTCCATGTGCTACTTCTATTTTTATTTATTGTATGTGCTCTTTCTGTTGACGTGCTCTAACTCTAAAACTGTTAATCTAATGTTTGTATCTGTGTTCTGATTTATGGGTTCTTTCTACTCTCTCTGTCATCTATTCCATCTGTTCTGTGAACTTTCTCCATCTGTGTTCCATTATATAGTTTTACTATCTATATATTCTATGAGCTCTAACTTTTCCATCTATTCTGTCTGTTCTATCTGTTCTGTGTTCTATCTATCCTTCCTTTTAATGTGCTCTGCCTCTTCATTTATTCTAACTTGTTCTAGCTATTTATCTCTTTTGCATCTGGATGTTCTGTCTGATCTCTTCTATTTATTCTAACTTCTCTTCATCTATCTTTTTTATCTACATATTCTGATCTGTGTTTTATTCTATGCATTCAAATTTATACATCTGTGTTCTATCAGTTCTCTGAGCTCTATGTCTTCTGTCTATTCAATGTGTTCTATGTGTAGTGTCTATCCATCTTTATATTCTGTCTGTTCCATCTAGTCTATCACTCTCTTCCATCTCTGTGTTCTATCTCTTCTATAGGTTCTTCCTATTCTTTACATCTATCTATAGTATCTATGTGTCTTACCACTCTACAGGTTCTATTCTATTCTATTTGCTCTTTCTGTTCCATGTGCTCTACATCTTCCATCACTTCATTATAACTGGTCATTTATTGTTTCTGTCTTTGTTCTATTTGATTCATGGGTTCTTTCGACTCTTTGTGTTATCTATTCCATCTGTTCTGTGACCTTACTTCCATCTGTGTTCTATCATCTATCTTTACTATTTATAAGTTCTATGATGTCTCTCTTTTCGATCTATTCTATGAGGTTTTTCCTGCTCCATTTATTCTACCTATTCTCTGTTCCACCTCTTCCATCTATTCTAACGGTTCTAACTTTTGTTTCTGGGTTCTATCTGTTCTTTGTGTGGTATCTCTTCTATTTATTCCATGTACTCCATCTATTGTTATCTAATTCTGTGAGTTCACTCTCTTCTATCGCTGTATTCTATCTCTTCTATGGGTTCTTCCTAGTATATCCATCTGTCTTTACAATCTATATTTCTATCTGATTTCACTGTTCTAACCATTCTACATGTTCTATCTACTCTATGTGCTCTACTTCTTCCACCATTCTCTATAACTGTTCATTTACATTTCGTATCTGTGTTCTATCTCATTTATGGGTTCTTTCTATTCTGACTTTTCTGTGAGCTCTCTTCCATCTGTGTTTTAGCATCTATCTTTAGTATGTATATGTTCTATGAGCTCTATATTTTCCACCTATTCTATGGGTTCTATTTGTATCTGTTCTGAGTTCTATCTATCCTTCCTTTCTAATGTGTTCTATCTCTTCATTCTCTTCTAATTTGTTCTAGCTATTCATCTCTTTTGTATCTACATGTTCTATCAGATCTCTTCTATGTATTCTAACTTCTATTCATCTTTTTATCTATGTATTTTGATCAGGGTTCTAGTGTATGTATTCTAATCTATACATCTATACATTCTATCTGTTCTCTGAGCTCTGTCTTCCATCTATTCAACGTGTTCTGTGTGTAGTATAGTCTGCTTCTTCTATTTAGTCTATTTGCTCTGTGAGCTCACTCTCACCCATCTCTGTGTTCTTTCTCTTCTATGGGTTCTTCCTATTCTTTCCATCTATTTTAGTACCTATATGTTCTATGTGATCTCTCTGTCCTAACCAGTCTACATGTTCTGTGTTGTGTCGAATTTATCTATTCTATGACCGCTGTCTTTCTATCTATTCTATCTGTTCTGTGTTCTCTCTATTACATGTGCTCTTCCTCTTCCATCTCTTCTGTTATATCTTACATAGGTATTGAATTATCTGTGTTTTATCTATCCATTCTACATGTTCTATCAATTCTATGTGTTTTACCTGTTCCATTTATTCTACTGCGTCTGTGTTGTACCTCTTCCGTCCATTCCAACTCTTCTATCTTTTGTTTCTGTGTTCTATCTGTTCTTTTGAGTTCTCTCTCTTCTATCTATTCCATGGGCTCGATCTATTGTTATCTGTTCTGAGAGCCCACTCTATTTCATCTCTGGGTTCTATCTCCTCTAAGGGTTCTTCCTATTCTATCCAGCTCTCTTTAGTATCTATATTTCTATCAGATCTCTCTCTTCTAACCATTCTACTTTTTCGATCTCTTCTATGTGCTCTCTCTGTTCCATGTACTCTTCATCTTCCATTTATTTTCTATAACTGTTCATCTTACTTTTGTATCTGTATTCTATCTAATTTATGGGTTTTGTCTTCTCTGTGTGTTTTCTATTCCATCTGTTCTATGAGCTTTCTTCCATCTATTCTATGCGTTCTCTTTCTTCTATCTGTTCCGTATCCTATTAATCCTTCCTTTTTAGTGTGATCTACCTCTTTGTTCTATTCTAACTTGATCTAGCTATTCATCTCTTTTGTATCTAGTTTTTCCATCTGATCTCTTCTATGTATTCTAACTTCTAGTCATCTATCTATTTATCTATGTATTCTGATCTGTGTTCTAGTCTTTGTATTCTAATGTATACATCTATGCATTCTATCTGTTCTATGAGCTTTCTCTCTTCCATTTCTTCTCTTTCATGTGTTCTTTGTTCTATCCATCTATTTCCAAATATATATTCTATATGTCCTATCTATACTTTGGGTTCAAACTATCCATTCTACATGTTCTATCCATTCAGTGTATTCTATCTGTTCCATGACCGCACAACTTCGTCTATTCTATCTGTAATGTGTTCTATTTTTCTCCATGCTCTACCTCTTCCATCTTTTCATTTATTTCTGTATCTCTATGTTCTATCTATTCTATGTTCCATATGTTCTATCTATTCTTTTGTTTTTCTATGCATTCCTCCTGTTCTATGTGCTTTGCCTCTTCCATCTACTCTAACTTTTCTATTCATTTATCTTTTATATCTATATGTTCTATCTGACCTCTGTGTCCCATACATACTAAGGATTCTTTCTATTTTATGTGTTTGTTCTTTCCATTCTACCTGTTCTATCTATTCTTTGTATTCCATTTTTACCTATCATTTATACCCTATCTCTTCCATCAGTTCTGTTCTGTGTTCTATCTGTTCTGTGTCTATCTTGTCTTTGTGTCCTATCCATTCTGTGTTCTATTTTTCCTAATAATCCATCTATCTGTCCTCTTCTGTGTGTTCTCTCTGTTCTATATCTTTTCATCAAGTCTGTTTTATGTCATATTTGTTTGACCTATACATCTATGTGTTCTAAACATTTTGAATCCTCTACCCCTTCCATCTCTTCTAACTGTTCTATCAATCTGAATATTCTATTTGTTCTATGTTCTATCTATTCTGTGGTGTCTGTTCTACGAGCTCTGTCTAGTCTATCTGTCCTATGTGTTGTATCTATCCATTCCTTATGTTCTAATATTAATGTTGTATTTGCTCTAGCTATCCATACATTTATCGATGTTATATCTATCCATTTATATGTTCTATCTGTTCTATGTTCTCCTTGTTGCACCCATTTGTTCTATTTCTTCCATCTCTTCTATTTCTCTCTTCTATGTGTTGTTGACTACATTAAGCTAAAAAGGTTTTGTACAGAAAAAATCATGCTACTAAAATTAGAAGGGAAACAACAAATTGGGGAAAAAATCTTTAGAACCAAAATCTCAGATAAATGTCTAATCACTCAAATTACAAGGAGATAAATCAATTGTACAAAAAAATCAATCCATCTCCCAATGGATAAATGGGCAAGGGACATGAATACACAATTCTCAGATAAAGAAATCAAAGCTTTTAATAAGCACATGAGAAAGTGTTCTAAATCTCTAATAATTAGAGAAATGCAATTCAAAACAACACTGAGGTATTACCTCATACCTAGCCAATTGGCTTAAATGACAGCAAAGAGAGTTATGAATGTTGTAGGGGATATGGCAAAATTGAAACATTAATGCATTGCTGGTGGATCCAGCCATTCTGGATGGCAATTTGGAACTATGCTCAAGGGCCTTTAAAAGATTATCTGCCTTTTGATCCAGCCACAGCACTACTTGGATTATACCCCAAAGAAATAATAAGGAAAAAGTTTTGCACAAAAATATTTATAGTCAAGCTCTTTGTGGTGGCAAAAACTTGGAAAATAACAGAATGTCCTTCGACTGGGGAATGGCTGAAAAGACTGTGGTATCTGTTGTTGATGGAATACTATTGTGCTCAAAGGAATAAAGACCTGGAGGAATTCCATGTGAACTGTAATGACCCCCAGGAATTCATGTAGGGTGAAAGGAGCAGATCCAGAAGAACATTGTACACAGAGACTGATACATTGTGGTACAATTGAACATAACGGACTTCTCTACTAGCCGCAATACATGGATCCAGAGGAAGGCTGAGGGATGTATAAAAAACAACACTAGCCACATTCAGAGGAACAACTGTGGGAGGAGAAACACAGAAGAGAAACAACTGCTTGAACACATGGGCAGTACGGTATATTATTGGAGATGTAAACACTAAATGATAATTTTAGTCCAACTATTAATAATATGGAATTAGGTCTTGTAGTACCACCTAAGTGCCCCAATTCCTATATAGTGTACGTCTAAGGTCCCATACTACAAACTTTCTTCTCCTGTCATTTCCTAAATGCAATTGACTATGGATTTTCCTGTCAGACACCATATTTAGAAGGTATCAGTAATACTTACAATCCTTTTAGAACCAAAATACAACAGAACTCAGTGCCTAGCTTGCAAGAATGGGGTAGGATAGGACCCAAGATTTCACTGGTGCAGGGAATTCCCAGATGAGGAAACTCCTCCTACCAGTGGAAGCCAGTCTCTTGGTCTCAGACTGATTGTGTGGGTTCTATGATCTACAACTCCTTCTCATTCTGACATGCCTCCTGAAGCCTTAACTTCTTCATTAAAAATGGGTTGCTTTGGGGCCAGCTGGATAGCTCAGTGGATTGAGAGTCAGGCCTAGAGATAGGAGGTCCTAGTTTCAAATCTGGCCTCAGACATTTCCCAGTTGTGTGACCCTGGGCAAGTCACTTGACCCCCATTGCCCACCCTTACCACTCTTCCACCTAGGAGACAATACACAGAAGTTAAGGGATTAAAAAATCAGTTGCTTTCTCGTCTCTGGAGTGTTACAAAGATAGAACAAGTCACAATTGATCAGTCTAGAAAATGTGGGCTCTAGGAAAAAGAGGGGCCCTTTTGTCTCTGGATAGAAGCCAATGTGTTCACTGACGCTGACATCCTGATGATCCCTGGTAGGTAACATGCCCCAGGGCCTTTTTCTGACCCATGGCCTGAAGTCAGATCTCCACCACAGACACAACTCATGACCACAAAAGAACATTTCCGCTTACACAAAAAGATGATTTTTCTATGAAACCATGAGTCTTTGTTTCCTACTCTTTGCCTTTTTAAAGTACATAATAAATTATGCCCGTGGCTTTCAAAATTGTCCAGCATGGGTGATGTTTCCTTCTGTACTTCCTTTTGTTTGGTGCATTTGCTAAAAGCGTAAATGACTTTCTTTTTCTGACAACAATATTGCTGAACCCTCATTGCATTAGAAAGGAAAAAAACCCTCCTAAAAGATAAGTATGTTTAAGCCATAGTGATCACATACAAAAATGTATGCCCCTTTCTGAGCCCTGGGTCCCACACCTCTTCCTTAGAAAGAGGTCTAGAGGTCTTAGAGGTCTTAGAAAGAGGTCTAGAGCTCTAGAGGTCTTAAAAAGCTGGACATCACACTGATCAGAGGTCTTTATAACTTTCTTCCTTTCTTTTCAAAAATATCATTACTTTCCATTTTAGAATCAATACTAAGTATCAGTCCAAAACAGAAAAATGGGAAGGTCTAGGAAACAGGGTTTAAGTGACTTGCCCCAGGGTCACACAGCTAGCAAGTACTCAAGGCCAAATTTGAACATAGGACTTCCTGTGTGTAGACCTGGCTCTCTATTCACTGAACCACCTACCTGCCCCATCTTACCTCTTTCAAAGTTGTCTTTTGATAAAAGAAATCCTTACCATCCATCTTATAATCAATATTGCATACTGTTTCCAAGATAGAAGAGTGGAAAGGGCTAGGCAATGGGGTCCAGGCAATGGCGAACTCACCCAGGGACACACAGTTAGGAAGTATCTCAGGTCACTTAGGAAGTATCCGGGATCAGATTGGAACCTAGGACCACCATCTCTAGGCCTGGCTCTCAATCCCCTGAGCCATCCAGTTGCCTCCATAGAACAGAGTTGTCTTTCTTTACTAGGTTCTGTTGTCCTGATTTTGGTCACTTCACTCTGCATCCGTTCCTGCTACCCAAGATTCTTTGAAATCATCTCATTTCATTCTTTTTTTACTACACAATTATATTCCATAACAGTCATTCATATGTAAGTCTGTTCAGTTATGTCCCAGCTCTCTAGACGCTAAGATATCCCCAATTTGATTCTTGCTTTTTTTCTTTTTTCTCCTTTTAATCACCCCCTTCAAGATCAGAATATCACCTTCCCTCTTAACTATTCCTCCCACTCCCATCCCCAATTGTTTCCCTGTTGAATTCAAGGGACAGCTTGTCCCAAAAGACCTACTTCCATTATAAGTGTATGTGTTTTCAACTCTCTTTTGTATGTTTCAGGCAAAAGTACTACTGCCCACTGCCCTTACACCTTACACCATGTTTTTTTCTTCTTTTCCACATTGATGTATTCCTTTTACCCCTCCCTTATGTTTTCCCTCATCAAATGTTCACAAAAGAATCATTCTATCCCAGAATCATTCTATCCCTAATCTATCCTCCTTTGAAAGCTTCTAAAGGGACACTTGTTTCTTTTCCCCCCATAGAGTGCCAACTCTATCCAACTGCTCAAATACCTCTGCTCTTCTCAGTAGGAAAAAGTGCTTGAAAGTCCACTATTTTACTGAAGTTTCATTTTCCCCATAGGATAATATTCAGTCTTACAGCTAAAGTATAGATTCTTTGGACTTTTGAAATACTGTATTACGAATAATAACAGCTAGCCTTTCAATGCTAAGCACTTAACAAATATTATCTCATTTGATCCTCACAACAACCCTGTGACAGGAGGCAAATGTTATTACTATCCTCATTTTACAGTTGAGGAAGCTCAGAGTGCATGAGGCTAAATTTGAACTCAGGTCTTCTAGACTGCGGGTGGTGATCTACCTTGGCAAAGGGAGCACCCTCCCACCAGGGAAATCACAGCTTGATTTCTAAAAATTACTTCTTATTCAAATAAACTAAGCTGAGAGGGGGGATGGAGAGAACGCACAGGGAAGTTGTGGCCCCCCAAAATGGAAGATAGAAAAGAGTTTCCTCAGAAGTTAGGACTCAACTTCAAGTCCTGCCTTGCTAGTCTCATGATCTTGGAGAAGTCATAAATTAGCCTACGATCCATTTGTCTATTCCTTTATGGTTCTGTGCCTCAGTTTCCCCCTATGTAAAACGGGCAGGGGTGTGAATTAGATGGTCTCCAAGGTCTCTTAAGAGTTCTAGATCTCCTCCTCCCGTCCCTCTGTCATATTTTTCTCTTCTCAGAATAGCCTACAATTCATTGACACCAGCCTTTTTTTGCTTTCTCCCATGAGACAGAATTTTAACGCAGTTCTTCCTGACTCTAGGTACAGCATTCTATCTACTATGAGGTGCCACCCCGTTGTTATTAACCTTTGCCTTCTATCTTAGAATTGATACTAAGGGGGGGATGGCTAGCTGCTTCAGTGGTTTGAGAGCCAGGCCTACAGTTGGGAGGTCCTGGGATCAAATCTGGCCTCAAGCCACTTCCTATTACATTGATTAACCTTCATTGCTCTTCTTGAAACTGACACTTAATATCAATTCTAAAACACAAGGTAAGGGTTGTTAATTGAAGCAGGGAAGTCTAAGAGGTTTGTTTCCATTTAAAACAATGGCCAAATATGATAATACTAAGACTAAAACTTCAGGTCTCATACCCACATGGCCCAGTCACCACTCTTCTAGGTCACAGCCACAGATTTAACCTGATGGTTCCTGACCCCAGCCAGTCACCTTATAAATGTGTGCTCTTAGTTACACGCTCAACTAACTGAGTACAGCTATATTACCACAGGCCCATCCTCCCTCCAGAAGTAGAAAACATGAAAGGACATTTGACTCTTACAGAGAATCAGTCAATATCAGAGGCACCATCAACCCAAGAACACAGAATTTAAGAGAATTTAACCTGGAAGAATCTTTGAGGCCAGCTGAATCCAATGATCTCACTTTATAGGTAGGAAAGCAGAGTCTGCCCAGAGAGTTCTTTGTCCCAATCAGTAGAGGGCAGAGACTGGGCTCTGATCAGGTCTCTGGACTCCCAACAAGTTCATCTTTCATCCCAACAGCCATCACTGAATGCCTCTTTGGATTGGCGTTGTGATTTCTTCCCAGTAAGGAAAGTCCCCAGCACTTTTTTCTAACAGTTATATTCCATCTTAGAATCAATATAAAGTATCAGTTCCAAGGTAGCAGAGCGGTAAGGACTAGGAAGTGGGCATAAAGTGACTTGCTCAGTGTCGCTCAGCTAATAAGTATCTGAGGTCAAATTTGAACCCAAGACCTCCCAGTTCCAGGCCTGGCTCTCTATCCACTGAGCCAGTAGCTTCCCTCACCACCTTGTTCGAAAGCCTTACCTTCTGTCTTAGAATCAATACTGTATATTGATTCCAAGGCAGAAGATTAGTAAGGCTTGGCAGTGAGGTTAAAGTGACTCACCCAGGGTCACAGTCTTAAGAAGTGGCAGAGGTTGAATTTTAAATCGGGCCTTCATGCCTCCAGACATGGCACTCGCTAGTCATGGGCCATCTAGCTGCCCAACTAAGGCTTGTTCCCCTTCAGTACTTTCAAAAGGCAAGATAAACACCAGAGAAAAACAACACATAATAACGGGAAAAAAAAATCATTGTAGAAGAAAGCCAGCAAAGGTGCTGAACAAACAAATGGACTGGAAATTAAGCTGCATAGAAATGCAAGGAACTTCCTGTTAATGATCAAAAACATTTAGTGTATATCAAAAGGCAGCATTATTTCTAATAGATAAATACGGGAACCTTTCCCACAAAGATAAGGATGAAGCACGTTTTCATTATCATTTAGTGTAGAACAAGAAATATCAACTCTATCAGATAAGAATAAGACCTTATGGAAATATAAATTGGCAAAGAAGCAAAATTCTCTTTATTTGCAGATGATTTACTAAGAGAACCCCAGTGAATAATGAAAAAACTAATCAAAACAATTTATTGCTTCAGCCAAGTAGCTGAAATTCAGAATTCAAAATAGATCTGCAAAAAAAAATCAACATTTCTATAGATTACGTTTAAAAAAAGGAAAGAAAAAGCTAGTAAAAAACAAAAATCATAGACTTGGGATACATGACATCAGCAAGACAGTGTATGATAAACCCAAAGAGCCCAACTTTTGGGACAAGAATCCACTATTTGACAAAAACTGCTGGGAAATTTGGAAAACAATATGGGAGAGATTAGGTCTAGATCAACATCTCACACCCTACACCAAGATAAATTCAGAATGGGTGAACGACTTGAATATAAAGAGGGAAACTATAAACAAGTTAAGTGAACACAGAATAGT
>NC_058130.1:284577699-284577944 GCF_016433145.1 Gracilinanus agilis | reverse complement strand
ATCCTCAATTCTTGGTTTCTCTGTGTTGCCAAATGAACTATCATGACCAAGACAAGAAAATGTTGAAGACTTTCGGTTCTACAACACAATTACAACAACTCTGACACAGTAGGAATGCTCTACCACCTTATTTCTTCCCAATAAGCCTGAATCGATCCTTCCCATTATAGCTACCTGAAACTTTAATTCTTGCATTTAAAAAGTTCCCAAATGAACCTGATCGATCATTTTAAGATCGTATTGAA
>NC_058130.1:284492807-284577602 GCF_016433145.1 Gracilinanus agilis | reverse complement strand
CAAATGAACTATCATGACCAAGAGAAGACAATGTTGAAGACTTTCGGATCTACAACACAATTCCAACATCTCTGACAGAGTAGGAATGCTCCACCACCTTATTTCTTCAGAATAAGCCTGAATTGAGCCTTCCCATTATAGCTACCTGAAACTTTAATTCTTGCATTTAAAAAGTTCCCAAATGAACCAGATCGATCATTTTAAGATCGTATTGAAGAGTTTCAGTTCTACAACAGAAATAAAACATCTCTGACACTTTAGGACTGTTCCTCATCCTTATTTCTTCAGAATAAACAAAATCCTATTGCATAGATAAGAGGAATCCTCAATTCTTATCTGGATCGAATGTTGAGGTTGTTCTATGGATCCTTTCAATGTCTATATTGCCCTCTTGTTGTAGGACTTCAGGGCAATTTTGCTGAATAATTTCTTTTAGTATGGAGTCCAGGTTTCTATTAATTTCTGGTTTTTCTGGAAGACCAATGATTCTCAAATTGTTTCTTCTAGACCGGTTTTCTTGGTCTGTCACTCTCTCATTGAGATATTTCATGTTTCCTTTTATTTTTTCATTCTTTTGACTTCGTTTTATTTGTTCTTGTTGTCTTAAGAGATCATTAGCTTCTAATTGCTCAGTTCTAGCCTTTAGGGACTGGTTTTCGGCTATGATCTTTCTGATGTTCAATTTGCTTATCAGTTCATTTGATTTCTGAGCCTCACTTTCCAATTGCAAGATTTTACCTTTTAAAATGTTATTTTCTTGCCAGATCTCTTCCATCTTCCTCAAAATCTCAGTTTTGAACTCTTCCATAGCTTGTGAGGAGTTTTCCTTATTTGAGGAGGGTCCGGATGCTTGTTTGTTCTCCTCCTCTGTTTGCTGGGTTGTCTGGATTTTCTCTGTGTAAAAGTTGTCTAGTGTTAAAGACTTCTTTTTCTTGTTGTTAATCTTTCTCTTCTGAACTTCCTGAGTCTGGGTAGCCATCATTAGCCCAGCAGCTTCTCAGCTTTATCCTTGCGCTCAGCGACTGTCTGCGGTGTTTTGGCTCCTGAGGTCTGAGGTCTGGTTTTTTCCAAGGTCAAGCCCCCTGGTGGACCCCCTTGCTTGATCCTCTGCTGGAGGTTTCTTTACAAGTCTCAAGGTGCTGCTTCCACAGTCGTATACCCGTCTGCGCTGGTTCCCCACTCAGGGTTTCACAGCCTTAGCTCACGGCTGTGTCTGCCTCCACCCGCGCCTCAGCCTGCGCCTGCACTCTGTGTCCGTGCTCAGAGTTCGTGCTCGTTCTTTAGCTTTTTGGGGACCTAAATCTTGCTGCTCTCAGGAACAGGCCCTGGAGCTGCCAATGACTCAATGGGTCCCCCAAACTTGCTCTATTTCTCTTTAGCTGGCTTCAGCGCTTCAGGTGATGTGTGTGGAGGGGGCGGGGTTGGTTGCTCAGCCCACGATTTAGTGAGAGCTGTTTCACTCCTTTATAGCATGGAAATGTACTGATTCCACATACCTTCCACACTGCACCCTGTTGTGGAGTTCCTCCATTCGTCTGGACTTGTTTTTATGTCCCCTTGAGGAGTCCTGTGTGTTTCGGTCAGGAGAGGTTAAGAGCTGCTTTTTACTCTGCCACTATCTTAACCCGGAGGCTTTGTGTAAGCTTCATTTTTAAAGTGTCCATTTTTTAAAAAATTTCTCTTGCTGGCTGCTTTGAAATCACGCTCGCTACACTGTTTCTAGGCTTGAAACTCTCAGCCTCGGGGTTTAGACAGAAATGTATCCCTTTTCCTATTGTTATGCTGCTCTCTGAGCTAGAGGTTTGAGTCTAAAACATTGTTTCTCTCTCATCCTCCATTTTGATATCAGGTGTTACACTAAGTGAAGCTACATTTTTCTCTCAGGTAAAGCACTGTTCTTGGGGCTTGGCAAAGTTGCCAAGTCTCTCCCCCAAGTTACTCACACTGTTCAACATAGCTAGCAATTGGCTATTTGCAACAATGTTAATTTGACTGTCTAGTTCAAAGTTTAAATCACTTGTAACTAGCTCTATATTAATTTCTTTCACTTCTTCCTTTGAAGTCTGTGAAACCTCAGTGCTTCCCACAAGATTAGATTTTTCCTCATATATATCTCTATGCAAGTCTCTCAATTCATTTTCCATCTCTATCTCAGCAGTGGACTTTTGACTTTCCTCTAATGTGGTGTATTGATTTCCCTCAACACTGTCCATCATTAGAATATGAGCCTCATTAGTTCCTTTGAGCTTTTTGCTCTCACTATCTGTCTCTCTTGAATGGTATGTATTACAGGTTAACCTTCATTATGTACTTCTTGGTCTATTCCCTAATTTCAAATATTTCTCCATTTCACCTAGAGATGGCTTATCAGATTTTTTGCAATCATGCTGGCAACAAGCTTGTGATTTTTGAGATTTGCTTGCCCAATTACTATTAACATATGTTTTCTTATAAGAATCAGTTCTATCCTTATTAAAATCAATTTGTTTCCTGAATCTACATTGTCTTATGAGATGGCCTGCCTTGTTACATAAATAACATTTAGGAATTGAATTATTGGACTTCTTCTGATTATAATAATTAGTTTTTGGTCTAAATTCTCTATTTTTGGTGATTTGTAAGGCATAATTCTTAAACAGAATTCCTCTCTGTCTCGATCTCTCTGTGTCTCTTTCAATTGTCATTTCAACTCCTGAATTGTCCTGTCCTTCTCTGAGTCTAGCTCATGTCTAATCTGTTGTTCTTTCTTCTTAGACTCATAAATGTATGTGGCATGTTTTCTGATTTCTTCCAATGACAACTCCTCCCACTGTGGACAACTCTGTCTGAAATATACTTGAATAGGCACACTAGTTCCCTTTATGAATTGCCTCTTAATATGGGGTAATGCTTCATCTGCCTGGTCTCTATTAAAACCCAGGAGATTTTCAGAATTTTCCATTAACCTGTCTAGGAACAAACTTGGGTACTCATCCTCAGATTGCCTCATCCTCTCAAATTTGTTCCAGCCATTTGGCATTTTTCCATGGATTTTTACCGCCTCCAACAGATCTGTTCTACACTTTATTAATTGTCTCATGTTAGCAGGAGAACTTAAATTTATTGCTGAATGATCTCTAGGACAGTCTACCAAGTTTGCATTATTTCTAGTCTCATCTATAAACCTTGTTTTCTCACTAGGAGTAAAAAATTCATTGAGGATAAATTCCACATCCTCATATGATGGGTTGAACAAGCTAAATGTCCATTTCAATTCCTTAGTTGCCTTGTAAGGGGAGAGGAAGAATTTGGGAAATCTTTTCAACACCTCCAAATCCTGGGCTGTGAATGCCTTATACGTCTTCATGTTCACTGCCTCCCCATCAGCCCTGAATTGCGTTTGGTCAATTATTGGTAGCAAGATCACGGTAGCAGGTACCATTGCTCCATCTTTGGTCTGTGTAGCTGTCCCTGTTTCATTGTCAGTTTGTGTACTAGCATCAATCATTTCCACTTTGGAAGTGTTTGTCCTTAGGTTTATACATGCCCTTGATAATCTCTAGCTGTAGTATAGTATGTTTGTCTAGCTCTTGCTCCAATCTTATTTTATTATTAGTCTCAATCATTAATTTCATCTGTTCCTTCATCATGCTTATTATATCATCTTTATCAGTTTTGCCTTTCCCAAACATCATAGAGATTAATTTCCTCATTGCCATCAACCCTTATATTATAGTAACTAAAGCCACTATTAATGCTGGCAAATACAATAGAAACTCTGCCAAGGTTATAGTTAAACACTTACCAACTTTATAAGATATTCTGGAATGATACAAAACCATAACTTTATCACCCCTTGTGTAAACGAATACAGGAACATCGCTATGGTCCCCAATATGAATGAAATTCTCAGTATTCCCATTACTCTTTGCTCTTTTCTGCTTTAGATAGGTTCAAAAGCCTGGCTTCGCCAAAAACTGTTATAAAAATAAATGGGCAGATGGAAGGAGAGAGAGATGGTAAACTAACTGGATACTACCACTGGTAATTGTGTGACAGCAGTGGAGTCCAGCTATGTGGCTAGTGCAAGATCAACTGAGGCTAGCCACCTAGCTAGATATGTAACACCTCCCTCCTTTATAACAATGCCAGGCAGGATCCTTCAGGTCTATGGATGATATCCCTTCAGGTCCCACCTGGGGTTGATTGATGATAGATATTGGGCTCTATTAGTCTTGGTAATGGTTTATCTGACTACATGGCTCCCTTCCCAGAGAAGCTGTGAAATAACCAATCCAGGAAGGTACTTGAATAGTTTATCTACATTTTAGCAAGATGGAGTACTGGGAAATGGGTAGAGGAATTGGGAAACCCTAACTAATTGATAATAATAATAAACCCTCAGAGCTGTAGGCAGGTAATTGAGTCTGGTGAGTTAGCTCCTCTGGCTCAGCCTGGCCACAGCCAAACCAGAACAAGCAAGCTGCTGCTTGATGTCTTTCAGCTTCTTCTTCCTGCTAGATGTTATGTCTATACAGCCTTCAGGATCCACCCCTTTCTACCCTCTTCTTCTTCTCATTTCCCAGATCCCTCCCGGGCCCTGGGATACCTAGATAACTACAGATTATTTGATTTCCTAAATATCTAGGGGCAGTAGAATCAGAAGAGTGATGGTCTGGGTACAGATTGACAATTCTAGTCAGGTACAAGACAGGAGGATCTTGTAAGATTGAGCCAAGCAAGTCACCAATCTTCAAAAGACCAGGATCCACAGATCTCAGGTCCAAGGGAAGTGAAAGGAACCAAAAGCCAGGGCTGCCAGGGTATTTATACCCCCCCCCCAGGCCAACCGCTTTCTCCCCTGTCCTCACGGCCCCTGGGAACATTCTAAGATCCAATGGTCCTCACCAGTCAATCAAGGGTGAGACTCTCTGTTCCCAGAGTTTCAATATAACACTTCGAAGAGAATTTTTAACCTCAGCTGGAAAAATTATTAAAATTATTCTGCTCTCCAGCTACCTACCCAAAGCCCTAGCTGTAGTTCACTGCTCTGCCCATACAGGTGGCACTGACCCTGTCTCTAGGGGAAATGACCAGACAGATACTGCTGCAAAGCTAGCAGCCATAGAAGGGCCTGAATTGATTTTAACATTGACAACCACTGATGACCTAAATTTATCACTTTCCTATAATGAGAAGGAAGTGAAAAAATGGAAGCAGAACTTTAAATCTAAACAAATGAATGGAGTATGGGTGTCCTGTGAAGGAAAACCCCTGATCCCTAGAAATTTTTATCAATAAATTTGCCAATCTATTCATAAAAATGGTCATTTTGGCACCCAGGGCATCATGGAGTCTGTTAAAAGGGTATGGGTAGCTCCTGGAATAAACACTATAGCCTCTAAAGTGTGTGCAGCTTGCCCTACCTTTCAAGCATATAACCAACATGCCTTTCATGGCAAAGGTAGACATCCTCTGGCTTTACATACCTTTTGAGCACCTGAAAATTGATTACTTAACAATGCCAAAGGTTGGACAATATAAATTTTGCCTAGTCATAGTGGATCAACTGACCAGATGGCAGGAAGAATTTCCTACTGCCCAAACCACAGCGGCTTTTGTTGCCAAGGTGCTTTTAAAAGAAATCATTGCTTGTTTTGGCCTGCCTAAATGTATTGACTTGGACTGGGGAAGTCACTTTACCGATTCAGTTTTACCTGAAATATATTCCTGTCTGGGGATAACTCCTAAATTCCATGTACCATATCACCCCCAGAGCTCAGGCCAAAGTTGAAAGGAAACAGAGAACTTAAAACTATGATTGGCAAATTATGCACTGAGACACATTTGAAATGGCCTGAAATTCTCCCTCTAGCTCTATTTTATCTTAGAAGCAGGCCCAGTGGAGATCTACATATCTCACCATATGAGATGCTTTTTGGACATCCCCCTCTACAGGCTAAGCCTTTTTCTCTGGCATATACATCACTACAATTATTAGGAGGAGACACTTCAATTGCTTCCTATATACAGGAATTGCAGCATAAACTGCGTGAACTCCATGAATCTGGAACTGTAGTATAAGCAGGACCCATAGATTTTTCACTTCATGACCTGAACCCAGGAGACAAGGTATATATAAAGAATTTCCAGCACACTGGAGCAACTCAGCCTTCCTGGGAAGGTCCATTTCAAATATTGTTCACCACTCCAACAGCTATAAAAAAATGGAGAAAAGGACTCTTGGATTCATTGCTCACATGTAAAGAGAGCACCTTCTATTGAAACTGATTGACTGTATCCTATTATAAGCATTGGAGATAAAAAAGTGAACACCATTTTGGGAACACATTGAATTCCTGAATTTTTATTTGGCTATTGCCTTTTACTTTTCTAATAGAATATTTTATTTTTTCCCATTTTTAAATTTCTTATACTTAAAATACATATAATCAATATTAATTTTTGATTCTGCAGTAATATGTTTAAAATATATTTGCTATAATATTAATGCATATCCACAAAGCCCTAGACTATGGCAACCTGTAATTTATTGTTTATTATAAGACTATGATTAATGATTATGTCTGATTCCAGAAGAAGGGAACAACAGAGCCACCATACAGTGCAAAAAGCACAAGGTCATAGAGACTAACCAGTCCCATTGGGATTGATGAGAAACTGCACAGTGCCATGGAGCACAAGGTCAAAAAAGTAGGATTGTTGAACATTTATGCCAATACTAAAGGACTTGAACTTAGTGTAAAACTCGAAGTTGCAATGCTTAACATATGTTAAGTCATAGGACTCTTCGTACTACACTACCAGTCAAGTACCAAAGGTTGGACATCATCATTCTGGCTCCCCTTTCCCTGAGAATAAAGCGAAATCAGACCAGGGAATGACATTTCCCTTTTACATAAAAATCTAGTCCTCTTTTCTCTTATGATATGTCAACATCAATATGTCTTGGCTGCCATTGGGTAAGTGCAATAGTACTGCATTTTGTTTTACAGATTTATGGTACAGAATTTACTTTAATTGGATATTTAATTAATAATACAAGGGCTTATTATGAATTTATTCTTGTTTACTTAAATTTTTCACATATGTAGATTTTTGATATTTTGATTCTTATTTTGAATTTTTATCTCTCCCAAAATTTAATTTTCTTATGTTTTTGGTTTTTCTTTTGATAATTGACTCTGTAATGCAAAGATGCAACAGAAGCTTTTGCCCTTGCAAAAGTTAACTGAAGGGGTCAGCTGGGTAGCTCAGTGGATTGAGAGCCAGGCCTAGAGATGGGAGGTCCTAGATTCAAATCTGGCCACAGCCAGTTCCCATCTGTGTGACCCTAGGCAAGTCACTTGACCCCCATTGCCTACCCTTACCACTCTTCTGCCTTGAAGCCAATACACAGTATTGACTCCAAGACGGAAGGTAAGGGTTTTAAAAAAAAGTTAACTGAAAACTTCTGGCAGTTAGAAGCCTTGGAATCCTGACAGAAGTTCAGATAGAACCTGAGGCTTGAAGAGAACAGAAGTTCTATCTGAGGCTCTGCTTTGGGTTTTGGCTTTGCTTTGGCCTGTGCCTTGTCTCTGGACAATTTGAACCTAGCTAATTTCTCTGGACCTCTCCCTGACCTTCTCCATATTATTCCCCTGTTACCTTTCCTGATTTTCCTTGTGGGCTCTGGGAGGAAGGGTGGCTTTTGGGTTTTAGTGATTAGACTTTGTGGGTTTAGTTTCCCTATAGGCAAGTAGGACATCCTTGAATCAAACTATCCCTTATTTTATTGATTTAGTATACACTTTACTTTAAAAGCAGCCAAATCTTTCCTGGCTGGGAGAGCAGGCTCTCTCTCAGTCTAATCACCTCCTGTGACCCTCCCCCATCTTGAGTTCCTCCCTAGTGGCTGTCAGAAAACCCTAAACCCCTCTCTCCTTTCTGACCAACCCTAATATTAATAAATCCCCTTGTTACCTACCCAAACTCTTTGGTGAATCACTGTGTCAAAGACTAGGCAAGGGTTGAAGAGGGAAGGAATCATTTTCTTTTATTTCTTGAGGGAATTGGAGGCATCCTTCTTGGGAGGAAGTCCTTACCTGAGACTTCCTCCTGAACCCATCAGTTTCATTGACAGGAAGGAGCCTTTAGACTCTTCCCTAGAGGGACTTGAGAAACTGACAAGAAAAGCCCTCAAGGCAGATTTAAACCATCTCTGACTGGCCCAACTCTTTGTGTCTATAGAGATACCTTTCCTGCCTGGAAGGGTTCAGCCTATTTCCCCCAGTATCCTCTGTCTCTAGCCTGAGTGTCTAGCCTGTTTAAGCTGCCTCTCCTGAATACCCCACCTATTTCCCTTACCATCCAATATACCACCTCATTCACCTTCTACCTCTCCTTATAACCAAGGATTAAGAGATCACCTCAACTTTATTGATAACAACTCATACATCCCATAACTCAACAATGTATTCTGAGCTGATCTGGGTGTTTCCTTTTTAAACACCCTCTTCAGGGGGGATTGTATTTTTATAAAAATCCAAGCCCTAAAATTTTGTTCGAGACAATTTTTTCAGAAAAAGAAGTCTGCTAATGCTTTGAAAGCATAAAAAGGACTATTTGCCTGCAGAAACCTACACTGAAACAAGATGATCCAGAAAAGATGCCTGCATAAATCTATACTGAATCAAGATAATCTAAAATGAACTTTGGGGTGCAACTAATTTGAACTTGAGGGGATTGAAATCAATTACTTGAATTGTAAACTCTTATACCAAAGGGGATTTCCCCCTAATTGGCTTTTTGTCAATGTGCCTAGAAAAACAATGCTTTTGCTCTCTCTTTATATCTCTTCTACTTACCTCTTATCTCTAACTATTGTAGTTAGAACTTTAGGGGTACAAGATGATTTGTCAAATGATCAGTTGAGGAGACCAGTCTCCCAAATGATCACGGGGGGATTGTGATAATTAGATTGAGTCTACACTGTCCATCTTTAGATTTAATCACCAAAGGTGAGAGCACCTTCCAATTCTGGGAGGTCCTAACCCATGTGTGCTAGAGTGAGTAATGAATCAGAATCAACTGACTGTCCCCTACGCTTTCTATGAGAAAGCATCTATTGTGATTAGACAAGAAGGCTAGGGGAAGGCACTGGAAGTGACAATATGTGATGCCTTTAAAAGAGGGAGTTGAGTGAGTGAGAGGCTTCTGGTTTGGTGAAGGGGACCTGAGGGAGCTTTGCTGGTTCGTGACGGAGACTGTTCCAAGTGGTGAGTTTAAAGACTGACTCTTCCTGAACTTCTATTAAGAAACTTCCTTTTATAGACTCTGTGAATGAAGTTTGCTCCATTCACCTCTGGGCCTCAGGCCCTTTAACCCTCGGCTGAGGGTTAAGATCTACCTGGATTAATTAGTGAAACAGATTCTTATTTTCTTCCCCTCTCTCTCCTCTCATGTAAATAAATTTCCATAAAAGTCAATTTTGATTTAAGATTATTCTTAATTATGGATTGATAATAATTCAATCCTCTGGAGACCATCTTTAATAAATTGAACCCATAAAATCCCCTTTTTCACCCTTACAGGTAGCTATAATGAAAAAGATCAATTCAGGGTTATTCTGAAGAAATAAGGATGTGGACCATTCCTAATGTGTAAGAGATATTTTATTTGTGTTCTTGAATCTACAGGGTTCAACATTGTCTTTTTGGTCATTGTAGTTCATTTGGCAACGTTTTGAATCCAAGAATTGATAATTCATCATATCAATGCAATACATTTCAGTTTATTCTGAAGAAATAAAGACTGGAATCATTGCTAATGTGTCAGAGATGTTTTATTTGTGTTGTGGAATCAAAAGAGTACAACATTGCCTCCTATTAGTCATTGTAGTTCATTGGGGAAGGTTTTGAAACCAAGAATTGATAAATCAACATATCAGTGGGCTACATTTCAGTTTATTCTGAGGAAATAAGGACTGGAATCACTGCTAATGTGTCAGAGATGTTTTATTTGTGTTGTGGAATCAAAAGAGTACAACATTATCTTAAAATAATCATTCTGGTTCATTTGGGAACATTTTGAATCCAAGAATTAAAGATTCAGGTAGCTATGATGAAAAGGATCAATTCAGGTTTATTCTGAAGAAATAAGAATGTGGAGCATTATTGTCTCAAAAATATTTTTTGCATTTGAGATTTTTAGATGAAAATTGAAGGGAATTAAGGAAATTCTGGATTCAATGATTAGGTTAGGTTACATCACACTGTTGTCCTTCCCACTTGAATAGAACCAAAAGGTCATCATCTTGTTGGAGCCAATGCACAGTATGGCTGACTATGGCTGATCTGACCAATATGAGCTTAGAAGACTCTACCACATGTCAGGCATACATAATCTATATGTATGTCATTTGGAATGAAAATGCTTCTTTATTTGTGCAACTTACATTTCTTTTGAGTTCTGCTTTGCTCATGGAGGACAGTGCCTTCTATAATGATGGCATATGTAAGAAAATATTTGACAGCCATGTCAAGATGATGGACCTGCTTAGAATATGGAATGGACTGAGTTTGGCAGGAGCCTGCCAGGAGCTAGGGCTGTTAGGTTCGGGTATAAAAGAAAGGGACTTGAACCCATCTAAATCTCAGTTGTGAGATAATTGGGTGAAGGGTGGATTGGGTAGGCCTAGCTTGTGCTCTATTCATTCATCGACCAGCAACCAGCTTTCAACTATGTTTCATCAATCCCTGTTTCCTGAATTACATTTATCAAGAAGACCAACAAACCCATCATTCAGCATGATAACCTTGACTCTAGGTTGGGGCCTATTCAGCCTCAGCCAGGCTGTAAACAACCAAGAATTCTGATCATCAATATATGAGAGAAGATTCATCAATAATATAATCAACTAAATATAGTTAAGGATTTCCTACTCCCAGTTTCCCAGCCATTACTCAGCTCCTCCTCCCCTAGATCTATTAGATATTAAATCATCTTTAAAACTATAACTTGCCTGAGTTTCATCAACGATCTAGTGGGCTCTAGTAGATTACATCTTGTACCAGTTAAGGGAAAAGCCTCATTATATTCCTTCAACATTGGTGATCAAATCTGTTGTCAGAAAAGGCTGTTAGCAAAGACACAGGGCTTCAGTTGGGCAGTTAGCTGAACTATTCTATCAGCTGATTCCTTGCTTGGCTGGTAGCCTTTGGATACCTCTTGAATTTGGGATAAGCAGATTCCACATAATCTTATAACATTAACTGCAGTTGGTGATCCTTTTGGGTTCACTATCATACCTAGGTGTCCCACTTAGGATTCAACACTCACAATTAACCCAGGCTCTAGACTGTACATAATATATACCAGGATAGAGGTAATGTGCCAATGTCTCTCATGTTTCATAATTAATATAAAAGTTATTCAGAGAGAACTTGAGAATGCCTTTTTAAAAAAATACTTTCTCTTGCTATTTATGTACAATATCTTCTGCATTCTCTTGCATCAAGACCATCTTTTAGGTCTACTACATATTCCATGCACCAATGGTGAGTGGAATCATCTTTGAAAAAGTTTTTACCATTTCTTTGTGCTTCAAACACAAGGTAGGAACTTCATTTGGCATGGTAAGTAGGTCATGGTTAGGTTGGCTGAAACAGGCAAATCTTAGGGCACTTGTTCTAGAAACTTCCTCATGCCAGGAGGTGAGAAGTGCAAACCTTAAAAAAGGTTGCTTGAACAACTTTGTGGCTTCCAAATCCCACTTCTTCTTCAGTAGAGTAAGAAGATCACCATATGTCCTAGGCTGTCTGTGTGTGGGGTTATAACTACATCTCTGGTGGATCTACAGCTATTATTTTGTTATGCACCTGTCACCACAAGACCTCCAATTCCAATATATCATCCCCATTCCATCCTGAATCAACTGCTTTGTATTCAGTCTTTTCATCCTTGGGAATTCAAAGAGAACTAGTTTCTTTCTACTACATTCTTGACTCCTCTCCAGCATTCTCTGCGTCTTTTCTCACTACTTGTCATATTTGTCCTATGGAAAACTGGAGCCCCAGCCCAGGGAATTCTAGTCTCTGATCATCATACAATATTGCTTTTACTATGTACAGTGGTTCTACTCACTTGGTATCAGTGCATATAGGTCTTTCCAGATTTTTCTGAGATCAATATTTCTTATGGCACAGTAATATTAAATTATAATCATATACAAAATTTGTTCAGCCATTCCTCAAGTGATGGGCATCCTTTCAATTTCCAATGCTTTGCCACCACAAAAAGAGCAGCTATAAACTTTTTTTGTTCAAATAAGTCCTTTTCTCTCTTTTTTCAATCTTTTACTCTACAGAACTTGTAGTGTTATTACAAGATCAAAGAGTATCCAGTTTTATAGCTCTTTGGAGGCAGTTCCAAATTCTTAGATCAGTTCAGTCCACCATCAATGTATTAGTGTCCCCATTTTGCTCCAACATCTCTAACATTTATCATTTTTCTTCACTGTCATATTAGCCAATTTCCTACAGGCATGAGGTAATACTTCAAAGCTGTTTAATTTGCATTTCTCTAAACAAAAATATAGAACATTTTTATGATAGCTTTGATTTCTTCATCTGAAAACTACCTGTTCATATATCCTTTGACCATTTGTCAATTGAGGAATGGCCCATTGGCTAAGATCTATGGAAACTGCCTCCCACTGCTTAGGATCCCTAAGGGCCTGCTATTAGTTTGCAATGCTTGGCACACTCTAGGGCTCAGAGCTTGCACTGGTGGTCAGAGCATCACCAAAAACTTCATTGCTGGTGAACACTGACCAAGTACAATGGTGGATTGTGCTAGGGCTTGGAAGTTCAAGGACTGGGCATGAATGTACTCAACTGTTAGTTTAGACAAGGTCTTGGGGTCTAACTGCTGGCATGGGCCTAGCTTCAGAACTTGGAGCAGTAGGGGAGGGGGAAACCTTCCTTTTGGCCTGTGCCAAAAAGACCATGGTATGGTCTTGTTGTAGACTGTGCTCCTCTCTCACAGCAGAGAAAGAAACCTTCTTTCCCTACCTTCCAAGTTGTCTTTTGTAAGAAAATTTCCTCACTTGATCTTTTTTTTAGTACTGCTATTCTAGTATTTATTTTGAAGCCTTATTTTATTAAGGCTGGTTAGAGGTGATTTTGAGAGAGATTTGGGTGCCCTTGCTTCTACTCTGACATCTTGGCTCTGACAACATTAACTCTTTAAAAAAATTTGCCATTAGCTAAAAAAAAAACCCTTACCTTCCATATTGGAATCAATAAATATTTGTTTGAAGGCAGAAGAATGGTAAGGGCTAGGGATTTGAGGTTGGATGACTTGCCCAGGATCACATAGCTGAGAAGTGTCTGAGGCCAGATTTGAACCCACCATTAACTCTTAAATATAAAATATTTGCTTAATACTAACATAAAAGCAAGAATAATTATAACTTCACAATTACTAATGTAAGGCAATTATAGAACAATCACATTCTTATAATGTTAACTTTCTTACATGGAAAAAGAGGGGCAAAAAGTTGCCTAAGAAATAATGAACTGCTTCCTGTTAGAAATAGAGGTCAAAAGGTTGTTTTGTTGTTGTTGTTGTTGTTTTTGCTGATCAATAGTGGGATTGTGCCTATGAGTTACTGCTGTATATCTATCCTGCACAAGATAGGGAGACAGGGAAAGGGTGGGGGTGATGGGAAGAGAGAGAGATATAGAGACAGAGAGAGACAAAGACAGAGAGACAGAGAGGGAGAGAAATAGAGAAGATATAAAAGTAAAGAAGCAGCTCACAACTCTGGAATCAGGCCTTTATATGAAAAATCTGTGCCATGCAAAGCTACTTATCTAATAATTATTACCCTTTTAGTACTAACCTCTCATGCTGGACAAATACCCTCCTTTTCTGTTCCCAGGCTGACAAAAGCAGTGGCAAAGTCTTTTAATTCAATTACCTTTAGAAGGGTTCCGGCAAAGTGTTACACTTTTGCATTAGCAAGCAGTTTTCCCGAGTCAGAGAACTTCAGATTTCTTCAGGTTGGCTCCCTTGGTAATGCTGAAAAACTCAGGCAGCATCCCACTCACCAGAATTTAGAAATGTCCAAAAAACAGCTTAAAATCAATTGTTTCTCACTTGTTTGTGCCTTTCAAACCAGAGAGGTGTTATAAAAAAAATAAGACTCTCTTGATGCTACTACTATGCTTCTTGGGGATATTGGTTTTGGAAGCTGTGCCTTGTATTCCCCTAGATATCTGGTGACTGGGGAACACCAATTCAGTCACCTTTGCTTGCTGATATAATTCCTATTTCTATATAACAGTGCCCAGGCAGGACACCTGTGGTCTGGTGGATGGGTAACCCTTTCAGGTCCCACCTGGGGTTAGATTAATTATTAATATTGGGCTCTAATTAGCCTTGGATCACATTTCATCTGACTGCATTGCTCCCTCCCCAAGGGTCGTGATATGATGACCACTCAGGAAGGTACTTAATAAAATTTTATCTATTGATGTTAAATAGCAAAAGGAATAAACAGGAATGGATTGGGGATAGGAGACCCTGTCACATTAATATCTATGAACAATAATCACTCAGGACTGTAGGCTGTCGTTTCTGTAAAGCTGAAGATAGGGGTTTCACACTCCTCTGGTTCAGCTTGGCCAATGCCAAACCAGCAAGGGCAAACTGCTCAGTTGGTACAGATATTGTGATTTCTCTCAGCTTCCTTGTTCTCAGTTTGTGATATGTGTTATATTGATTTGACAGATATATTTGGGAAGCTGAAGATATGCCAGTGTTCAGTAACTTGCTAGACTCACTCCTCCCCCACTGACAGGCTTGAGTGAAGAGGGAGGGGCACAATCTATCTCAGTACTCCCTTCTCCCCACTCCCAACAAGCAGTTAGAAATCAATTGGAAATGGTGGTTGGACTTCTGGTCTTTTGGCAAGGCTAGGCAAGGCTATCTCCTAAAGTTGTTGACTATCTTAACTTATTTTCTCACAGGTTTGACTAAAGGATAGAAGGAGAAGCTTGATGTCTTGTAGTTATCAGGGACAGACAAATCTGACTTGTATGGGCCGGACAGCTGAAGGAAACTTAGCTTTGAAAATGGTGGTGAGTATACCCCAAAATAACAGCCAGGCACTACTCCCAAAGGATGAAGGTTTACTGATAAGAGGAAGGGAAGGAAGGGAAGTTTTGTCAAGGATTAGGATAAGATCTAGGAAGCCCTGAACTGTTAGGTAGAAACAGCCCCTCCTCCCTCAGGAGGGAGTGGCAGACCTTATAATTAGCTTGCCCTCAGAGCCTATAATTAATCACGTCTAATGTCTAAATAACTAAATGGTAACAATAATACTATTGCTGGAAAGGTCTAATTCAGCTAAACAGGCTAACTGCAGAGAAGAACCAAAATGGCTTTTGCCACAAGGCCTCCCAAAGCAATCAAAAACTGGGACCAGCAAACAGGATGATCTGCTCACTTCCAACCCCAGGAACCAACTGCCCTCAACTGCCTTAAACTGCCCCCTCACCCAGAGTTCTCGGGGGGGGGGGGGGTCCCCTGGAATTCTGGGTGAGGCTTGAACCTGTATCTTGTAGGAATTCCAACCTGCCATTTCCACATTATGGTATTCTCCCTTTTCTAGTATTTGGCAATAGTTCATAATCCAGCATAATTTTACTGGTTATTTACTTCTTTAGTTATAGATGTATACACATATAACTAAAAATACATATTTATATGTACACATATATGCATATATTTTATATACATTTTTTCCTAAAAATTATTTGTTAATAGACTCCACTTGCCTTTTTAGATTATTCCCACTCTATGAGTCAACTGGGATAAGGCATCATGACTTATCATGTTTTATAGGGGGGCACTATATTTTAAACTTTTAGCTACATAACCTTTTATCTCAATGTAAAGATAGATTTTCTGAGGAACAAGATTATCAAATTTCCAGAGAAAAGAATATTTCTTTTTTTTTTCACCCCTTTCTTGCTTTGTACAGATAATATTATCAGATAATATGCTGGCTGAGTGCTGACATATCTAAACAGAATGTTCCTTGAAATTTGGACTTTCTTTGCCAAAGTAAAGCATGTTCCTACTAGATAAAACTTGGGCACAGAAACTCTGCCATGTACAAAATATAGTGAAGTGGAATATAAACAGCTGTGGCATGAGTGAGGCACCTTGAATGATAACAGATGGAGTACCTTAGAATTGCATGCAGTCATATTATCAAGCTTCACAAATGTCATGATAGCTTTGTGTACTCCTCCTGTGTTATTGCCTGTGTGTGTGTGTGTGTGTGTGTGTGTGTGTGTGTGTGTTGGAGGGAGGGCTTTGTGAGTACATTATGATTAGAGACATTTGTCAGATTCCTTTAAATGTCATAACAAACTGGTAAATTTATGGCATAAAAGCCTAAATAGCTTTTTAAGGGAAAAAAAGAATAAAAATAAATCGTAAGAATTCAAACCCTAACTCCTAAACTGAATATTATGAGACAATGTTGAACTCTATCAATCCAACGAAGCCAATATAATATCCCCTGACTCTTTAAGAATGTTCCATATCCTTAGTTCCTCATGATAAACCTAAAAAGATCACATTGATAACTCATTCTTAAAGATTCAAAGCATCCCCAATTGCATTATATTCACCTATATGAGAAAATGTTGAACTCTATCAATTCAAAAAAGCTAATGAAACATCCCTGACACTTTAGGACTGTTCCACATCCTCAGTTCATTAGAATAAACCTAAATACATCACATTGAAAACTCACTGAATCTTTAAGATTCAAAACGTTCCCAAATGAACTAGAATGACCATTATTAAACAATGGTGAACTCTATCGATTCAACAAAGCAAATAAAATATCCCTAGCACTTTTTGAGGGTTCCACATCCTCATTTTATCTGAATCAACCTAAATAGATCATACTGATAACTCAATGAATCTTAAGGATTCAAAACTCTTAACTCTAATCCTAACCCTAACCCTAACCCTAAACAGACCATTATGAGACAGTGTTGAACTTTATCTATTCAACAAAGTAAATAAAACATCCCTGACACTTTAGGAGTGTTCTACATCTTAGGTTCATCAGAATACACCTAAACAGATCACATTGATAACTCACTGAGTCTTAAGGATTCAAAACTTTTCAAATTGATTTATATTGAGCAATATGAGACAATGTTGAACTCTTCTTGATTTAAAAAAGCCAATAGAATATCCCTGACACTTTAGGAGTGTTCCACATCTTTGGTTCATCAGAATAAACCTAAATAGATCACATTGATAACTCACTCATTCTTAAAGATTCAAAACAGGGGCAGCTGGGTAGCTCAGTGGATTGAGAGCCAGGCCTAGAAACAGGAGGTCCTAGGTTCAAAGCCAGCCTCAGACACTTCCCAGCTGTGTGACCCTGGGCAAGTCACTTGATCCCCATTGCCCACCCTTACCATTCTTCCAGCCAATACACAGAAGTTAAGGATTAGAAAAAAAAGATTCAAAAAATTCCCAACTCATTTATTTTGACCAATATGAGACAATGTTGAACTCTATAGATTCAAAAAAGCCAATAGAATATCCCTGACACTTTAGAAGTGTTCCACATCCTCAGTTCATCAGAATAAGCCTAAATAGTTCACATTGATAACTCACTGAACCTTAAGGATTCAAAACATTCCCAAATGAACTAGAATGACAGTTATGAGACAATGTTGAACTCTATTGATTCAACAAAGCAAATAAAACATTCCTGATACTTTAAGAGTGTTCCACATCCTCCATTCTTTAGAATGAAACCTAAATATATCACATTGATAACTCCCTGTATCTTAAGGATTTACAACCTCCCATACCTGATCTAGAATGACCTTTATGAGACATGTCTCAACTCAATTGATTCAAAAAAGCAATGAAAACATCCCTGACACTTTAGGAGTGTTCAACATCGTCATTTGTTCAGATCTTAAGGTTTTACATCCTCCCCACCTCATTTAGACTATTATGAAACACATCTCAACAAAACTGATTCAAGAAAACAAAAAAACCATCCCTGACACTTTACAGTTTTCTAGGCTGGTGATTGTGAGACACGTCTCAACTCAACTGATTCAAAAAGCAAAGAAAACATCCCTTACAATTTAGGAGTGTTCCACCACCTCAGTTGTCAATAAATTAACCTAAAGAGATCACATTGATAGCTCCCTATATCTTAAGGATTTACAATATCCCCACCTGACCTAGATTGGCCATTATGAGACACTTCTCAATTCGACTGATTAATCAAAGTAACGAAAACATCCCTCACAATTTAGGATCTTTCCACATGCTCAGTTGTTCATCATGATTCTAAAGAGATTACATTGACAACTCCCAGTTTCATAACAATTTACAACCGCCCCACCAGATCTAGAATGACCATTATGAGATGTGTCTCAACTCACCTGATTCAACTATGCAGTGAAAACATCCCTAACACTTTACAGTTTTCTAGAGTGGCCATTGTGAGACACGTCTCAACTTGACTCATTTGAAAAAGCAAAGAAAACACCCCTGAAACTTTAGGAGTATTCCCACATTGTCAGTCTTTCAGAATGGACCCAAAGATCACATTGATAATTCTTTGCTTCTTAAGGATTTAGAACTTCTTCATCTGATCCAGAATGAACATTATGAAACATATTTCAACTCTACTGATTCAACAAAGCAATGAAAAATTCCTGACATTACACAGTTTTCTACACTGGTCATTGTGAGACACATCTCAACTTGACTGATTCAGCAAAGCAATGAAAATATCCTCGACACTTTAGGAGTGTTCTAGATTGATCATTATGAGACACATGTCAACACAACTCATTCAACAAAGCAATGAAAACATCCCCAACACTTTAGGAGTGTTCCACATCGTCAGTTGTTCAGAATAAACACTGATAAGGTGTTGCATCTTAAAGATTACTACCTTCCCACCTGATAGAATGAACATTATGAGACACATCTCAATTTGGCTGATTCAACAAAGAAAAGAAAATATCCCTTACAATTTAGGAGTGTTCCACCACCTCATTTGTTCAGAATTAACCTAAAGAGATCACATTGATAACTCCCTGCATCTTAAGGTTTTACAACCTCTCCACCTGACTTAGACTCACCATTATGAGATTTGTCTCAACTCGACTGATTCAACAAAGCTATCATACATAGCCATTTTCAATGATATGGGACTGCCCCACACAAATTAAATAATATCAAGACCAACAAAAGAAACCGACTGACAAAGAGCAAAGAAGTCACAAAGCAGGTAAGTTAAATAATTAGCTTTTGGTTTATTAAATACAATTATACATTTTTGTTATTTAAACTATAAATATCACAAAATTATGGATTTTTTTCTCAAGTTCCATTAAGCTTTCTTTGTCCAAAAAGACAGTAAATGTTCTAGAAAAAAAAAAGTAATTTTCTTTTATTAATTTAGAGGGAAAACTTTAAATTTTACCAAAAATACCCCAAAGTAGAAGTGTTTTGATTTATCTAATAGACTGAATTCAATGAAAGGCAAAACTCTGAGATTTGATGAAATAGTCTTCCCATTGAATGACTTTCCTTATTTCCAACAATTTCTCCTTTTTCCACAGAAGATATTCATTTGTTAATCAGGGCAAATTGAAAAGGTCCACCCCCAAAACAAGGGATAGCTCATACCTTCTTAATGGCACTATTCTTTTTCTATTGCATAGATGCTCTTTACTCCAATTGGTATGAACCTATTGTATAACTGGTATGAACCTATTGTATAATTTTCATAAAATCCAGACTTAAAAGTTTTTTTAGAAAAAACTTCAGGAAAAGAAGATAGTTAACTCCCCAAATCAAGAAGAAGAATGGTTTGGAGAATGTGCCATAAAGAAATCTAAAAGAAACCTACTGTGCATCAGAAGATCCCAAATGAACTTTGGGATGTATTGATTGAACTAAAGGGGGTTGAACACATGTATTCTGAGTATATAAACTCTTATGCCAAAGGAGATTTCTCCCTAATTGGCTTTTTGTCACTGCGCCTACCAACTATTGGTTTTGCTCTCTCTCTCTTTTATTTTCCTGTTATCTCCAACTATCATAATTTCCTTTTAGAAAATGCAGTCTTTAGCTAGAAGATCTTTAGAGATATAAGCTGGTTATGTTAAATGATTCAATGGGGAGACTAGTCTCCCAAGGAACCACAGGGGAGATTTTGAAAGGGAATTCTTTATTCCCTTTGTCTATTTTGAGTTAATAAATCAATATACCCCCTACTTAACACTTTGTTAACCATCGAGTAAGAGAATTCACAAGTCACTTACTTAGAGAGCTTCACTCTTTTAACTCAGTCAGTGAGAAACTTATGAATCCTTTGATAAGAGTTTATACCCTTAGAGGATGAGAGGTAGATCCCACAGACACTGCCCCCCTCAACAGTACTAGGCAATTTGGAAGCTGCCATTGGCCCTTTTAAGAGGGGAAGGAACAAGAAGTGATGTGGGAAAAGGACTACAAAAAGTTCAGAACTTCCTGTCCTCATCACTTCTCCTTTGAACTTCTTGGGACTTCTATCTTGGTGAGATTACTTCCTTGGTGGCTCTGTGAGGAGACCCTCTCTGCTCCTTGGTGCTTCAGCTAGACACTCCCTTCAATATGAGTTCTGTGGAGAGACTCTTTCCTTGAATCCTGCATCAGCTTGCTGGTGAGTGACTGGAGATTGGAACTTTGTCAGGAACAAGCTGAATTTCATAGGATCAGCACTTAGGGTAGGCAAGGCAACTGCTTACCTCTTTCCCTCCTAAATTTCATACTTCAATTCTTTCTCTTCCTCGTTATAAAATAAAAGTTGCTAATAGTTGTTTTTTTTCTGGCTGAGGGATAATATTTTGAATTCAGTGAGCACAACATTGAATTTATAACTCTCTTATTTAGTCAAAACCCCAATTTAACCCTACACAATTGAATTCAATGTTAATTACCCTATTATATTCAACATGTTCTTATCCCTTTCAAGGCTGTGTTCCTCACAATAAAAAGACAGGATGAAGAATACCCATATTAAAATCACTTTATTTTCTATATAATAACTCCCTCTATCTAACTGAAATGAGTCATAAGCAATATATACTGAATCAGGAGGATAATAGCATAAGACCCTTTGTCAATAAGAATCCAGAAGCACTGAAGCCATTGCTTGATTCCAATAACTAGAAAGGGATCTTGAAACTTTCAAACATTCTTCTTAAAGATTGCACTTTGAAATATAGAAACTCACCCAGCCCAATAATGCATTGATCTTAATGTAAGTGAAAAAAGAGTTCTTTTTTTTCTTGCTTCCCCCTAAAGCTATGTGAATATTAACTTTTCTAGTAAATGGAAAAGATTCCATAGAAAGGCAGGAAACCTGACATTTCAAGATATTTATTTATCTTTATATATGCATAATAATATTAACAATGAATCCAGTTCATTAAGATTTGATTAAAATTTCTTGGCTCAAGAAAGGGATATTCTCCATCAGTAAATTTTTTAGATAAAAGAAATACCTCCATCCTGAGGAAAATGAATTTTACTATTCCCTTCTCTATCAAAAGGCCATTTCTCACACTTAGTTTAAAAGATGTTCTAATTTGGACAGTCCTAGGAATATCATTGCATTCTTGCTCTAAGGCATTTGCTTTTAAGCAAATCAGGATGGGATCCCATGCAGCTGGGAATCTGACCAACGTTCAGCCAGATCCTTTGTATGAGTGATATGCTTATGCCTATTTTCTCTTTGTATGGAGTAAGAAATTAATGTGTTATTCTCAAGGTAATAGTTATTAATATCTCCAAGAAGTTAGTCAAGCTGGTCCCTCTCCCATCCTTCACCCTTCAAGACAAGACTACCCTCCTCCCCATCCTTCTCCCAGCAGAAAAAAGGCCTTATATCTTCTAAATGTTTTGGATTGGGTATTTGGAGTTTGTCCAGGAACTTACCTTAACAGACTGACCTTGTCTTAGACCCTGAAATACCAATGTTCAAATAATAAGTATCCTTTTGTCTTAGAAGTATCTCCCATTGTATCAAAGGCTTCTCCAAAGTGGTCAAGTCCCATGATTGGAATGATCCTCTTGTATCCATTGTAAAATAGCCTCTCCCAGGTAATCCAGCCCTGAACTCCTCCTCGCTTTGTATAATATTCCTGTCCTTTATTTCTGGATTAAAACCTGTATTCTGTAATTTGGGGGTATTTGTCTTAATTCAATGACTTGAGGCAGTGTCTCATAATTTTTTTTCTCTCTCAATATAGCATTGTATTTTAATTGATGTTTCTCCCCAGTCTTATTTTGAAAAAGTGGCTAAAGATATTCCAAGATCCCCTTAGACTTCCACTTCACATACCTTTTATCATGGTTTAGGACAACTTGGCTCATGAAGGCAAATACTAGCCAGAATGAGATGGCCATTCTTGCCCAGACTGCAGGCTATTTTCTAAGCTGAATTCCCACCCCCCTAAATATTGTGTTAATCAGGGGAGGCCTAGAGGTTTTAGTCTATCTCCTTATTAAGTATCCACTAATCAGAGTTGACTTTTTCTTTTCAATAATAAACAGTGCTGAAGAGATTAGGGGCATGTAAGATGACCCAAAACCCTACTTTTCCCATTGTTTCCACAAGAGATATTCATTTGTTGTTGTGTGAAGTGAGAAAGTGAGAAAACATCTTTAAAATAAAATATACTTATTTAGAGAGAGAGAAATGTGGAGCAATGTCTCACATCATAGACCTGAGACAATGTTCCCCAGATTCTCTGTAGGGATGTGTGACCATGCTTCAAATTATTGACCTGAGATAGTCACCAAAGGATGAGGGTGGGAAAATCATCAGGGGATAGGAAAAACTAATTGGAGATATTAATTGGAGATATTAATTATTAAAAACTTGAGAATAACACACTAATTTCTCACTCCACACATTAATCAAAATCAATTACTTTATTGTAGCCTGATGTACTTATCTGATTCCAAGGCAAAACAGTCATAAAGGATGGCAATGGGGGTCTAAGGCCACATTCGAATCCAGGACCTCGCATCTCTAGGCCTACTCTCAAATCACTGAGCCACCTAGCTCGCCCTTGTTCTTTATAAGACTGTGTTCCTCACTATAAACAGATAGTTATACAATGGTTCTACTGGGTAAAGGATTAAGAATATTAAATTTCTTTACTTTCTATGCATGTAATGCATATTCAATGAAGATTATTGCAAACTGTGATTACTACAAAAGTCCTTTGATCAATTAACATTCCAAGACATGAATCCATATCTTAATTTTATTTATTTATTTTTATTTTATTTTTTAGAAAAAAAAATTTCCATAGTTACAGGATTCATGTTCTTACTCTCTGCCCCCAATACCCCCCCTCCCTTAGCCAACACACATTTACACAATTTTCTTCATGTGTCATTGCCATATCTTAATTTTAGTAGAATAGATAGGGATCTTCTTAAAAGCTTTCCAAACATTCTTCTTGTGTTCTTCATTGTGACATGAGACTATGTTGTGTCAAAGACTAACATTTAGTTTGGGGACCAATTAAACATGGATTCAATTTTAAATTCTCAATTAAAGTTTTAGTTAGAGTTAAAATACTTAAAATCAGGTAAAAAAATATACCATACTCACTTTCTTATTGCTTGCCTGCATAATTTGCTCTTTGGAATTACTGATTTGTAGAGCAAAGGGGTTTGCATAGCTCAGTGAGTAACTTTATTTAATGGAAAGAGTTTAGCCAAATTATTTGCTTGGGGTGGAGAAAAAGAGCATCTGGAGAAAAAAAACCCAACAAGTTTCTGTCCCAAATTAATTCTTTCTCATGTATTTCTATGATTCTTGCTTCCCATTATAAAAACAAAATCCTTCAAATGCACAAAAAGACAGAACAAAGTAACACAAAAGGACACAAACATATAGCAAAACTTGTGGAATAGCAAAGTTTCTGTGACCAATCTAAAAATAAGTTACTTTTCCTGATCCTTTATGTGAAGAAGTTAAAGAACTCTTTTGCTAATTCAAATTCCAATTAAGACCTGAGTGAGATGTCCCTGTAAAATTTAAAGGCACATACACATGTTGCTATTTCTAATATGATCACAAGATGTCACCTGAGACCATGCTATCACAAACTTCCCAAGCTGTAATACATACATACATATATATACATATATACATCTTGCTCTATGTATAGCAATAGAATCCAACCCAGTTTGACTAGAAAGATTATTCTCAACTCCTCAGAACAAAACATTAAGGAGCACAGAGAGCCACAAAAAAAAAAAAAAAAATGTTTGCATTCTGGAAAGATCATAGACTTTTCCTCAGTTTACCTAATTAGGAAGAAGTCATTATTCTGGTACATATTTAACAGTCAGTAACCTTCCCCTTGCTTTCAATAGAAGCCTATCTCCATGAAGGCCACCCATAAAGACACCAATTATTTCAATAGACATTTACCAAAAACAGTAAACTGAAGCAGATCTCTTGAGTAAGATATCAGTAATAAATTAATAAATATGGGACATATCACTCACTCAACATAACCCAATAACAAAGGATAGGTCTAATGGCCCTGTCTCTGTCCAAGAGACCCTGAATTGGGGGTCAATACTTTTATAAAAGTTTTTTTTAAGAGCAGAACAGAAATCATCTAATCAACTAACATCACAGAGATGAAAGATCATTATTGTCTGTTTCAAAGAAAGTAGAGGTAGCTTCCACATACCATTAGGACCATCTCTCACCTTTGTAAATTTATGAATAAGAACTACTCTTTTAGGTCCCCAATAAGGGCAGACTTATTGGAAACTGGGGAACTGGATATAAACACCTTAATTGTAAAGATGGGATAAGGTGAGGTTTTCCTGGCTTCTCAAGGACACTATAAATCTTGCAGAAAATGCTGGGCCAATTTCTTATTAATAAGAGAATTTTTCTTTAACTAATAGCAATTGTATCTTGATATCTCTCATACTGGAGGAGAAGAGTTTAACTTCAACACTGTCAATGTGGAATCTAGAAACCCCCAAACTTGTAGCCTAGTGAGATCTGATGACCCCCCCCCCCCAATCTAGTTAGCTTAAAGCGAAAATCTCAAGTTTGACCTGTCACAGGAGAGTTTCTCCCTGAGAGAAAGTCCAACTTCATAGACCCTAAAGTAGTTTAAGTAGAGATGGCTAATTCCATCAGGTATTAAGTGTCTCTTTTTGTCTCAGTGGCTTCTTCATTGACTTGGAAAAAAAACCACAGAACTATTAAATAATCAGAAAAAACACTCTTTAATTAAGGAAATGGGTACAATGCTAAACTGGGCCTCCACACAGAATTGCACCCCATATGCCCACGCAGAGTCTGAGGATTAGTCTGATCACTGACCCCTGGGAGAGCCAACTTCATTTGTCTCAGACTAGCAATGGACCTTAAAGGAATTTAGGCAGGGATGGTTAATCCCTTCAGATGTTAAATATCTCTTTTGTACCAACTGTTTCTCCCCTTAGGCCAAAGTCCTTTACTAAAGTGGCCCAATCCTTTTGTACCCATTGTAAAGCATCTGCCCCTCATTATTATTCCTGTCTGAGACTCCTCATTTTCTTTTGTTACCATTGTAAAGTAAAGCAATTATCCCTCTCACCTTTAGTTCCCATGTTCCTCTAGAAAGGTATTTAAGCTTCCCATCTTTAATGGCTCCTCGGAATTGTCCAATCTAGCGCAGTTGGTTTTCCCAGGGGTCAGGGACCAGAGCATGCAGAGTTCAATCCTCCAACTCTGCATAGATGTGTTGCACAGCTCTGTGTAGAGGTCTAACAGTCCTGTACCTCTTTCCTTAATTAAAGAGTGGCTTTTCTGACTATTTAATAGTTCTGTGTTTTATTTAAGTCAACATGACACACAGGCAATTTTGGGTCTGTTCTGATAGGTTCCCTAAAGGGAATTTCTGTTTGAAATGAGAAATTAGTGTGTTTTTTCAAGTTATTAAAAGTTGTTAATATCTAAAAGTTGGCATTTCCCCCCTCTCCCTTTACAAAAAGCTCTACAGTTTTAAGGAAGTCTGCCTGGAAATTGCCCCAGGCAGGAATCTGAGGTACTCCGGGACCAAATCTTAAGTACCAATCTTGAGTATTCTTTTGTCCTAAAAGACTCCTATTGTAATTCCCTCCCTCAAGCCCTCCTAGATAACACAGTCCAAAACTACTTCCCTCTTTGCATCTGTCTCCAATTCCCCTGTCTTTCCCATAAAATATTGATTTGTTGATGTATCTATTGTGAAGCTATTCTTCAATTTCTTGAAGATGTTAATAAGCTTGAATGTGTTCATTGTAAAACCAATGTAAAACTATTAAACACTATTGTACAATGTTATAATCTCTTCTGAGAGACTTGATTTCACTACGACTCCCCTATAAAAGAAGGATTTTTCTGTGAATGGTTGGGCACTTTTCTTGGGTCATAACTTGTGGCAGTGTCCCACATTTTCTCTGTAAATTCTTAGAGCAACTGTCTTGGGTCTTTGACCTGACATGATGCCCCTCCCACACCATCTCTATCTCTCTCTTTCTCTCTCTTTCTCAATAAATCAAACAAATTAATAAACTATGATTGGTTCCTGAGATGTGATGTGTGAGAGCTAGTGGGTGGAAAAAAGAGCTTATAAATGGACAACAGGTCTTGAGGATCTTCTGGCTGGAGCTGTCGGAATTTAGCCACAGGCCCATCATGGCAGCAAATATATTCAAAAGTTAATCTTTCCTACCTTTCCCTCTCTTTACTACTATTACTTTGACTTAATAAAGTTATTAAGCTGGAGGCAGCTAGGTGGCTCAGTGGATTGAGAGCCAGGCCTAGAGATGAGAGGTCCTAGGTTCAAATCTGGCCTCAGACATTTCCCAGCTGTGTGACCCTGGGCAAGTTACTTAACCCCCATTGCCTAGCCCTTACCACTGTTCTGCCTTGGAGCCAATACACAGTTTTGACTCCAAGATGGAAGGTAAGGGTTTAAAAAAAAAGTCATTAAGCTATCAGCCTCATAATTTTAATTAAGGCAGTATCAAATACATGTTTTCAAATTATGGACCATGTACTTGAGAGTATTTGGATAATTGGCAGAAATTAACCAAACACTTCTGGCCATAGTAGGGCTCTTTTGATTGTGACATTAACTTTTGTGTTTGACTCTAGATTTCAGAGGTATTTCACAGACTTGAGGGACCTGAGAGGGATGCATTTTTCTTTCTTATAAAAAAAATTTTTTTTTGGTTACACTTTAAATCTTAATTTTCTTTTAAGTTTTAGCCAAATTCTTATCTCCCCTTGCCCTTCCCTGAGACAGTGAGCAATCTGTTATCCATTTTATATATGAAACAGTATAAAATTTCTTTCCATGTAGTCCTTTTGTGAAAGAGAATTTGAACAAATGAAGGAAAAGTGAAGAAATAAAGTAAAATAAAGTATGTCTTAGAGGTCTGCATTCAGACTCCATCAGTTCTTTCTCTGAGAATGCATGGCATTTTAAATCATGGATCACTGTATTGATTGTGATATGGTGTTACAGGCTTCTCCTAAACACCCCAAAGCTCCAAATTGTCTCCCATTCAGAAAGGACATAAAAGACTCGTTTTTCCTTGCATTCCTGCAGTACTAAGAAAGGTGACTCAGAGCCCCTCTGGCCTCTCCCTTCATTCTTGTTGAGCACAGATAGGGACCTCCTAGTTTGCTCCTGATAAGCATTTATTTTATATCCCACGTATCTGATTATCCTCTAAACGGGACAGTTCACTCCCTTTTGACTTTGAGGTATAGGACATAACAACATGATCCATCTCAGGTTTCAGAGATCCAGTAATATGCCGTCATCCTTTCTCTAGCCACATAGGCCCTGTTGTCAAAAGGGTATAAAATCCCCAAACCCCATCTCCTCTGTGTAACAGTTTCCATTTATGAGGAAAGCAAGATACAGAACTGCCATTCTTTTACAATGAGCCCAATGGAATATTGGGAAGACAAGTCTACCTATCTGTTCTTACTGAGGAAACATTCTTGAAAAGGAGAAGCACATTCAGCCTGGAATAGAATAATTGAAATAGGACAAGCAAAGATGGTATGGGATACTTCTAGATTTGTGGAGGACCTTTTCAATTTGTCTTGATCAATAAAAATATATTTATTGTGGCTACACAAGGGGAAATAATGTTATAAGATAAGCTGTCTGATGGATAAGGTTTCATCAAGCTGAATTTTCTTTCTTTAGAAGGAGAAGAAGTGTGTGGGTGAAAGTGAAGTGAGGAAGGTAGGATGATTGGAGGAATGCGAGAAAGGAGAGAGGAAGGTAGAGGAAGGGAAAGGAAGGTAGCAGCAGTCCCAGCAGGGGAAATTGACCAGAGCCCTCAAATGAATGATCAGAGGGCAACTTTAGGGTTTGAATAGCTAGGTTTTATTTTAATTAGAAAGGGAAAGGTCCAGGGAAAACTAGGAGGTAGAAGGAAAGGGGAAAAAGGTGCTGATAGAGATCAGGGTCTCATGGTAGAAAGTGCTGCTTCCAGGGTGGAGAGAGTAGACCCTCCTGGGTAGAGAGAGCAGAGCTCAGGTTCGAGGGCAAGAAAAGGTGCCAAGCTTTCCCTTTTATACTTTCCCTGACACCTCCCACAAAGGAAGTGGGAGGTGTCAGGGGAAGTTGTAGCAGAGAGAGTCCTGGGAGACATAGTCTTCCAGGGCTTACAATAATTTCAAATGACACATAAGCCTTTTAAAAATAACTTACTATGTTTATTTTTATTATATAATTTATTCATGTATAACATGAAATATATTAAATAACATAACATTTACGTATAATGAAGTGGTAGCACTATATCTCTGACATGTCATATCATACATATGTACATTTATATTATTCTATTAATTATATAGGATCAGTTAATTTACCTTTTATTCTGGGACCACAAAAGGTCATAGTATCCCTTCCAGGGTATTCTCCCCAACTTGCACTTGACTCTTAGAGAGATTGGATTTCCAGTAGTGCTCCCCAACTAGTGTGTTTCACATGAATAGTCAGTAGACATAATTAGCTCTTAGCAAATGTATTTACTGAGATAGCATAGTAAAACTAGTAGCTATAAAACATTACCTCCATGAACCTAGGGTGCAGTAGAAGAAACTTTTCTTGTGAAAAGATATCCTAAAAAGCCTTAATGGAATCAGTGCCTTGTTGATAATATGGGAATATATACAATCAAATATATTCACTGAATCACAGCAGATTCTCTGTCTCTCTGTGAAATGGTTTTGTGTGATGAAAGTGAATGGAGGAAGGTAGGATGGATGGGAGAAAGGAGAGAGGAAGGCAGAGGAAGGGAAAGGAAGGTAGCAGTCCCCAGCCCCAGTGGGGAAAATTGATCAAAGCCCCTAATAAATTATCAGACAGCAATTTTAGGGTTTGAATAGCTAGGTTTTATTTTAATTAGAATGAGAAAGGTCTAGGAAGTAGACAGAAAGGGAAAAAAGCACCAAGAGAGAGTTCTGCAGAGAGCTAAGCTTCCAGGGTGGAGAGCAGACCCTCCTGGGTAGAGAGAGAGAGAAAAGGCACCATATTTTCCCTTTTATACTTTCTCTGACACCTCCCCCAAAGGAAGTGGGAGGTGTCAGGAGAAGTTATAGCAGAGAGAATCCTGGGAGACATAGTCTTCCAGGGTTTACAATAATTTCTTTTTTTTTAACCCTAATATCTTTTTATATATATATATATCCTTCTATATTAATTTTTTTATTTGTTACAGGGCTAGGCAATGAGGGTTAAGTGACCTGCCCAGGGTTACACAGCTAAGAAGTGTCTGAAACCAGATTTTAACCTAGGACCTTCTGTCTCTAGGCCTGGCTCTCAATCAACTGAGCCATCCAGCTGCCCCCACAATAATTTCAAATGACACATTCCCTCCCCCCCTCCCCGCCCCGTGATCCTTTGGGAGACCAATCTCCCCAATGGATCATAACAAACATAAATAAATTTACAATTACAGTAACTAAAGAGTAAATTTATAAATACAAGGGGAGAAAGATAACAATTTTTACAATATAAAGAAATCAAATGATGCTTCTTTTACAAAAATATTCAGGGGGCAGTCCCCTTTTTTCACAACAAAATAGATACATAAATAAAACAAATTCATTTAAACAAAACAGGTGAATTTAACAAAACAATGAATTTTAAAACACATGAATGAATTTTAAAACCAGACAAATGAATTTTAAACCCCCCAAAGTTAAAAAACTTTCACATCTGGTTGCTCTCTTAGGCTCCTGGATCATGCTTTTCCATGCAGTCTCTACGGGCATCTCCATTTCGATTCCTGGAGGCAGCAAACTTCTTTTCTAAAACAACCTAAATTCTCCATATGAAATAAAAACACATTCCCCCCTGAGGAGGATAGAAAGAAACAATGAAATCGCACAGGAAAAACATGGCTGAGGCATGAGGCATAAGAATCGCAGCCAATCCAATTCATCAGAAAATTTAGCACAAAAACCAAATAAGTAGTGGATGAAAACATTTAAAAATTCAACCTTAAAATTTCATATGGAAAAATCTAGATAAGAAAAAAAAATAGAAAATCATACTAGGTCTTTGAATAATGTCCAATTAAAGTAATCAATGTCCACTTACCCACTTAGCAGCCAGTACCAGTCAACCACCATAGTAAGAAATTTAGGAAAAAGGACCCAGATTTATATTTATTGGTCTGATAGTACGTCGTTTCTTCTTTTCTTCTTTCATCATTTCTTCTCAGGGATATAATATGGAGCCAGAACAGCCAATTGTTAGGTACTTGACATAAATTTTCACAAAGAGTATGGTTCGAAGAGTCCTACATCTTAACGTATGGTAAGTGTTGCAACCTCGATGCTCACACTAGGTTCAAGTCCTTTTTATTGGCATAGAAGTCTTAGCAATCCTAGTAGGATCATTTTCTCTTTTTGACCTGTGTGTGTTTATTTGGCATCATGCAGGTATGTGCTTCTATATTGATGAAATCTGTATTCCTTCGTTGATCCCATTTCGTTGAATCAGACATTTCATTGAATCAGACATATGTACTAAGTCCCATAATAGCAAAATACCAATGGCAGTTTCAATAATCAAAGGCTTTTGGGCAGACAATTACAGTTAGAACAAATGAATATACTAAACCTACACTAATCTAATAATCAAAAGCTCTTTCAATTTAGATAACATGTGCTTCAAATTCAAAAATTACACATGCAATTATAAAAAAATGTGCTAGAATTTCAAAAAATATATATACCTCCTATAATCAGTGACAATGAGAGAAAAAAATTATGTGCTCATATGTTGCAATTCATGTCACTTAAGGAGGGGTAGAATATAAAAGTTTTTACCCAAGAACTTAGATACATTTCCTCTTAGCTTAGCCACGATCCACAGTGTGAGTGCAAATGAGGTAAAACAATGGAGTTATAAAAGCAATAATACATTTAAGAAAATACACAAATTTCACAAAAAGCACGAAATGCAAATCAATTCAAATTCAAATCAAGTCAATTCAATACAAGTCTCCTAATATAGGTAATATATGTTCAGAGCTTTCAAAATATACAAAATACAAGTTTCCCAAATTATCAATACAAGTCACATGTCAAATACCAGATGGCACAAATAAAGATAAGGGGGTAGACAAGAACTGTATTCAAAATTCTATTTCTTCTTCTTTTGCTATTTTTAAAGGAGACAAAACTGAAAAAGGTTAATAGCAACAGAACAACAAAAGTCATAGAGTTTAAGGGGTACCTCCTTCTGCCCATGTAGAGAAGCAGTAGTACCCTGAGTTGTGCATGGGCGAGCTCCACTTTGAAATACTGTTTGGGGGTCATTTGTTGTGGATTATCTGCCTGATTATCAGTTATGAAATTGCAATTCCTATAGTTATTGTTCTGATAATTATTATTTCTGAAATTAGTATTATTTCTGTAGTTATTATTGTTATTCCTGTTCCTGAAACTGTTGTAGTTATTATTATTCCTGTAACAAATCTGTAACAAATTCCTGCAATTCCTCATTAAGTGGCCCTTCTTGTTACAGAAGTGGCAGGTAAGAGATTGATAATTAGACTCTCAGAGAGGGGCAAGTGGTATTGGAGTATTATCATGCCCTCTTTCCTGTTTTTCTATTTTATTTTGTAATGATTTCAGTTCTTTTTGTATGATATCTAATAGGTCATTAGTTTGTACCTTTGTCTTTTCATGTTCTTTAGTGACATACACAGCTATATTCCTTAATTCATCCAGATCCATTTCTGGCCATTTGGGACAATGCATCTTAAAGTAATCCTGGACCACTCTGCTAGAATTGTTTATAAACTGTCACCTTATTTGTCATATGCCTTGTTCTGTTGATAAATCCAAGTCCAAATATCTAGTTCCCAATTCAATAAGCCTGTCTATAAACTGAGAGGGAGTCTCATCATCTTTTTGCGTTAGGCGATCAAATTTATTCCAGTTGTCTGGACAATCTGCACAGTCTTTCATTGCTTTTAATATTGCAGCCCTAGCATTATTTAGCTACAAATATTCCTCTGAATTGTTATGATCCCATTTTGGGTCCTCACGTGACCAGTGTGCTGCATTTTGTCCTCGGGCCTTATTTACATGAGAGATGATTTTGTTTCTCTCTCTCTGTGTCAGGAAGATCTTGAGTAATTTTTCCACATCTTTATAGGAAGGATTGTATTGGAAAAATATATTTTCCATCCTTTTCATTACAGCTATGGGTTCATCATTATAATTTAGAAAATCTTTTTTTTTTAACTCTTTGATATCTCAAGGAGTGAATGGAGTATGGTGTGTTAAATTTATCACATCCCCAAATCTGACTAATGTAGGCACTTCCCTTAAGGGGAAAAGGCCATCACAGGAATAAGAATTAGAATCAGAATCAGAATCATAGCGTGGTTTTGGTTTCTTTTTAGTCATTTTGGTGCTTACCGAGGCAGAACAGATCTTTTTAGGTGTTTGCATGCTTGTCTCAGCAGTATTGGTAGGAATAGTCTGGACTGGGGTTGGTTGTGGGTTGGGAGAAGGGACAGGAGAGGACAGGATGTCAGGAGAAAGAGGAGGGGAGGGAGAGTTGGTCAGGAGATGCACAAGATGAGACAGGAGTTTCATTACATCTGTCTCCTCTATTTCAGGAGAAATAGGAGAAATACTCTCTGGATGTTTCAGGAACAGCCTTGCTAAATTTGGAGTCAGATTTTTGTATTGGATCCTCCTTTTCCAGTACATTATGCATAGTGTATTTTAAATTGTCCAATTGGATTTGTACTGCTACTTGGATGTTGGCTTGCATTTTCCTATTTGCAGCCTTTTGCGTCATCATATTGAAAATTAAGAAAACAAGATTCCCTAGCAGCATCAGAAGGAGGAGGCAATCCAATTTAGCAAAAGTCAAAAGATTTTCCTGTACAAACATGTTGGGAGGCTTCTATTTGTTTATTTAATTAGCTAGCCTTCATTTATTCAGTTTGCTTTAATTCTATTTTTTATTTAACTCTTTGTTCTCATTTGTGTTTTTATTTGTTTTTAATTATTTATTTCGTTTCAGCGGGAAAAAATTATTATTTTTTTAATGTATTATCATCAGTGCTGTCCTTGGTGCTGCCCTCCAATGGCAGAAAGGTAGCACTGTTGGAGCTATCCTTGGTTCTGCCCTCCAATGGCAGAAATGTAGCACTGCAGCTTAGCAGAAAAAAAAAGGGAGGGGGGAAGCACACTCCATGCTCAGTGCTGGCCTCTAGTGGCTAATGTAGTACTGCAGCTCAGTAAGGAGAAGGGAGAGGGAGCAGTGAAATGGACAAAAGCTGCGATGAAAGCCACTATGAAAGCTGTCAGGCTTATAAGCAAAGTAAGTGTGGGTTTTTTAATGTTAGGGATTTTAGTATTGCCTTTTAAAAGGCAAAATCTCTCCAAAGGGAGAGATGGAAGCTAATAATGGGGTAGAAGATAGAGAGGGTTTTGGGTTTTCCACCAGCACACTGCTGGGGGCAGATCTTGCTTTCCTGCCATTGGCAGACCCCCTGCTGGGTCTTTTGCCGTTGGCTGTGTTTTTTCTCAGGGGACCAGGGTTTTTGCAGGCTGGTGAGGGCTTGGGGCTTAGGTGATGGATTTGGATCCCCTGCTGAGGCACAGGCGCTGGGCAGGGGAAGAGTAGGGGAAGAGTGGGTTTTTTTCACCCCTCTGGGTTTTCCAGCAAGACCCCCTGCTAGGTTTTAGCCAGGTAGGGGTAAGGGGGATTAGAGTTAAGGCTCTTGGGCTGGGGTTGGGGGGGATTTAGATCTAGGAGCCCAGCAGGGGTTTAGTAGGGGAAAGGATCCTCTGCTGGGTTTGGGCAGGAAAATTTTTACTTACCAGTTAGGCAGTAAGGCAGGCAGGATAGTTAGCAGGCACTCAGGCAGCCAGGTTCAGGTCCATCTGAAGGTCTCCATAAAATGTATAGTGAAAGTGAAGGAAAGGAGAGAGGAAGGTAGAGGAAGGGAAAGGAAGGTATCAATCCCCATCCCCAGCAGGGAAAATTGATCAAAGCCCCTAATAAATTATCAGACAGCAATTTTAGGGTTTGAATAGCTAGGTTTTATTTTAATTAGAACGAGAAAGGTCTAGGAAGTAGACAGAAAGGGAAAAAAGCACCAAGAGAGAGTTCTGCAGAGAGCTAAGCTTCCAGGGTGGAGAGCAGACCCTCCTGGGTAGAGAGAGAGAAAAGGTGCCAAACTTTCCCTTTTATACTTTCTCTGACACCTCCCCCAAAGGAAGTGGGAGGTGTCAGGGGAAGGTGTAGCAGAGAGATTCCTGGGGGACGTAGTCTTCCAGGGCTTACAATAATTTCAAATGACACCATTTCCATTTACAAGGAAACCCTTGTTCCCTTTAGAATTCTGGCCTAGCTTTAGGTGGAAGAAAGATACAGAACTCTTATTCATTTGCATTGATCCCAAAAGTTAGAAAGTTTCAAGAAGATCTATGTAGAACTGACTACATTCAAATAATGAATTCATTGTCTTGGAATATTCCTTGAAAAAGGGACTTTTTCTATAATTCTGTCAAGTTCTGCTCAGTGAATTATTCATGGGTCATCGAACTAGGATGAGAAAAATGAGCTAGACTTACAGGAGGGTTGAGCTGCCAGACTGACAGATCTGACATGCAGACATCCTCTTGCTGTGTAGTGACAAAGTTTAAAGATTTGGGGTACAAACTTTATAGGGGAAATAACATAAGCTAAGAGATAGGTAAGCCTTTTGCAAGAACAATGATTGGTAATGATTTATAAGAAGGAAACAATGGATGTAGATTGCCTTAGTGGCTCTAAGCAATGTAAATCACATATCAGCATATCAATGTACAACTCAGTTCTATATGTTCTTCTCACAGAACTCCTGTATTTTGTTGCCTGGGCATCTATTACTTGGGAAGAGGGAAAGTTTGTTTTTCTCATGCTGGGGAGCAGACTACGTGCTTTGTGATTTCTAGCTGATGTCTCTGATTTTATTGGGTCCTACTCTCACTACTGGGGCCCACAATTCTCATGGTTCAGTACTTATTGCTTGTGAAGCAACTCAATTTACTTGACTGTAGTCATTACATGGAAAGCATGGGTTTTCATAATCTTTAACTAATCTAACTATTTTACTGAGGAAAACATTCTTGAAAAGAGTCAGCATATCTATCTTGGATAAAAGCAACTGATCTGAAACTCAAAGGATTCATTCCAAATGGAATAAGTAACATCAATGCCATGAACAAGATGATTGTTACAAGAAAGGTTGGTAAAGGACAACTGCATTTTGGAGAATATTTTCAATTTTCATGATCAATAAATTTATATCCATTTTTTGGATGTAAGAGTAAATCACTTGCTATGTGATAAATCATTCAGTGGGTAAGATTGCATTTCAAATCAAGACTCATTTACTTTCATCAAAAGTCTAGACTGGTGATGGCAAACTTATGGTGCACATGCCAGAGAGGGCACACAGAGTGCTCTCTCTGATCATGTGTACTGTCACCCACCAGTGTTCATTACTAGAAAGTCAGAGGGACTCAAGCAAAGCTACTCCCTTCCTCCTCTCCACTATGCCTGATGACTTTTTTTCACTTCACCCCCTTATGTCCAACAGCCCAATAGGAGTTCTTATTCTCCTCTCCCTCTCTACCTGGACTGAGAACATTTCTCACTTCACCCACCCCTTTGCCCAGCAGTCCAAAGGGAGGGCTTTATCCCTCCCCTGTGTGAGGTAAGGGGAGGGCACATGTGGCACTCAGTTTGGGGGGTGGGGCATAGCACACTATATGGGGGAGCAGGGGTGGGGCACAGCACTCAGTCTCTAAAAGATTCACTGTCACTGACCTAGACCCTTCTAATGGTGGATATTTTTGATTCAATTAGAATTTTCTTTCTCTATTAATGGGCAAGAAGAATTTCCTTTGTTTGTATTCACTGAAGGAAGAGAACTCTTTCTTGGGCAAAGAAATCTTAATAAAACCTTAATAGACTTTTTGCATTATTAATAATGGGGGATATAATAGATGTTATATTATATATCATATAATAATGGTATATGAAATCAAGTGATTGCCTGGCATCATAGTATATTTCCTATATCTCTATGAAATGGTTTCCATTTAGAGGAAAATTTTCTAAAGCCTACAGCTTAAGTTTAGAAGGAAGCAAAACACAGAACTATCATTTATTTATAATGAACTCAATGTACAATTGAGCAGACAAGTCTTATGCTATATGTCACATCATTTAAGGCAGATAAGAGAAATAAGAAATCAAAGGATTAGTTCTGGGATATGATTGGTAAGGGAAATGTGAGATCAAAATACAAAAGAAATGAGCAGTTTTGAAGGGGTTTAATCTAAGATTAACCAAAAAAGAGGAGATATTTAAGGAAGCTAGGGAGAAGAGGAAAGGAGAAGAAAGTTGCTTTTATTATAAATAGAACATTTTGGAGATTTAGAAAACAAAGTGAAGGATTGTGACCAGATCAAAAGGATATGAGAAATTTTATGTGGTTATTCTTAGGGCTACTTCTTATTTGAAAGGACCTAATGAAAGCTGAGAGGGTAGATGGAGCTTTTTTAGGAAATAGAATGGTTATAGGGAGCTGAGAGTAAAATGAGTTTGTTGATAATGGGCTCTCCTTTTTTGAAATGCTAACAGTAACTTACTCTAAAATAAACTGAGGTTTAAATGTTACATTAGTGAATTATACATCTAGATTTGATTTGTCCTGAAAGTTCCCTATTATTCCCTATTATCTATGTTCCCTATTAGGATAATTGTGGCAAATCAGAACCTAATTGAATAGGTATATCTACATCTATCTGCTTACATATATGTATATTTGTATTTGGCATTAAGGCAGAGAATAAATAGTGCAGAATAATGATGCATGGATCAGGAAACTCCGAGTCAAAAATACTCCAATTTCATATGTGATTTTTCCTCTATTTAAAGGGGGAAATGAAATAATAGTACCTACCTCCCAGAGTTGTTGTAAGGATCACATAATTTTAGTGCTTAACATAGTACCTGGCATACAGCAAGCACTATATAAATGTTAATTATTGTCTTTAATTGAATGTAATTGCTTCATACTTGATAACTCTATATGATGCCTTAGATGTGATAATATGACTGATTTTTTATGTAGGATAATTTGGAAATGTATTAAACTAAGTTGAGGTCATCTAAATGGTAATGGATTTTGTTTCATGTTTCAAGTCTATAATATTGTTTATGTTATTATTATTGTTGTTGTTATTATAAAAGTTTCTAAACTTTTATATTGTGAAATTTGGTAAACTATTATATCAGATAGAACAGCATTTTCTCTTTTAATCTGGATGTTATGACTATGAATTGAGATATTAAAAGAAGATAAAAATGTTTGAAAACTATTAAGTTATGTTATCAGCACTATTGACCATGTGTTGTAATATTCTCAAGTAATGAAACTTTAGAAACTAGAAACTTCTAGGTGCAGAGGAAGTTTCAGCTAAAATTATTTGACTATCACTTAGGAAAAATTTGAAATTATTAATTAAATTATTAGGGGTTATTGTCATAATTTAAAACCTATCAGGTATTTAAATGAGTATATTTTAAAAGGGGGAAATTGATCATTATTATGTGGATAAAGGTACAAAAAAAACCTTTTAAAATCTTATTTGTAAACCTAAAAAGATTCTTGGGACCATCTAGCCATAAACTCTTACCAACCCTGTATAAGAGTTTGCTTTGTTGTGAAATTCCTAAATAATATATTGGCTTACATTACAAGCATTTCTTGTACAAAATGAGGGTTAAATTTTTAAAACTGCTTACAATGTAGTGTGAGTTTTATCTAGTCATTTGCCCATTTGTGGAGGTTATAAAGTTAAATCTAGAATAGTATATATTGAGGTTATATCTTTGAACCAACTTTTTCTTACAATATACAATACTTTTAAGTTTTTATTTGAGACACAATTATCTGCATTGTCATGAGCCCCATAGTCCACCTTCCAAAAGGGATGCCTTGTGTTGCCCAGAGGAAGTGCATTCTGGGAACTACTATAGTTCCCAGATGGGATGTCTAAGTCTAGAAAAAGCTGAGGGAATGATCTTGGCATTGTGTTAAAACAGGCTGCTCCAGTGGGGGATGGGTGAAAGAAAGAGGCAGGACCAATTAGAACCCCTCACTGGTCAGCACTGAAGCCTACAGTTTACTCTGGGAAATATTAGCCAATGGCTTCTCTATAAAGAGTGGGCTGATTCACTCCTATCACCCTGGATTAGATGAAGGATGTGACCCCAATAGAAGGAAGCATCTCTTATCTGTCTGTGATGTTCACAGCCAGAGATAGCCAGATAAACTTCCCACAGAGCCCTTCCCTGTTTCAAATGAAATTCAGTTGAAGATGGTGGATTCTTCTCAGATAAGGTAGCAGCTGTTGTTCTCCCCTTGAATACTTTGTTAGATGAACCAAAATGCTATCTGACTTGGTATAATGTCTTTAGTAACACTATAGAGTTAAGGGAAAGGGGTGGTGGATGAAAGGAAGAGGATGTAGGGGATAACTATTGATTATCTGTTGAAGCCTACAGAGTCCTTGATCCAGCCAGGGCAAAATGTTCCAAACTGAATTTCACTCCCCTTTTACTCATTAAGCCCTCATTCCTAACTGTCTCAAGGTAAATTAATGATCACTAAAGGGATTATTGAAGGTGACAGTTGATGGTATCAATGATAGAAAAATAGGCTCTCAAATGAGTCTCTAAAATCTCTAAGCAGCTGTTGTGAGCAAGGTCAGTCTTCACAGGAATCCGAAGATGGCCACAGGAACTGTTGCCCAGGGACAACAGGAGTTTCAGTATGCCTGATTCAGGAGTTGCAGGTTTCCACCTCCTCCTTCCAGCTCCCCGAAAGCAACTCCTTTTGCTTGGGGATGGGGGTTCTACCTTTTATAGTCCTGGTTCCAACAGTCTTCAACTGACCCTGCTTTCTTGGGGTTACACTTCACCCCAGCAAAATACCACCTTTACAATGGCCAAAAGTAATATATTCTTGACCTGGTTTCCCCATTGTGTTACTTCTTTCTGAACAAGACTATTTCCCACCTGGTTAAATTCTGAGCCTGGCTATGGTTGATATAAAAATATAGTTGATAAATTATATGGTTGTTATAAGTTGTTCCTAAAACTTAACTAAGACTCATACCTGAAATTGAACAGAACTAAGGATGCTTTATCCTGGTATACCTTTATTCAGTCACTCTGTGCCCATCCTGGAGGACTGGATGCTGTTAAAACCATGACCTTGCTTCTTCCTCTTATTAACAAATTTCTATTATCAGGGCAGGTGAGGAGTGAAAATTATTAGATTGATATGAAGACAGACTTACTACAATAAATTGTAAGTGGATAAGATCTATTTTTTATCTCAATTTGTAGTCATTCCATATCCTAATCAAGAGTTAAATTAGTGTTTAAACTTGTCATATGTAATGGTTAGAATGAGTGGTTGCCAAAATTGTAATTAAACCTTAAGTCACAGGACTTTTAATAGCTAGATTTATTAGTAAGGAAAAGAAAATAAGAGAGAAATATAGAAAGGAGGTGAAGAATTTCCTAGCCTAATAATCCAGAGCCTAACAACTTAGTGTCTATCTCTGAATCTCAGTCTCAGAAAACAACAAAAAGTCCCCAGCTTCCTGCTGGGTCTCATCTTCTAAATCCTTACTACAACTACTAGCTCTCCTATTTCACTCCTCAGGAACCAATCCCAGTTCCGCAATTAGTCTGGCACCACCCAGGGAGGTAGTGCCTGTGAGATCAAATTCGTGGTTGCTGATTGACTCAAATTTAAAACAAATGGAAAGGAAGTCCAAATTTCTGATTAATCAAGTCAAAACACAGATTCCCTTCTCACAATCCTCTTGTGATTCTATTGGGAGATACCTAGTTTCCCCAGTGAATCATTTCAAACCTCTAAGGATTTTCCCACTAAAGGTTTATAAAATATTGCACTTTCTAAGGGGAAATTACAACAACCTGGGAACAAGAGGGAAATAAAAGAGAAAGAAAACAAAAACAATAATTAATAAATGCATTGACAAAAAACCAATTAGGGGGAAGTCTCCTTTGGCATAAGAGTTTACATTCAGAATAAAAGTGTTCAACCCCCTTCAGTTTAGTCCATTTTGGATCTCTTGATGTAGGTTTCTGCAAGCATCTCCATGGCACCTTCTTCCAAAGATTCACCTTCCTGATTCAAGGTACTGATGAGTCTCTTCTCCTAAAATTCCTCCAAAAGATTTCAAACTCTGGATTTTAGGACAACCATCATACAATCCCCCTGAGGAAGATGCTGACCAACACCTGGATTATCCCATAATAATAATAAAATTATAAGGAAAAAAAAAGAATATACAAACTCGCAATAACTCCTTGGATCACTAACAAGACCCAATTAAAATGATTTATGTCCAAAGGACAAATACAGCAATAAAGCACTTACCCAACGGCAGCCAGAACTACAAAAAATTACCATATTATAAAAGAGAAAAGGGGACTAGATTCTGATGTAAAAAGGAAATATGATTCCCTGGTCTGATTTTACCTTCAATCTTAGGGATAGGGGAGCCAAAATGGAATCCAAACCAAGGTACTTGTTGGAATATGGCACGGGGGAGTCCAGTATCTGGCATTGTTAAACAGTGTCTTCCTCAAACTCCAAATAAGTCCTCTATCTTGGTGCAAATTCTCATCAATACCACAGGGATTGTTAGGTTCCTTGACCTTATGCTTCTTGGCACTGTACAGTGACTTTTTTATGATCACTTCTTTTGGAATCAGACACAATTATTAATAAAAGTCCCACAAAATTTTACAATCAATGTCAGGTTTCTGTAGTTTAAAGCTTTTGGGTATACATTGTATTAGGACTAATTAATATTAAAAACTTATTCTTTAAAATAAAAAATATTAATACTGATTTCATGTGCCTCAAGTACAACAAATAAGAAGAGATAAATTCAAGTATTCTATTGCAAGTAAAAGAAAAACAATAATAAAAATATTCAGGAATTCAATGTGTCAGCAAAAACAGTGTCCAACTTGTCTATTGTAAAAATTAGGATGGAAACTGTTCAGATACTTTGATAGCTGGTTTCAAAGGATCCTCATTTGTAACAATGAGGTAAACTCAGCTGGCTAGCTAAGAGTTGTACCTCTAGGCCTAGTGCAATGGAAATGCTCTGGAGACTCTAATAAAACTAGTTATTAAGATTATAGTATTGTATAAAAGAATAAAAGGATATAAGGATAAAACAAAAAGGGATCCCTAGCACTATGGAAGCCCTAAGCCCAATCCAAGCTACACTATCTCCTTACTTCTAAATAAAAACCTGAATTCCTTAACTAAATAAGCTAATATCCTTATAAGTATATATTTCTATTCCTCAAAACATTGTTTCCAAAATATGAAGCTAGCACAAACAAGTTTGCTGAGGCTTAGTCACAGCTCAACTGTGACTCTGTGTTTCAACTCAGAGTCCAGAGCAAAGAGAGGATCTTCTGTGGTCTTCTTAGTGATAAACAATGCACAAGCAGCAGAAAACAGTTACTGAATTCAATTCCTAGTGTTTTCCCAGATTGGCAAGAGGAAAACACCAAGACACTCCAGGATTTTCTCTTTCTTTTCCTCTAACTCCAAACAGAGAGCCAAGAGAATAAAAGTAGCCAGCCACTCTATTATTGACTTGGAAAAGAATCAACATTATCATAGATGATATAATATTTTTTGTACATGTCATAACCAATTTACCTTAAACTTTTAGGTTACAATACAAATCAGATATTATTGCAAATAAACATGATCAATTTCCAACAAATTGCTTCTATACATAGTTTACATTTAAGTGCATATTTTCAGTTTTTGTAGGATAAGGTACATGTTTTGGTAACACTCAATATTGAAAAGTTGAAAAGACCTTGTACCCCTTTAAACTACATTACACAAACTCCCTTTCACCACACCCATAATTCCTTAAGCCTTTTCCTATTGGTTGTGGGTTTCGAGGGCTGTTTTGATATGGTTGTTGTGGGCATGGTGACGGTGTTTTTTGGAGAGGAGATGGCGTGGTAAGGGTGAGTTGGGACTCTTTCCCTGCACTTTAATAAAATCCTTATAAATATCATACTTTGGAGGCATTGATTATTAATTTTAAAACTTACAGTTGGCAACTTACAAAGGGATTCCCCTGTGAAAATAGTTCTCAGCTGTGCCCTCCCCCCCTTCCCCAGCAGCTGAGATTTCTACCATTTTTTAAACCTTTGCTGAGCTGCTGCCTCCCACTTTTCCCCAGATCTGTGCATTTTCCCTCCCAGGCTTCCTTTGCACACCTTCCCCACCCTCTCCACCCTTGCACTGGGCCCTCAGCCAGCTGCTGCCTCCCAGTGCCTTCCACAAGCTTTTCATGGTCCCTTGACTGCCTGGCCAGGCGGGGTTTTAAAGCCTCAGCCTGCTTTCAGCCCCAAGCCGTAGTCAACACCAGACTTAAGCTGCTTTATCTACTATTGCGGTTTCCTGCCACTACGTGACCTTTTTGAGACTATCCAGCTGGCCTACCTACTACTTCTGTGACCGGTAAGCTTTAAAGCACCCCAGCCCCTAGCCCTTGTGCGAGAAAGAGCCTTTTAACTTTGCAGAAACCCCTAACCTCTGCTGGGCTTTTTGCCTTTGTGTGGGGAGGCCCTGACCTTTTTTCATCCACCCCAGTCTTCTTTCTAGCTTCTCTACCTGACTTGGGTTTAAAAAAAAAAAAGCAAGGTAACTGCTTCAACTCCCAGTTTCTGACTGTGAATAGAGCAAATCTACCCGTTTGGTCACAATGCTCAGCAGTATAAATGCTAATCTACAAGAAACCCTTGCGGTTTTTGCCCAATTAGGAACTTATAGAGTTCCAGATTGCTTCCTTGTTTCTATGTGGCTTGTAGTTTTCTTTTTTCTCTGGGTTGGATGGTCACAAATAAGGAGAATGCGAGCCGACATACAAGTTCAAGTGAACCAGATAGTGCATCACTTACAAGCACAAATGACAGAAGAGGATTTTCCCCAAAACAAGCCTGATTTTTGCAAACCTGTTTTCCCTAACATAGGAATATCGGGCCCCTCTACTATATCTCAGGTGCAGAAACTCCTCTCTCGCACTCTGAATCAATTTGCTCATGCTTTGCAACTCCTGGCTAACATGGCCTACCCAGTCAGTAAATGATTCCTGTGCAGGCCTTTTTCCCTTAAGGGAAGTGTCCACATTAGGACCCGATGGGGATGTGGTCACGTTGAAACAACACAAGCCTTTCACGAGCCAGGATATAAAGGATTTCAAAAAAAAACTGTCTGTCTTTCACAGAGGAACCTTTAACAGTAATAACAAAATTTGATGATATTTTCTATGACTATGACCCCTCTTATAAAGATGTAGAAAAATTACTCCGGGCTTTCCTAACAGAACAGGAGAGGACTAAAATTATCTCTCATGCTAACAAACCCCAAGGACACAATGCAGTACGCTGGCCATCAGAAGATCCTAACTGGCAGTATTCAGACTTACGTCTTGCTAGGGATGCGCTTCTAAAAACAATGCGAGCATGCGCTGAGAGACATCAGGCCTAGGCCAAATTTAAATGTATTACACAATCTGATTATGAGACACCCTCCCAAATCATGGATAGGTTCATTGAAATGGGAAATTGATACATGGAATTTGACCTTTCTGTTGAAAAGGACATAAGGCACAATCCATAACTCTCGTAGAGAGATCCTAGATCATTTTAAAACAAATTGCCTTACATGGCCTGAAATGGACCTTGATGAGTTAAGGAGAACTGCTGTTTATGTCTTTAACAACCATAAAGAGAAACAGGAAGAGAGAAACAGTTTATTGGACATGTTGAAAAAGAATATGGACATATTTAATAAGAGACTAGCCTCTTTAAATGACTATGTAAGTGACAGAGTTGAAAAACAACTAAAAGAGTTTGCTACTCAACCAATGGCAATTGCCCCTCTCCAAGAATCTAACTTTCAGCCCCTTATATACCATTTCTGTGGGAAAAGGGGTCATATAATGATGAACTGTAGGACTTGGAATCAAGCATCTAGAAAGGTATACAGGGAGGGGGTCAAGGCATAGGGATCAAAAGATACAACCTTTGATTTTCCAGACCCTGATGCCTTACTACCCATTGTCCCCATCCACTGCCCCCCCCGATACTGATGAGCCCGATGTAACATTAAAGGTTGGTAACACCTATTTTGACTGTCTTGTGGACACTGGAGCTTCCAGATCTATATTGAAGAGTACACCAGACCCATATTGCAATTCCATAGGATCAATAAGTGTAGTGGGGGTATCAGGAAAACCCCAAATGGTTCCAAAGCTCTCCCCTAGAACAGTAGCTGTAGGGCCCCTAAATGTGGAGCACTCCTTCCTATTGATGCCCAGCTCCCCTGTAAACTTGCTGGGGAGAGATCTTTTATTCAAGCTTAGAGCCACAATAAATTGCTCTCCAGATGGCTCTATGTCACTGGAATTGCCTGAGGAATCCTTAAATTTGTTCCCTGTGCTTCTTTCAGATAGTCATGAGATAAAGGAGTCTCCCACTTTTGAAATCAGATATACCTGAGTCTCTCTGGGCCACATCACCTTCTGATGTTGGCCTACTCAAATCAGCTCTCCCTGTCCAAATTAAAACAAAATCTAGCCCACCTCCTTCCATTCCTCAGTATACTTTCTCGAAGGAGGCAATAGAGGGCATTACCCCAGTGATAAATTCACTAATTGACCAAGGCATCATAATTCCCTGTAAATCTGAATACAATATGCCAATCCTGCCTATTAAAAAGCCAAAATTGGGGCCCAATGGCAAACATTTCTATCGATTTGTCCAGGATTTGAGGGCAGTGAACAATCATGTTATAAAAAGACACCCTATAGTTTCCAATATAAATACTATCATTTCTTCTATTCCTAGCACAGCTACATACTTTACAGTAATAGACTTTTGCTCAGCCTTCTTTTCCATACCTATACATGAGGATTCCAGACATATCTTTGCTTTCACCTGGAAAGGTTCCCAATGGACATGGGCACATTTGCCACAAGAGTATGTTGAAAGCCCAAGCCGTTTTGCACAGATTTTGAGCCAAGACACAGATAATATAACATTTAAAAACAGCAAATTAATTAAATATGTAGATGATTTACTCTTGGCCTCACCAGATGCCATGACATGTCAAGAAGATAGTAAACATCTTCTTTTAGAATTACATAAAAGATGTCACAAGATCTCAAAAGAAAAGGTTCAGTGGTATCTCCAAAAGGTGCAATATTTAGGCTTTATTTTAACTGCTGGGTCCCATTTAATTTCTCCACAACGTATTGAAAGTATCCAAAACTTAAGTGATCCTACCACTAAAAAACAATTGAGGGCAATACTTGGAGTGACAGGATTTTGTCAGCAGTGGATCTCTTGGGAAATCACTAAGTCCCTTGTAGCACTCACAAAAAACACAGTCCCTGAACTACTTAAGTTGGGAAAAGAACACCAAACAGCTCTTTCAAATTTAAAACATGCTATCCTGTCTGCCCCTGCTCTTGGTATCCCAAATTATGACAAACCATTTACTTTATATGTCCATGAAAGGAAAGGAGTAGCTCCAGGTGTTCTAACTCAACTTTTGGGACCTAATCAATGCTCAGTAGCCTATTATTCAGCCCAGCTGGACCCAGTAGCTGCAGGAGCACCACCATGCCTTAGAGGAGTAGCTGCCACAGCTTTATTAGTGACTAAATCTGCTGATCTGGTACTAGGATGCCCTCTGACCATAATGTGCCCGCACGAGATAGAGGCATTGTTATTAAGACATAGAACTCAGGCATTTACTGATCAAAGGATTACGAGATACGAGATAACCCTATTGAATAATGAACATATCACATTAAAATGCTGTGGAGCTCTTAATCCTGCAACCTTGCTCCCTGATTTGCCAATTTCTGGAGAACCTTTACATGATTGTACATCTTTGGTGTCCACTGTTGATAAACCTCGTAGTAATTTACTGGACACCCCTTTGGATAATCCTGATTTAATATTATTTACAGATGGTTCTTCTTTTATGAGAGAGAGTGTGCGCTATACAGGACCTGCAATAGTTACAGAATTGGATACTCTATGGTCAGCTTCTTTACCCTCACATGTAAGTGCACAAGGTACAGAACTCACAGCCTTAAAACAGGCTTGTATCATTGCACAGAACAAAAGGGTCACAATTTACACAGATTCCCGTTACGCATTTGGCATCTGTCATGCTGTCGGCATGTTATGGCTTCAAAGGGGATTCTTAACATGAGCTGGAAAGTGTATTGCCAATGCAAACCTTATCACTGAACTTCTTTCTACCATCCAGCTCCCTGAAGCCTGGAAAAACTACAATTGTCTCCAAAATATGTACAGCTTGTCCCACCTGCCAGACCTTTAATCAGCACACTTTTCGAGAAAAAGCCTTTGGTGGACGTCCTCTAGCTTACACACCATTTGAACATTTGCAAATTGATTTTATCTCTATGTCAAAAGCTGGACGCTATAAATTTTGTCTGGTCATTGTTGATCAACTGACCAGGTGGCCTGAAGCATTTCCTACTGCTCAGGCCACAGCGGCTTTTGTTGCAAAAATCCTTTTGAAAGAGATTATTCCTCGTTTTGGTCTGCCAGCATGTATTGATTTTGATAGAGGGACTCACTTTACTGACTCAGTCTTATGGCAAATTTATTCATGTTTGGGGATAACTCCTAAATTTCATACACCATATCATCCCCAGAGCTCCGGCTAAATTGAAAAGATGAATAAGGAACTTAAAACTATGATTGGCAAATTATGCACAGAGACTCATCTAAAATGCCCTGAAATTCTACCTCTGGCCTTATTTTATCTCAGAAGCAGACCCAGAGGTGATTTACACATCTCACCATTTGAGATGCTATTTGGACATCCACCTACTCAGGCACAACCATTCAACCCTGCCTATACTTCATTTTTAGGGGGGATGCAACCATTGCCATTTATATCAGACAATTACAAACAAAATTGCAAGAACTTCACAACTCTGGAGCTGCTGTTCAAGCAGGCCCCTTAGACTTCTCTCTTCATGATTTAAATCCAGGTGATAGTGTGTACATAAAGAATTTCAAACATACTGGATCGACTGAACCTGCTTATGATGGACCATACCAGATCCTACTAATTACACCAACAGCCATTAAAATTGGGGAAAGAGACTCATGGATTCATTGTAGTCATGTGAAACGAGTACCCTTTATTGATAATGAATAATTCTCTGTACTAAGTACTATTGCCTGTACCTATTATATTTGACTATTGATTGTATTTGACTATTGTGATAAGAGTGCTCTATTGATGGATTTTGCACTATTTTGTTGCACTTTATTTGATTGATCCTTGTACTTGAACATATACTACCTCACAAGAAAATATCTGTATTAGTGACCTATATTGACCTGATGTGCCTTTCAAAATATTTTGTGCCTTTTGTCATTCCTTTTGAATTTTCTTGAATGTAGCATTGCTTTATATGCCTCTTTTGCACCCACATCACTTTGTCTACCTCATTTGCCCTCACACTGTGGATCATGGCAAGTTAAGGAGGAAATTAATCTTATTTCTTGAAAATTAATCTCTATTCTTTACCTCTGTGATTGTGTAAAACTACACATTTTTTGTTCATTTTTCTTCCTACATGTGCAATACAGTATTTGATTTTTTCCTTTTTTCTCATTTTTTACATTTGAAGCATGTCACCAGCATTAAATAGACTCTTGACTGTTTTGATTTTTGCAATAAGAATAAGCTAAGATGTCCATTTGCCTAGCATATAAATTTATACCCAAAAAGCTTTGGACTATAGAAACCTGCCACAAGTTATTTAATTATTATGAGACTTTTGCTCAATGACTATGTCTAATCCAAGGAAAATCAGACCACAAAGGAGCACAGAGTTTTTGACCTGCGAAGAGCAAATGAGCACATAAAGGAAAGAGACCAAACTAATCCTACAGGGATTGATGACATTCTACGCAAAGACTTGATCCTGTGTGAGACTTGAGGTTGCAACGCTTAGCATATGTTAAGATGTAGGACTTCCTGGTACTGCACTTGATATCAAGTACTCGACATCAAATTGTTCTGGCTCTGTTATCTCTGAAAGTGAAGAAAAGTATTAAGCCGGGAAATGCTATTTCCCATTTGTCTTGAGATCTAGTCTCCTTTTTCCATTTCTTTCATGATGTGACAACTTACTGTAGTCCAGGCTGCTAACTTGGGTTAGTGAGTGATTGTTATTGCAAAGCTTATGGGACATGGATTGCTACAGGAAACCTGTTTTGATTTGTGAATTTTTTCCTTTTTCTTGTTCCTAGAATTTTTTCCTTTCACATTTTTTTAATATCCTGTATTTTCCTCAGAGGTTATTTTTTTCTTTTTTCCTTTTTATTTTTCTTTGGACTTTTTGATGTTTTGAGAATTGATTCATATACCCATGTATTCCTGTGTGATTCCCATGTATATCCCTGTATTTTCCTCAGGGGGAAATGTAAAGTTGTTCTTCTCTGGGGGACTATGTTATTTCTGTAAATTTGGACTTGAACTTGACCCTAATTTAGAACAGAAGATTACCTCCCAGAATCCAGAAGACACCATGAAGATGCCTGCAGAGACCACACACTGCACCAAAAGATCCAGAGTGAATTTCGAGACATGGAGAATTTGAACTTAGAGGGGTTGAATGTATTTATTTTGAATGGACACTTTATGCCAAAAAGGGGACTGCCCCCTAACTGGCTTTTGTCAATACACTGAACACTGATTTTGTTCTTTCTCCCTTTTATTTCCCTTTTATCTCTGAATTATTGTAAACTTTAATTTGATTATGTTTTCATGATCCATTGGAGAGACTTGTCTCCTGAAGGATCACAGGGGGGAATGTAAAATTAAAAAGACCTTGTACCCCTTTAAACTACATTACCCAAACTCCCTTTCACCATACCCATAATTCCTTAAGCCTTTTCCTATTGGTTGTGGGTTTCACGGGCTTTTTTGATATGGTTGTTGTAGGCGTGGTGACAGCGCTTTTTGGAGAGGAGATGGCGTGGTAAGGGTGAGTTGGGACTCTTTCCATGAGCTTTAATAAAATCCTTATAAATATCATACTTTGGAGGCATTGAATATTAATTTTAAAACTTACAATATATAACAATTTTGTTAAAAATCCAATACTTGTGACTGTTGAGGTTGCAGTATTATTTTCCATATCAGATCAAAATTCAATGAAGCTGCTAATTAACATCTTAGGCACAGTAGGTTTTTAGGAAGTTTTAAGTCTTTTGCAATATTATCTAAAAGCTATCCTGATTGTAATTTATTTTGGCTTTGTTTCCTAGTAGGTGTATATTGCTTGGGAAATAAGGAAAAAAATATTTTTATTACTAGCAATCTTGTTTTTCTAATCCTCTTGTACTTGTATTATTGTGATTATTGTACTTGTAAAATTTGCATGTTTTAATCTTGATATTAAATTACTCTCAATGGAAATTGATTTAAAATTTCAGAACTTTCAAATGGATATCTCAAAATATTTTTACCTCATTGATTAAATTCCACCAATTATATTCTTATATAACACTTGTATGTATTTTTCACTAGATTTTTCATTCCTTGTATCCTCTTTGCCCTTATAACAGAGGAGAGGTGATTACACTTAATTGTCTATAATCAATACTCTTATTCCAAGTCCTATATAATTTCTGGGCTGGTCAAATTTTTCTAGTCAAATGCATTATTCATTTACTCTGTTTACATATCAAATTTGTATATCTATCTTTATCCAATTCAGGAGAAAAATCAATTTTCTTTACAGTATAGCTGCATGCATACTTCATTTTTACACATAATTACCCATTGACAAATTGTATTTTAATGCATGTTAATCTTCAATGGCATTTCACAATAGCAGATTTATAATATTTGAACTTCTTTTTCCCTTAATATCTTTGATTTTTTTACATTATTATCTCAATTCCAGTTTATTCAAATAACCTTTTAGGCATAGTCAATCACCATAATAGGCATTATTCGATCAAGATTTAGTATCTTAAAGTTTAATTTTAAGCTGCCACAACAGATATTAATTTTTGCCTTTTGGTAATATTTTTTGAAATAAAGATAACACTTATATTGAACCAAATTTTTGTATAGGATGTGTCATCATTTTCTAACTTTGAAATTTAACAAAATGATAATTTTTGAAAATTTTTGAAAATTTAGAAAAACCTTACAAAGTTGGAATAATTTGTAGGTATTAACTATCTCTTTTCCCCATATTTCTTTTGGATTTTCACAGGTAAACCTAAAATTTTTAATTTATATCAGTTATTTGTTAATATTTTATGATAATTTACATTTTTTACCATTTATTAGAAATATCTTCAGTTTCCCCCTTTTTTATTTTATATTTGTATTCCAATTATAGTGAATTAGGTAAACCTGTATTTTTAAAAACAATATTATGGATGTTACAAAGCTGATATTAACTTCTTATTCATTTTTACACTTTATAGAGCTTGAATTGGCACAAGTTTCTTAAGCAATTACACCCCAGAGTGGTCACTGTACTCTCTGGGTCAATGTTTTACAGGTTGGCTGTCTACATGCTTGGTTCTTACACATAATTACATTTTAACAAATCGTATGTTAGTCCTTAGATCATGAATTTCTTTTCATAGCTGCACATACTTTTAAAGTAATTTTTTTACCCTAATCAAGTTCAATGCTGTTTAAAATTTCAATTTGTAATATACCAAATTCTTAGTGCATATATCATTTTTATATTTCCAATTTTTTAAATCCTAATGTTAATTATATTTTTATTTGTTTCTTAATGTAATAGTACATGTTTTAAAGTAACAGCTTCACATGTTCATATGTCTGTCCAAAATTTTTAGATCATAAGAAAAAACTTTTTGCATTAGGCAGGCTATTAAATGCATTTTGTCAATTCTCAAATTTAGTTTAACAAGCATTTTTGGTAAGTCTAATAATTCAAATCTGTAATCATTGTACATTGCAAATCCTAATAAATAATCTTTTCACTAAAAGTTTTGTACATTCTTAAATTTTGCTGAAATTCTATTTTTAACTGGTAGTCAATTATCATAATGAGTGAATTTACACTGTAACATTAGTACCTATTCAAATCCTTAGTGAAATTTTAAAGTTATATTTATCAAGTCTTAAATATTAAATCTAATTGAAAATAAGACCAAATCATGAGCCAATTATGGGATCAAATCTCCCTTCTTTTTTTTTTTTTTTTTGTTCTGATCTTTTCTCCTTCCCTTCCTCAGGAGACCCTCCCGAGAAAAGGGGGAAGAAAAAATGCTGAACATATATTTTTGCCTTTGTTCTCTGTTGACATTTTGTAATTGTGGGATGAAATTATCCTTTTCTTGTCTTTATCATTTCTATCCTTCCCTCCTTGTGGCCATAAAGGAGGAGAGAGAAGAAATATCTCTTTTGTATATATGTCCTTTATGTGTAACCAATTAAATTATCTTAGAGTTTAGAAAACCCCAAAATTCATAATATCCACATTCTTTGAATTTCCCAAACAGCTTCTGTCTGTCTTCTCTATTTTCTCCAGATCAAAATGAAGAAAGTAGAGAGAGGATCACCTCTTTTATCTGAGGTTTATTTTTCCCAGAATGTAACCTTTCCATTGTGTGCACAGACAGACAACATACAGACAACACAGACATATCACAGAACATAGAACATGGACATATGATATACAGACAACATAAATGTACAAGACAAACATAAAACACAAGTTTTGTCAAGGTCTTGAATTGCTGTAATAAAGAGTAATTAATTTTTGAAGTAATTAAAGCTCTGTCAGTGTACTGGGATGTGTGGTAATACAGAGTAATGGACTTATGGGGGATGGAGTGTGGTGGAAGTGTATTGTTTTGGTAACATGAGAAGCCCTATTCTGAAAGGTATCTGTTGCCTAAAATTTATTTGCGCTTTTTCTGGAGCTTTTTACATTTCAGGACCTGTTAGAAAAAGGGTTAATTTTGACAAGGAGTTTAAGGTTGATGTTGAGAAATTGGTTCTTTTCACACTCTGATGGTAATCAGAGCTTGAAAGTTTTCTGAGTTCATTTACACACTTTTCTTTTGAGAAATCAAGGGTTTTTTTGAGCTAGCAGCAATGAAAAGGTTTCAACTAACCTGTGGTAAGATTTAAGGGGTGGTCTCAACTATATCTCCTAGCAATTTTTTGAAAGTTATTAAGACTTTGGTTATTACTAAATGGAATCTTTCTCAAAAAAACTGTGGGCAGGCAGAAGATTTTCCTGGCTGGGGAAAAAAAAATGTGGAGTAGCCTGCTGCTTCTGGAAGGGGGGGAGGGGTTAAGGAAAAAGTTTGGTCATTTTGAATTTGCCATTTCTGAGAGAGAAAAGACTGCCTGGGTAGTTTTAAATCTCCTCTCTGATTTTCAGCCCTCTGATCTCCTAAAGGGACCTGGTCTAAAGGTAGTGTTGGGTATTGAGGAGCCTGTATCATAGTTTTTAACCCTTGAATAAACATGTCTGGCTCTTTTGAGATAGTTTGTCCCATAGTTTTACTCCTGGCTGTAAAATCCCCTTCCCAACCCCTAAAATCCTTTCTGCCAATCAGAAAGGGAAGAGTTCCTCACACCTGAAACCTGTGAATGACAATTCAAATTCACACACCTCAGTCTCACCATCTGTTGAGATCTGCTCAACAAATTACTTGTGGGTCAATGAAATGGGATGAAACTCGGACATTTTATATATGTAGGCTAAGGGATTAGGTAAACTTTTTGCAGAGACAATGGTTAGTAATGATTTACAAGATAGAAACAATGGATATATATTACCTCAGTGGCTTTAAACAGAGTTTTCTATAAGATAATAAATCACATGTAAATATGTAACCATCTAAAAGAGTTTCTCATAGAATCTCTGCATCAGTAATTTCTTGGAAAGACATTTAGTATTTGGGGAGGAATTGGATTAAGTTCTCATGCTGGGGAGAGGGGAAGCTATGTGTCTGACTACTTCTAAACTATGGCTGTGATTTTACCGGGGCCTACTCTCACTACTAGGGGCTACATTATGGTTTCCCAAATTGACATTCTTCTTATAGCTCTGTTGTCAATAGGATTAGAACTATTGGGCAGATTTTCACCACATGAACTAGTTACTGGATAAGTAAATTTTAGGAGAGTGTACTGACTTGTACAGAGCTTTTTTGCAAAAGAGTTTACTAGTCCTTGAAAAGAATATTGGAAAGTTTTAGGGAATTTTGCTATACTCCTAAAATTTCAGTATATATTGTTTGTGATTCCAGTCAATTTCTTCCACTATAAGGAAAGGTGAGAATGGGTGTAAACAGGTAAGAGAGAGATTTTGCACAGAGATCAGTGTGTTAGATCTTGCCATATGCCTTGGTTCTGGAATCTGGGGAATACATAAAATAGGACACAGAAAGCTGCCAAGGGTGCTTTTGGACTTCATGTTGGGGGAATAGCCTGAAGCTGACAATTTCCTCCTGCCTTGGGATCTCTACAAGCCCAGGAAGGGATTTGTTTCTTATCCCCTTGAAGCAAAAGCTCTCTATCCTGCTGTCCTATTTTAATACATCCTGCATACTTATGATCCACTCATGTTCCAGTGTCCTGAGTGTTCCCAGATACTGAGAAGATCTGTGTCCAATGTAAGAAATAAAATTAATGTAGAGTGATAAAATTAAAAATATCATGGTTTCAAAGGGTTTATTGAAAGCCATTTAGAAAAATGAAGCCACGTGCCTGTTGAGTTAGTTCAAAATATACGAGCCCTGTTACCTTTTTCTCCCATCCTGACTGCGCCCTAATCACCAAAAAGAGAGGAAGTAACAATGCCATCTTCAGTCTTTATACTCCTGGTTATGTAATTACACTCCCTGCCCACCTGATTACACATGAGGAATCATGGGAAATGTAGTTTGAAAGAGATCTAAATGTCCACAGGAAACTTAGACCAGGGATTTCAAAATTAGTTCAGGGATTCCCAAATTTCCAATATCACATTCCCCCTGATGATCTCTGGGGACCTTGTCTACCCAAGTGATCACTTTATATAATCATCTTATAGCCTCAAAAGTCTTCTAACTACAATAGTTAGAGATAAGAGGGAAATGGAGAGAAAAAGAGCAAAACCAATAATTTGCTAGGTTCACTGACAAAAAGCCAATTAGGGGGCAGTCCCCTTTGGCATAAGTATGTACATTCAAAACAAATACATTCAACAGTTCAAACAACTGCACCCCAAAGTTCATTCTGGATCTTCTTGATGCAGTGTAGGTTCTTTCAGGCATCTTCATGGTGCCTTCTCCAAATAGGTTTGTTATCTGGATTCTGGGGAGATGGCAAATTTCTTATCCTGAAATTACTCTCAAAAGAATTTAAACTTTACATTATAGATTATAATACATACATTCTGATTATAAAACATACATACCCCTCTGAGGAGAATTAATTACACATTCTCCCCTGAAGACAACAACCAGATCAGCTAAGGATACATGGCTGAGTTATGGGGTTGTGTGAATCAATTGGCAAAAGAAATTAAAAAAAAAATAAAATCCAAATGAAAAAGAACAAATAGCTTGTGAATGAAACATAAAATATCAAAGTCTTATGTGCATAAATGTAAGGAAAAATAAAGTTATAACAGGTCCTTGAATCAAGGCCCAATTAAAATGATTTAAGTAATTGTACAATTGCAATTAAATTCAATAGCCAAGACTACAGAAAGTTGCCACACTTATCAGTGAAATGAAGGGACCAAATCTGTGTGCAAGGGAAGTGTCTTTCCCTGGTCTGATTTGCCTGCACTTCTCAGGGATAGGGTGAGCCATAATGATAGCCAACCTTTGGTGCTTGGCTAGGGATGAAGCTCAGGGAAGTCTGGCCTCTAATATATGTCAGAAAAGCTGCAACCCCAAACCCCAAACACTAGTTTCAAGCCCTTCAGTATTGTCATAGAATTTTCTCAATCCCACCTGGATTTGTATGGTCTGTCTGACCTTGTGCTACTTGGCACTTGTGCAGTTTCTCATCAATCCCATTGGGATTTGTTGGTCTACATGACCTTGTGCCTTCTTAGTACTGTTTAGTGGCTCTTGTGTTCCCTTCTCCTGGAATCAGACAGAAACATTAATCACAGTCCCATAATATTTATCAATAACTGGCAGGTTACCATAGTCTAAGGCTTTTGGGTATGCATTAATATTATAGCAAATATATTATAAAATATATTAAACTTATATTACTGTAAAATCAAAAGGGATTAATATTGATTATATGTACTTTCAGTACAAAAATGAGAAAAAGAAAAAAACTGTATTGCACCCAGAAGGGAAAAATGATAACAAAAGAATGTTTTAAAATTCAAAAATGTGTAGCTTAGAATTACTGAAAGGTTTTTTAACTCAAAAATGAGATCCATTTCCTGTTAAGCTTTTGTCATGAACTCCTGAAAGTGTAAATGACTTTTATAAAACAGCAGAAATTTATAATGCAATTCAAATAAATTACCAAAATTTCCAATAACATATTTAAAGATAATAGCAAACAAACCCATATTATAACCACCTGCTGTTGTTTAAAAAGTTGTATACTTGTCACAAATTCAATAGGTATAGAAAATCATTCAACCTGCCTCCATGTCAATTGTGGAGCTTAGTCTAAAAAATCTGATTAAAAAAAAACTTCTGGGTCTAAAATATCAGCAGGAATCCTAGATCCTTCTGATGGGAAAGTAAATTAAAATAAAGAGTTAAAATGTCAAGCATACAGGAGCTCTTTTGGCTTCCTGTGTAATATACAAAAAGTTTGGGTAGGAAACTTCCATTTGTTTTCTCTACCGTTTTAAAGACATTCTTTATTATATACATATATGTAAATCATTCAGAAGTTGCTATAAAATCCTAAAGTCAATTTTAAGACTTCTTATAAAATTACAATTTAAATTCTTAAGGCATCATAGTCTTCAAGGTTGTATACAATTATCAAGATAGAATAAAAACTTAAGGCATGGCAATTTCAGTATACATAGGACTTATAGGCTTTCACAACTTAAAAAATGTTTGTGCAAGATGTTCATGATCTTTTACAATCATAGGTAAATGGTACAGATAACAGAATTAGATTAATACAAGTAAACTTGAAAAAAAATTTTAAACATTAAAGAAATCAGGAAATGCAATAATATAAGCAACAAATTACAAGCAGTGTAGTGAAAAAAAATCCCTTTTTTCCAATTCCAATAGATGTGTTCATTATTAGGAAGTCACAATAAAATCACAAACAGAATTTATCTAGCAGCCAAATTAGCTTAAAATGATTCAGTGTAACAGAAAGATATTGATCAGATTAATATATGAACTTAAAACATCAAAATTAAATCATAAAACCATCAGCAAAATACAATAAGATACAGAGGCTTAAAAAAAAAAAAAACAACAAGGAGTCTGAGGAGGTTAAGTTTGCCTCCAGACTTTTTTTAAAGTTCCAATTCAAGTTTCTTCTAACTGAGCCCTGCACTGAGCACAGTGTAGATGACTCCCATAGTTCAGAGTCTTGGGCAGGATAATCATGAGGAATGACTTGAAATGTGGCCCATGCTTGCCATTCTACTTCCTGTTTGAAGAGTAAAAGCTAGGGCCCATGTGGAAGCCAACTGGGGTAGGGGCTAGAAAAGCTACAGGTTGGAAACCCTCGTGAGGGGGAGGAAGGGGGATAGAGAAGTTATCTTCAGGTTAATTATCGTCTAAAAGGAAACACACTCAGAGCAGCTACGTAAATACTGTTCCCAATGAAAAAGAAGTGGGGTTATACTTTCCAAGTTTCAAGCAGCGGCAGCAATGGCAGGGAGGGTCAAGCAGAGAGGCTGGAGTTCAGGAGAAGCTGGAGTTCAGGCGGGAGTCTGCCACCAACATCAGAGTGGATGAGTCATCAGATGGGGAGTCAGAATCAGGAATGGCAGGGAACTGGGTGGCAGGAGCTCCCATGGAGGGGCCATCAGTCCTCACTTGAGGGTCAGGAAGATCAAACACAGCTCCCCACACACACAGGGAGGGTCAGGTAGGTGGGGCTAGCACTGCCTGGAGCAGGGTCCAAGGGAATTGGAAAGATAATGATTGGCAGGCAGAAATAAACTGCTGGAGCTATCAGCAAAAGCATGGCTTTTGCTAGCAAAGTAACTTTCCCATTTCTCTGAAAAGTCCCTCAAAGGAAAAGAGCAGGATGCAATAAAATAACTTTCCTCTTTTAAAAAGTTGCTCAAAAGAACTGAGCAAAGTGGCCAAAAATAAAAACACAAAAATGGCGAAAGCATGTCTGAAGCTCCGGAGAGGATCTGGAGGTGTCTCAGAGTTCTGCCCATGGGGAGAGGGTACAAAATCATGGCAAAATCGTGGCTTGTTATGTTATCAGAAAAATTGAGTTACATCTCCAAACTTCTTGTGGTTGCCATTAATGTAATAAATAAAATTAATATAGAGTGATAAAATTAAAAATATCATGGTTTCAAAAGGTTTATTGAAAGCCATTTAGAAAAATTAAGCCACGTGCCTGTTGAGTTAGTTCTGTAAAGATTAAAAATGATAAAGGCTGATGTTATGAGGAAAAGTAATATTTTAATTACCATGGCCATGTTGGTAAATATATAAGACCACGCACCTGGCTAAGATCTATTCAAAATGCCTGCCAGTCCATACCTCCTATTCCCTTTGGCTACTTCCTATGAAAGAGCCTGCTCAGGTAGCAAAGAGCAAATCAAAACCCACTTCCCAACATTTAAAGACATGCTTTACCTTGAAGACATCATCCAAAACAGGAAACCAGTTGGACCATGGGAAATTTGGTTTTGAAGTCCCCCACATGTCCACAGGAAGTTTGTCATATATCTACATATCTTGAGGCTTAATACTTCTAAACAGAACCCCAGAAATTCTAAAAAACACATTACCCCCCTGAGATCCGGTGAAAAAGACTGGTCTTTTTTGGTGGATCTTAAACCATAGTCAACTTCTAAATTACTGAAAATTTGGGGATAAAAGAAAAGACGATAAAAGCTAGCTGCATTGACAAAAAGCTAACTTGGGGCAGTCCCCTATTGGCATAAGAGTGTACATTCAAAAACGAATGCATTCAACTCCCCATAGTTCAATCAACTGCGTCCCAAAGTTCAAATCTTCATGATCCAGTGAAGGCTCTTCAGGCATTTTCATGGTGTCTTCACCAAACAGGTTCATTGTCTGGATTTGAGGGAGATGACAAAATTCTTATCCTGAAATTACTCTCAAAAGAATTTAAACTTTACATTATAGATTATAAAACATACATTTCCTTCTGAGAATTGTACATTACCCCCCTGAGATTACTCCTAAAGGAGTTAATTTTTTTTACAGTGACATAAGTTTACTACAAATATATATTTGCTATAATATTAATGCATACCTGAAAAGCCTGAGACTATGGTAACCTGCCAATTATTGGTAAATATTATGGCACTGTGGTTTAATGTCTCTCTGTCTGATTCCAGGAGAAGTGCTAAAAAGAGCCACGAGGTCATTGAGACTGACTGGGAATCTACAAAGTGCCAAGGAGCAAAAGGCCATGCAGATTGCAGAAGTTCTATGCCAATACTGAAGGGCTTGAAACTGGGGTTTGAATTTTGGAGTCAGCTTTTCTAATGCTTAGAGGCTCAGACTTCCCCTTTTAACTTAAATTCCTAGTGAAGCACCCAAGATTGGCTATTATTGGCTCATTCCCTGAGAAGATGCAGGAAAATCAGACCATATATAGAGAATGGCAACTTTCTATAGTCAATGGCTCCTGAATGGGTACTTGCAAATTGCTTAAATCACTTTAATCGGGCCTTGATTCTATTTTTCTTTACATTTTTTGCACATTTTACATTTCATTCACAAGTTAATTTTTTTCTTCTTTATTTGAATTTTATTCTTTTTTTTTATTATTTCTTTTGCCAATTGATTTCATATAACCCCATGACTCAGCCATACATCCTTAGCTGACCTGAGGTACCCTCTTCAAGGGAGAAATGTGTTATTTAGAGCTGATCTGGATATTTTTTTAAATACCCACATCGGAGGGGATTGTATTTTTATTAAATCCAAGATTTAATTTTTTTATTTTGTTCAAGAAAAATGGGGTCTGTTGCATCAAGAGATCCAGAATGAACTTTAGGGTACAATTGATTGAACTGACGGGGTTTGAACAGCTACTTTGAATGTACATTTTATGCCAATAGGGGACTGCTCCCCATTTGGTTTCTTGTCAATGCGCTTAGCAAACATTGGTTTTGCTTTCTCTCTCTTCCATTCCCCTCTTATCTCTAACTATTGTAGTTAGAAGAACTTTGTGGGTATAAGATGATTATGTAAAATGATCACTTGGGGTGACTAGGCACCCAAAATGATCATCAGGGGTGATTGTGTAAAGTCATCCCCACCTACCTTAGTGGGGAGGGGAGATGAGTTACCCACATGTGACAATAAGTAACAAATCAAGAACAGGGGACTGCCCTTTGGGAAGCCCAAAACAGTGTAGAGGCTGCCATTTGTCCACCTGAATTAGAGGCGGACCCCCAGGAAGTGACAAAAGACACTATCTCTTCAAGTATGATGGTAACTTCCTGTTGAGTTCGGTTTGTGCTTTGAACTTGGTGCTGAAGGATCTCAGCTGAGACCTCAGGCGGCTTTCTCTCTGAATTGTCACATGGATAAGTTAGGCTGACTTCCTTGGGCCTACCTTGGCGTTTCCAGACTCTCTACCTCAAGTAGGTTTCCTGCCTCTCTGATTGCTAAGGCTTGTAGCCTAATTTAATTAGCCTTTTAACCCTCTCTGCGTCCAGGCCTCTGCCGGCCCAGGCCAGCCTCTCCCTTTCTCTATTTCCCTACCTTCTATCTTTCTAATTATAAATAAACTACCATAAAACCGATCCCGTCTTGGGTCTGTTTTAATTATGGAATCAGTCTAGATCTGATTGATTCCTGGTGACCACACCTTAAAATATAAATTATGTAATATCTAATTTTTAAATATTACAGTTCAAAATACATGAGCCCTGTTACCTCTTCCTCCCATCCTGGCTACACTCCTAATCACCAAAAAGAGAGGAAGTACCAATGCCATCCTCAGTCTTTAAACTCCTAGTTATGTAATTATACTTCCTGCCCACCTTATTACACAAGAGGAATCATGGGAAATGTAGTTTGAAAGAGATCTAAATGTCCACAGGAAACTTAGACCAGGGACCTTAAAATTAGTTCAAGGACCCCAAAATTTCCTACATCACATCAGCCAGCCAGTAAATTGTCTGTTGTGAGAAGGCCTGAAGCCATCTTGGGCCTAACCCAAAGAGGGTCGATCCCTGAAATAAAGGTGCCAGCCTAACTACTCTGAAAGACTATAAAATCTAACCAAATTCTTATTATAAAATCTAACTTCTGGGGGAAGTATTAGCTCAGATAGTTAGCCAGGATTTTCTAGACAGTCAGAATTGTAGTAGGCAGCTAGAAGACCAGAAGACAACCCTTTGCAGGGTTCTTAGAAAGGGGGTAGTTTAGCTAGAATCCCTTAGATCAGGTGAAAGGAAGGAATTTGGGCAAAAGGTAAAGGGACAAAGTAGAGAGACAGAAGTTTGATGGAATGCAGAAACCAGGATGTATAGGAGGTAATCTCAGAATCCTGGGAAGAGGGTTCTGAAGAGATTAACTGTTAACTGGAGAAGATTGAGGAGGCTGTGGAGAAGTACACAGCTTCTGGACTTGGCTCTCTCCTCAATCTAGTGGTAAATCTGTCTAATCTCCTACTTTGGTTCCTGTTGTAGCTGTATGATCTCAGACATTGAGTTGACATCTATTGAATGCCTAAGAGAAGATAATATTGGTGAAATTGACCTGAACTTCTTAGTGACCTTTGTAGGCTCAGCCTGCAGACTGTGGTGACTTGGTCACTCCTGGAACCAGCCTCCTGACCCCCCAACTAGCTCTGAACATTCACCAAAAGACTATTTGGATGGGTTCAGACTAAGGCAGGTAGAGCGAAAGGTAGAGATTTTAGGCAGAAAGGCAGATAGCATAGCCCCAACATTGTTGGGGACCAAAGAAACCTTTTGCAAGGTCAGCAGGTCTGGGACAGGTAGAGACTTATTGGTGATAGGGAAACTCCTCACACTACATCCTTACCCAATCTTAATTATCACCTGGAATAAATCTGTTGTTGCTAAGATCTAGTGGTCAGATTGCATTTTTAAGAATCTCAGGGCTGAGAGTTGAGATATTGCTATCTGTGCCTGGGAGGAGCCATCATCAACAGACTTGGGTTCACCAACCTCATTTACCAGTCAAAATTCAATCTTATACAGAATATCTTATTTCCTGTTTAGGATCCCCTATTCCTTTCCAGTTTACTTTGTTTTAAAATAAACCCTTTACCTGTTTTGTACATCTGTCTGTGAGTCTGAGTGCATTGACCCAATGAAGTGGTGGTGGGCCTCACCACTGAGGGTTACCAATTATAAAGACTATCCACCATATTTCAATAGTCATTACATAGAAACAAGGAAATTTAACATTGGCTTTCATGATCCTTTACTTAAGGGAACCATTGCAAATCTATATGTTTTTTACTCTTGGATTTACCAGATCCAGCTTAGATTGACATGGAACTCAATGGATTCATTTTAATTGGAATAAGGAACATCAATCCCATGAATAAAACTAGTATCACAAGAATGGACGGTATGAAATACCTCTAGATTGATGGAGGACCTTTTCAACTTGTCCTAAACACTAAATGTATAACTACCATGAATACAAGGGAAAACCATTTCTTATGAAATACACTATTTAATAGGTTAGTTGTATTTCATCAAGATTTATTTCCTTTTATTGTATTTAACACATTACAACAGGGCTAGACTCTTCTCATTGAGAGTAGTTTTGGTTCAGTTAAGAGTAAGTGGGAAGAATTTCCTTTGTGTCAAACATGTACTGAAGGGGAAAATTTTCCTGAGAAAAGAAACCCTAAGGGAACCTTAATGGACTTCCTACACTGTCGATAATGAGGGTAATATGAAGTCAAATAGATGCCCTGAATCACAATAGATTCTCTTTCTCTCTGTGGAATGGTACAGGGGAACATGCTATTGAGTCCTGGCCTAGCTTTAGAAGGAAGCAAGATACAGAATTCACATTCATTTATATTGAACGCAAAGGAATATTAGGGCAGATGAGTCTTACCTTATATGTCACAATGCAGACTTTAAGAAAAATGTTGAAAAGATTTCATAAAGATCCATAGGTAGTCTTCTGGAATCAAGCAATAGCTTCAGTGCTTTGGAATATTCTTGGACAAAGTGACTTTTACAGTAATCTTCATGGTTCAGTACATTTTGCCTGCAATGTGGTCATTATGTGGAAAGCAAGGAGATTTAATGTGCATGTTCATGATCTTTTATCCAGTAGGACAATCAAAATCTATCTTTTAGTGAATTTGTTTAGCAAATTTATTTTTTTCTTGAAAAGATAAGCACATTCAGCCTGGAATAAAGTAATTGACATGGAACTCAGTGGTTTCATTCCAAGTAGAATAAGGAATATCAACCCCATGGACAGGGAAGGAAAACTCTTCTGTTTTATTGGAAGACCTTTTCAATTTGTCCTGATTAATAAATGAATGTATATTGTGGATATGTTTGAACTACTGTAATTCTCCAAGTGCCATAAGTGATACTCCTAAAATACATACATGGCCTATACCCATGTCACACAAAAATGGGAAAACTCTCTGCCGTTCATGAGTTTACATCCTATTGGCCAATTCTATCTGATCTGAGTACTAATTTCAGCAGATACTATCACAGTGGAGAAACTGTCCCTTTGGTAGTCCAGGAGAGTTTGAGATCCAGCTGTTGAACCTTGGACAAATCTCTTTGCCTCTCTGGAACTTGAATTCCTCATTTAAGGGAGAGGATAGATTTCTTCCAATGTCTAGTGTTTTAGTTTTCGTATGCATTCAAGTATTTGAAGGCAAGCAAAATAGAGAATTCTCATTCATTTATATTGAACCCAATGGAATATTGGGATAGGTGAGTAAAGTAGGTATATTAATGATCTTAGAAGGCTCTGGCATAGTTAAAAGCACTTCAAAGAAGATTATTTTTTGATATTCAATATCACATATGCAAATGGTGAGATTATTTTTAAACATACTGCAAAGTCCTGTTATTACTTATGACAGCCAAATAAATTCAAATATGTTTGTCCACACATAGTCAAACTAATATCTTATGGGAGCATATGGAAAAAATGACGCACAATTACTTTGACGCTTTTAAATTTAGTCCAGAAAAGACACATTTTTCTAGATAAATTGTAAGGGATGCTGGAAACTTCTTCCCTCCTCTTTCAAATATTTCCAATAAATCCTTCATTTTATATCATCTTAATGTAAGAAGGTCTCAGCCTCCAAACCAGCACCCCCCCCCCCCAACATACACAAAGCTTTGAAGCGCTTTAAATTTGTCTAAATAAATTTTCTCCCACTATCTGAGTCCCTCAGAAAACAAGGTTTTGGAATGGAATATTCCCACTAGGACCAGCTACGTTCTTCCGAAGATATCCACTGGCCCACGTTCCCCAAGGGCCTTAGAATCATCTATCCCCAAGGAAGGGTAGACTTTATGGCTATCCATTCTTCAAAAGAAAATGTCCTGTGGCACAGGTTGCTGGGCTTGTGTCCCTACCTTTAAGAAAAGACAGCAGAGGCAGCAGCAGCAGAAATCCGAACTGGGTGTGGTGTTTGCAGCAATAAGGGTGGGGAAGGAGGGGAGGGGAAGAGAAAGAAGAGGGAGTTGTGTATTGCCAAGAGGTTGGGGGAGGAGAGCTGACGCTTCCTCTCTGGTGACGCTGCTTGAGCTGCTTTATGCTTTTACAGCTGCCATCCCCACCCAGTCGGGTAAGCTAGTTTCCTAGGAGCTGTCTCGTTCTGAGGCCCCAACAATAGAAGCTACAGCAAACTCCTGTAAGGAAAAAAGAAGGTCCTGGAGTCAGCGGAGCTCTTAAGAACCTTAGCCCGGAGGTGGTCTCCGCCATGTCTGCTACAATGAAGCAAAGGTTCGACCAGTTCCTGCACCAGAAGAACTGCATGACGGACCTTCTGGCTAAGATCGAGGGCAAGACTGGGGTGAACAGGTCCTACATAGCATTTGGTAGGTTCTTTTATACGGAGATCTTTCCTCCACTCTGGATTGTCCTTATGCTTATAGTTAATTATTTATAATACTAATTCAAGCACCTTCTCCTTGCCAACTCAGCACCTGCTGCTGAGGGGTGAACCACTGCTATCTGTGAACTGGGCGCAGGAAAGAACGTGAGGATTGGAGTGAGCTTGGGCTGAGGGGAGGAAGAGCGGAGCGTTGTTGTTGCTGCTATCCCAGGGCTTGTTTATAACTGCTGGCATTGAGCTACGGCCTCTAGGAGAGACCGAAGAGTGGAAGTTCTTGCTCTCGGGTTACTGCCACCCAGCCCGCGCCCTTCCGGTCTCCCCAGTTGGGCCACGGTTGTGTGTAGTTCTAGGGGATCTGAGAGAGGATGACTACTCCACTACGGGCTAGTGGAGCGCTGAAGCTCTGGGAAACCCCCAGCAAAATGCTCGCTCTCTGCTTTCTGCCTGGGTGATTGCGTGATTGGAGAATGGGGGCGAGGGATCAGGGTGTAGTAGGAAGAGCTTTGCTGGGGGAAGGACTAAATTTGAAGGGGGGCGGGGGGGCTGTTTCCTTCTGTCGGAGGAAATTGAAAAGTGCTGGAGTGCTGACGTGTCAGCCTTTCTATCGCTTTAAGTTTGCAGGTTTGGCGCTCTCCCAACCCCCTTAGCTTCTGTCTTTCTTTCCCCTTTCTTTCTTCCCAACCTGAGGTGGGGGTGGGTGAACTAGTTGGCCTCCCTAGACTCCACCTCTTAAATCTCACTGAATTAAGGTTCTAAGCCAATCACTTACTGTTTACTTATCTTTATCCTTTTGCACTTTGAAGAAAATTACTAGAACTCAGATTTAGCTTCCTGTGTATGAGGAATCCTTATCCATGATATCTTTTCATTTTTTTTCTTCTTCAGGTGTCATCAGCTTAGTGGCTTTGTACCTCGTGTTTGGCTATGGAGCTTCTCTGCTCTGCAACCTAATAGGATTTGGCTATCCCGCCTATATCTCGTAAGTGGCTCCACCCTCTGCTGTCCTAGCTTCTCCTCATCTCTTTGAGGGATAGAAGAATGTCCATCATTCAACAGGGGTCCATGCCCCTTCAGCTGAATAGGGGACATGAGTAGAATTACTCCTTTGAGAGGTCTACCCTTGGACAGTGAAAAAGCCTCTTCACTTTGAAGTAGCTCTTAGCATTTATAGAACCCTGCTCAACTTTATTATCTGACTTTACTTTGTCCTCACAGCAATGATGGGGGCTATATCTTAATTTTACAGATGGAGAAACTAAAACATTGTATAATGGTGACTCATCTAACATTTTTCACCATGAGGCCTGGATTCAAACTTAGATCTCTCAGTTTCTAGTAGTGCTTCCCTCTAGATTTGAGTGACAGATTTTTTATTTCATCCTAATGAGTAGATGGGCAGGGAAACTGAGTCTCTATGTTTTTTTTTAGTCTTGAAAATGGAGTGCTGGACTTGGAGTTAGTAATAACTGGGTTCACATTGTTACTAGTTCTGTGATCCTGGGAATTCACTTAATTTCATTTTAGTTCAGTCAGCTCTCTAGACTTCTCAACCAAACTGATAGAAGGATTTCCCACATTCCACAGAGTTCTCTGTGTTGAGCAAATCATAGATCCTTCTGCATTTTCTCATTGTAGTTATTGTATATTATTTTCCTAGTTCAGCTTACTTCTTTATCAGTTCATAGAAATGTTTCTATGCTTTTCTGAATTCCTTATTTGATTCTTAAAATTCCATTGCATGTACATACCATAATTTGTTTAGCTATTCTACCACTATGTATTCCCTTTACTTCCAGTTTTTTATTACATAAAACATGCTGATTTAGGACACTGTAAAGAACACTAGTTCTAGAATTGGCACATGCCAAGTAGGCTAAGGTTCAAATCCCACCTCCGATGTTCACTTTACCTCTTAGCTTCAGTTTTCTCTCCTGTAAAAGAGGGATTTAGAATAACTAACCTCCAAACTCTCTTCCACCTCCAAGATCTATGATCCTAAGATATGAAGGTTTTGGTATATATAGTAATTTAGCCTCACTTTATATGGATATGCAATAAAATCACCATGTATTAATTTAGAACTAACAGATGTCAACTAAACTGATGGCCTTATTTGAACTATAAGTAACTGCATATTAATAGTGTAAGATGGGAAGATGCTAAAGTTAAAAATACAGTGTTTAATTACTTTGAAAAGCACTTTAACAGCAAACTTTTTACAGATAGCTAAAATGCCAATTACATGTGATTCTAGGTTATATTAATATGGAATAAAACTTTAACTCTCCAGAAAATATTTTTTATTTACGTGATAACACTAATGCAAATGAGAATGACTTCCTCTCCCTTTCAAGTAAGTAAAATTCATTATATAGTCTTTTCCAAAAGAGCACAAAAGGCTTCATAAATTTCATTAACTGTATCTTTATAATAATATCTCCTAAATGTTAAGAAGGCTAGGACCTAAAGTTAAGAAATTTGCCCAGAACTGTACATTGTATCACAGGTAAAGCTGAATTGATAAAGCAAAACTAAGGATATTATGACATTTAGACTAGTGTTATATTAAAACACTAGAAGTCTAATAGATGAGCAGTGGGATAAAAACAGCCTATGTTTTGATTTAAGTAGTTTCCAATTCAAACAGGAAGAGTAATTACATTAAGAGTAATTGTGTTAATTTAGTAGAGGCTTCTGGATCTTTACAGACATCTGAGTCCCTGAATCTGAAAGTAGATAAGCTCTGGGAATATAAAATTTGAAACATTTGTTTTCTGGGACAACAGCCTCCTTGACCCCCTCAGATGGTGCCTACTGTAGAAACAATCCATAGAGCTCTGAAGTTATGTTTGAAAGGCTAAGAAAACAAGGTTAGGTTTCTAACCAATGGGAAGATGCTAGAATATCATCTCTCAAAAAAAAATGTACTTTGTTAACACCTGAATTATGCAGATAACCCTGATTCAAAAAGCTTTCAAACCTTTTTTTTTCCCCAAAGCTTTTCTGTGTCAGTGATGTAGATATTGTCTCTGATATTGTCTGGTAATATTTCTTCCCTGTATTCATACTTTTGCTTGATTATGTTTCTTTCTCTTTTATCAGAAAGGCAATGTGGAAACAACACTGGTTTTAGGACCAGTGGTTCAAACATCACCTTTGAAACTAGATGTGTGTCCCTAAACAAGTCACTTAAACTCTCTCTTCCCTTGTTTAAAAAATAAGGATAATAAAACCTATAATACCTCCCTCATGGGGTAAGGAACAGATTCTATAATGTGATTTGTGTGTAGTTAGAATTATCTTGAATCCCTCCAAAAAAACTACATTACCCAAACTTCCTTTCTATATTACCCACAATTCCTTTTCCTTTCCGTTTACATGCATCTTTTTGGTGTGATAATATATAGTTTTGAGGGAAACAGAGCTCTTTCTCTCTTGTATGTGAATTGAGGGGCGCTAGCCTCTCTCTTCCACATGAGGTGAGTGGGAAAGGTTCCCTGTGTTTCTCTAGCTCTCCAATTTAATATTAGTAAATCCTTATAATATCATACTTTGGAGGCATTGAATATTAATTTAAAAATCTACATTTGCAAACCTTAGAGTATTATAAAAGTATTAGTCCTTATTGTTATTTCTCAATCTTTTTCCTTCATCATGTGTATACATGCCAAATTCCTCATAAATAGATGACTTCCTTGAAATGAGATCAATCCCTTTAGGAAAAAAAAAAATACAAAGGTTAAAACTGACTAAAATAATGATTATAGGGGGTTAGCTGGGTAGCTCAGTGGATTGAGAGCCAAGCCTAGAGACGGGGAGGTCCTAGGTTCAAATCTGGCCTCAGACACTTCCCAGCTGTGTGACCCTGGACAAGTCACTTGACCCCCATTGCCTACTCTTACCACTCTTCTGCCTTGGAGCCAATATAGCCAATACACAGTAAGGGTTATAAAAATAAAATAAAATAATGATTATAATTACCCTATTTAGGTTTCTTACAAGTTAGGTTTTGAGAAAAAAATATGACCTGTGTTTGCACTAATATGAATCTATTACTTTTTTTTTTTAACCCTTACTTTCTGTCTTAGAATCAGTATTTTGTATTGGATGCAAGGCAAAAGAACAGTAAGAGCTAGGCAATGGGGGTTGCCCAGGGTCACACAGATAGAAAGTGTCTGAGGCCACATTTGAACCCAAGACCTCCAGTCTCTTGTTCTGGTTCTCTATCCACTGAGCCACTTATATGGTCCCAAAAACTGTTGTTCTTGATAGGAGAGGCTTTACATTTTCTTCTTTTATTTTGGGCTTTTATTTTTCTTCTAGTTTTTCTTGTCTTCGTTGTGTCATCGATTTGTTTCATTCTGATTTTCAGGAAGTCTCTTACTTAACACCTTTTGTTTATTTTCCCTCTAATTTTTTTCTACTAGAATTCTTATTTCATTTGTAATTGCTTCTTTTCTTCCAAGATCTCTTACATACCTTGTGGCCAAGCAATTTTTAAAAATCTGTCTGAGGCTTAGCTTATTAGAGTTATTCTCTTTTTTTAGGTTTATGTTTCAGACTTCCTTGGATCATGAAAATCTTTGGTGTCCACTTCTATTCACTCATATTGGGACTTGGTGTCAGAGACAAGCTCTATCTGTTCTTCCATTCTTAGATAATATAATGGCATCCCTATTAGGTCCTAATCTAGAGTTTTGTCATTTGTTTTCACTTTCAGTAGTGTCTGTTCTCAAGGATAGAATATGGAGCTAGAACAGCCAATTGTTAGGTACTTAATATAAATTTCACAAGCATTGTGACAAGGAGTCCTACATCTTAACATATGTTAAGCACCGCAGCCTCGAGTCTCACACTAGGTTCAAGTCCTTTTATTATTGGCATAAAAGTCTCAGTAATCCTAGCAGGATTTGTTTCTCTTTTTGACCTGTGTGCTCTTTTGGCATCATTCAGGTTAAGTATGTGCTGCTTTGGCACTGTGTAGATGTAATCTGTGCTCCTTTGTTGATCCCATTTCTTCAAATCAGACATATTTATTAAGTCCCATAGTAGCAAAATACCAATGACAGTTTCAGTAGTCTAAGGCTTTTGGGCAGGCAGTTACATTCAGAACTAATGGACATAGTAAACCTACACTAATCTAATAATCAAAAACTCTTTCAATTTAGATGACATGCTTAAAATTCAAATTGAACATGCAATTATAAAAAATATGCTAAAAAATTCAAAAATACATACATATATATAGCCATATGTCTCCTATAATCAGTGACGATTTTATATATATCTTACAATTAGTATCACTAAGGAGGGGTAGAATATAAAGGTTCTTACCCAAGAATTTAGATGCATTTCCTCTTAGCTTAGCAAATGAGGTAGATAAAACAATGGAGGTATAAAAGCAATAATACAGTGAAGAAAATCCAAAAATTTCACAAAAAGCAAAAAATGAAAATCAAGTCAATTCTATGCAGGTTTCCTTTGAGGTAATTTGTTCAAATCTTCCAAATACACAAAATACAAGTTTTCCAAATCATCAATACAAGTTGTTATGGACTTCCATAAAGGCACATGTCCAGGGTCAAAAACAGGGTGGCACAAATAAAGTAAGGGGGTAGACAGGCACTGTATTGCCAAAAAAAAAAATTGCAAAAAAAAATATTGAAAAAAAAATTTTAAGGGAGACAAAACCGAAAAGGGTTAATAGCAACAAAACAACTAAAGCAGTAGAGTTTAAGGGGCACCACCTTCTGCCCCATGTGAAGAGACAGTAGCACCCTGAGTAGTTCGTGGACGAGCTCCACTTAAAAGATACTGTTGTGGGGTCATTTGTTTTTTGTTTTTTATTTGTTTTTTCTAAACCCTTAACTTCTGTGTATTGGCTCCTTGGTGGAAGAGTGGTAAGAGCTAGGTAATGGGGGTCAAGTCACTTGCCCAGGGTCACACAGCTGGGGAGTGTCTGAGGCCGGATTTGAACCTAGGACCTCCTATCTCTAGGCCTGACTCTCAATCCACTGAGCTACCCAGACGCCCCTGTGGGGTCATTTAGTTTGAGTTATCTGCCTGTCTAGGACCTAGAATTATCATTTTAAAATTGCAGGTTCTGAAAGTATTATTGTTATTATTCCAATAGTTGTTGTTCCTGAAATTATTGTTTTTATAGTTGCTATTCCTGAAATTATTATAGTTATTATTATTATTATTCCTGATTGCTGGAATAGATTTCTACAATTCATCATTACATGGCCCTTCTTATAGAAGTGGCAGGTCAAGCATCGATAACTAGATTCTCAGAGAGAGGCAAGTGGTATTGGTGTAGTATCATGCCCTCTTTCCTGTTTATATATTTTATCACGTAAAGATTTTAGGTTTTTTTGTATTGTTTCCAATAAATCATTAGTTTCTGCTGTTTTCTCTATATGTCCTTTTGAGACATACATAGCAGTTCTTCTCAATTCTTCTAGATCCATCTCCGGCCATTTTGGGCAATGCATTTTAAAATAGTCTTGGACCACCCTGCAAGAATTATTAATGAATTCATGTCATATTTGCCTAATATCTTTTTCATTAGAAAGATCTACGTCTAGGTACCTACCTCCCAGCTCAATGAGCCTATCCATAAATTGGGAGGGTGTCTCATCATTAGATTGCGTAAGGTGGTCAAATTTTGTCCAAACATCTGGTTTTTCAACACATTCTCGCATCACTTTTAGAATGGCTTTCTAGCATTGTTTAATTGTAAATACTCCCTAGGAACATTATAGTCCCATTGAAAATCCTGAGGTGGTCAGTATGCTGCATTGTGCATGAGAGATGATTTTATTTCTCTCACATTCTGTCAGAAAGGCCTGAAGTAATTTTTCAACATCCTTATAAGAAGGATCATATTGGAAGAATATATGCATCAATTTTTCATTACAGCAATGGGTTTTTCCTCAAAACTGGGAGTATCTTTTGAAAATTCTTTAATATCTTGGGATGTGAAAGGAGTATGATGTCTTAAGTTTATCACATCCCCAGTTCGTCCTATTGTGTGCACTTCCTTAAGGGGAAAAGGCCATCATTGGAATCAGAATCAGTCTGTGGTTTTGGTTTCTTCTGAGTCATTTGTGTGGTAGGAACCGGTATGATCTGGACTGGGATTCGTCATAGGCTGGGAGAAGGAACAGGAGAGAATGGGGTGTCAGGAGAAGAAGCAGGGGAGGGAGGGTTGGCCAGGAGATACAGAACATGAGAGAGGAGTTTCTTCACATCTGTCTCCTCTATTTCAGGAGTAATAGGATTTTCTTCTCTCAGTAGTTTGGGAACAGGCTCACAAAATTTTGAATTAGATATTTGAATTGGATCCTCCTTTTCAGTGGACCATGCATAGAGTATTTGAAATTTTCCAATTGAAGTTGTACTGCTGCTTGAATTTTTGCTTGCATTTTCCTATTTGCAGCCATTTGTGTCTTCATATTGAAGATTAGAAAAATAAAATTTCCCAGCAGAATTAGGAAAAGGAGGCATTCGGAAACCATAAAGGTTTCTAATTTGGCAAAAGCCAAAAAGGTTTCCTATATAGAAGCAATCATATTGCACAGCTTCTATTGATTTATTTATTTATTCATTTAGCTTCTTCATTTATTTATTTGATTGTCTATTTATTTAAGTTTATTTATTTTCAGCTGCAAAAAAAAAAAAATTATTTTGGTTATGCCCTCTAGTGGCAGAAAGGTAGCACTGCAGCTTAGCAAAAGAATAAAAAGGAAAAAAAACCTGAATGCTTAGTGCTGGCCTTTAGTGGCCAAGATGCAGTACTACTAAGGGAGGAGAAAATTACTGGTGGGGAAAGAGAGTTGGAAAGGGAATTGTGAGTAAGGGGGTGGAGTTAAGGCACTGAGGCTGCTGGAGGAAGGGGGTGGAACCAAAGCACTGTGAGGTGCCCCTTCTTGCAAAGGTAAGTAGGGTTTTGGGCTTTTGTTTTTGTTTTGTTTTGTTTTTTTTCTTTGCCCCAGAGGAAGAGACTAGAGCAGGTAGGTAAATTAGGGGGCAGTAGGGAGTTTTTAGAATTAGGTTTGGGTGGGTGAAAGTGAGAGAGGGACCAGGGTTTTTTTCCTGAACCTCTGCTGGGTTTTTCAGTCAGACCCACTGCTGGGTTTTTTCCAGCAGGGGTGAGGAGGGTTAGGGTTAGAGGCTGGGAAAGGGGGATTAAGATCTGGAACCCCTGCTGAGGCAGAGGAGCCTGGCAGGGGCTTAATAAGGGAAGGGACCCCCACTGGGCTGTAAGAGGGAGATTTTTAGATATTTTATAAATATATATTTAAAGTATGGCCGCCAGGAATCAACAATTCAGATTGATTCCATAATTAAAATAGACCCAAGTCAGCATCCAGTTTAAGGTAGTTTATTTACAATTAGGAAGGTAAATGTAAGTAATTAGAGAGAGGGAGAGGCTGGTCCAGGCCTGGAGAGGCTGGTCCAGGCCTGGAGAGGCTGGTCCAGGCCTGGAGAGGCCTGGATAGAGAGAGAAGGTTAAAAGGCTAATTAAACTAGGTTACAAGCCACAAGACTTTAGAAATCAGAGAGGCTATAAGCCTACTTAAGGCAGAGTTTGGAAACACCAAGGTAGGCCAAGGAAGTCAGCCTAACTTACCCATGTGACAATTCAGAGTAGAAGCATTCTGAGGTCTCAGCTGAGCACCTAAAGCACCAAGTCCAAAGCTGGAACTCCTGAACTCCTTCCACCCCTCAACTAACTTTACCAGGTTGTAACCCACGTATTTAAAGAGATACCGTCTCTCGTCATTTCCTGTGGGCCACCTCTAATTCAAGTGGCAGCCTCTACACTGATTTGGACTGCCCAAAGGGCACTCCCTTGTTCTTGATTTGATACTTATTGTCACCTGTGGTTAACTTATCTCCACTCCCCTTTTTCAGGGAGGTGGGGATGATATAATCTAGATTCCAAGGGTAAATAGATTTTTGACTATGGATGGGCTAGAGTTAATTTCATTTACACAGGGCTAAGTTTTGGGGTGGGAAGTTTTTGTCTTGGTTTTTTTTTTTCAAACTTACTGGTAGGCAAAGCAGACTGGCAGTGGGCAGGTAGGTTCAGACTTGGATCTGGGTTGCCATTAAATGTTGGGTGAAAGAAGGGAGGAAGAAGGATGGGAGAAAGAATAGAAGGTAGGGTAGCTAGAGGAAGGGAATGAAAGTAGCAGGGGTAGCCCCCAGCCCCAATGGGAAATTGACCTTAGCCCTTTGGAGGGTAGGCTAGAATCTTGAGGTAGAAAAAAGTCAGGCTAGTCTCTGGGGGTATTTAATTGGGTTTTATTTAGGTAGTAAAGAAAGGTTAGGGAAATTAGACTCTCCAGAAGTGCTCCTCTGTTCTCTGGGGAAAGGCACTGTAGGGGGAAAAGGTGCCCAAATTCTCACTCTCTCTTATATACTTTCTCAGACACCTCCCACAAAGGAAGTGGGAAGTGTCTGAGGAAGTTGTGGTAGGGAGCCCTGGGAGACTACCTCTCCCAGGATCCTCAGAGCCATTTTCAAACTGCACATGACCTCTGGGAAGGGACATAGTGGGGGTGTTTTCTCACATCTCTTCTTTGAAGCAATCTTTATTCTTTGTAATTTTACAACTTTTTATTTTATCCTTCTTTCCATCTATATCAGTGGTTCCCAAACTTTTTTGGCCTACCGCCCTCTTTCCAGAAAAAATATTACTTAGCCCCCTGGAAATTAATTTTTTTTAATTTTAATAGCAATTAATAGGAAAGATAAATGCACCTGTGTCCATCATCACCTCCTTGGACCGTTGCAGCACCCACCAGCGGGCAGTAGCACTCACTTTGGGAATCACTGACCTATATTATTATGAATGTTGTTTTCTTGTCTCTGTTTACTTCACTCTACCACCAGTTAATGAAGAACTTTCCATGTTATGATTAATTAGTTAGTACTAATTAGTGTTATGATGAATAATTAATCAAAATTTCTTCAGAACAAGAATTCCATTATATTCATGATTCATAATTTGTTTATCCATTCTGTGTTGATGGCCACACAGTTTTTCCCCCCATGCTATTCCTAAAAGTGCTGATAAAAATATTTTGAACATAAGCCAATTAATTGAATGTTTTAAGTAAAAAAAATAAACATTTTAGTCACTTTATTTGACTTTCCAAACTAGTTTCTACTGTTAATCCAACAATATACACCAGTATCCCTTTAAAAAAATGCTCAACAAATCTTAATTTAATTTCATTAGAAAATTTTCATTAGAAATATATTTCATTAGAAAAATGATGGCAGTTTGTGGGTGTGATAGTACAGGGGGTAAAAATTCCCATTATATAAACATTTTGTGATGTCAGTTAACCCAATTGACAGGAAATCCTTGTGGACTTTTAAAGCCAGAGGCATTAAATGAATGGGGAAGCGCAGACTTGCCAAAATCATATAAAATGTTTTATTAATATGTACATTTTTATCTTGTTCTTTGTATTTGATAGGTCACTTTGAGTAGGCTAAAAGCGTCCACGACTAGTTGAGTATCAGTAGTGTAGAATGTTGCATATATAATAAAGCAACAATGTGAAGAAAATGAAGAAAGGTAGATTAGAACTTGAATAAGATGAGGGATAATAGCTACACATTTCTAACCACTCTTACCAAGAAGAATCCACTTACTCAAAGAGGATGAAAGAAAATGGGGCAGGTTTCTGACTAAAAGTGAGAAAACTGAGTCTTCTAATAATATATACCCCAGCAAGTAAAAGGGAATGAAAAACATTTAGCAAAATAAATAGTCATCTTGATTCTACCTCTATATTCAGTCAGTGCTTCTAGATAAGGAGTTCTCACTTTAAATGCAGAGAATAGTATTCCTCTTTACATTTCTCTACACTGTGCTTTTATTTGTTGTCATATATATTGTATGTCTTTTGTTGCATCTTCCTCAAGTCTTACATATAATGTTGCATATTTTGATAGAGGCTATAGTTTCTCTTTCCAGGATCAACCTTTGCTGAATAATATTTAGATTCTCTCTAGTTATAGTTACTTTTGTAACTTTCAATATATTTCTTGAATTTCCAGTTTTATGTCCTTTTAGTTTTGTACTCATGTCTGTTTGAAGATTTTCTGGGCTTTGCTCAGTTTCTCTTGCAGGTCTTGTAATTCCTAATCATCCTGTGTTGCATGCTTTCTTGCTTCTTTTGAATACCTCTTATTTGTTTGGGCATTCTTTGTTGCTTCCCTTGCAACCTTTGAATCTTGGGTTTCAAATTCTTGTTGTTTCATTTGTATCTTTTGCTGCTTCTCTTGAATTTTTTGTTTTGTTTTGTTTTCTTTAGGCAATGGGGGTTAAGTGACTTGCCCAGGGTCACACAGCTGGGAAGTGTCTGAGGTCAGATTTGAACCTAGGACTTTCCATCTCTAGGCCTGGCTCTCAATCCACTGAGCTACCCAGCTTCCCCTTGCTTCTCTTGAATTTTAAACTGTATTTCTTTAAAACTTTTTCTGAAGCTATGCATCTCTTTTTCCCCTTATCTTGTATCTTTTTGCAGATCTCGTTGCATCTCAGATGTCTGAGTCACTCTTCTGTAAAGAGGACTCTGATATTTCAGTCTCCCTTCTGTCAAGACAAACAGTTCTGCAGCTGCAGTGTAGGAAGCCAGTCCAGTGTGCCTTTTCTTGCCAAACTCCTCTAACACGAACTATTTCCATCTTTTGTCTTCTTTGCCAGTTTGTAGGGTGTGAAGTGAAAGCTACTGTGTATTTATTTTATTAGTGATTTGGAGTATTCCTTCATGTGGTTGTTTATGTATACTATATGTATAATATAGTATGCTGTGAAGAGCCTCCGCAGGTCCAGGAGCTCGAGGGGTGTGACAGCGTTGACAGATAAAACTAATGAATACAGCCAGAATTTCAGCTAGTTTTCACAGAGGCTGTCTGTTTGCCATCTGCTATGTTTAATTTTTTATACTCTTCTCTTAAGATTACATACTTGTTGGCATGATTTTCATTCTCACCATACATTTTTTCTTAGAGATAATGGATTAAGTCATACATTAACTGCTACTGAATTACAAAATCATTTGATTAATATTATGTGATTATCTTGATCTTTATGATTAACAAAAGATGCAAAGCTTGTCAAGAATAATTCATCACGAAATAACTGGGTTGGAAATTACCATTCCCACCTATTGCGAGGTCCAAGGGCATGCATTTTGGCTAGCCAATCAAGTTAAGGATGATTATATTTCACTCTATTCAAATGGATAATTTATCAGTGATAATTCGTTATGCTAGTTGATTATACAATTACAACATAAATCAAGATTCAAAAAGATACAATGATTCCAACTTGGTCCAAATATTGTTTCAATAACAGCCTTTCATTTTTCAGTATTTTTCAAAGGTGAGTTGAAGTTTCAGCTAGCCTCAGGGTTATCAAAACAATCCAATAGGGAGAGGTGTAAGTTCTCATATTTTATCCATTGTCCTTTTCTTGTGTTAACATTCTGATCAGAGATCAGGGAGAGGGGAAAACTTGGAGACTATTCTGGCCTGTTTTTTCAGGCACCTGTGTATGGGAGTGAGAGATCTAAGTTAGGGTTTTTAAATCTTTAGCATCAACTCACTATCTGCTGGTTTGTTATGAAGTGATTTTAGGGGAATTTCTGTATTATTATATGTAAAGGTGGGACTTTCCTAGGAGTTTGTAGGGGCCTATAAGGGCTCTAATAATAGCCTATAATGTTCTTCTGTATTTCCCTGAGGCTGAGTGGGGATATTGATCCCAATCATTCCAAAAAGGAGTGTTAGAAAGAGAAGAGTCATACAGGGGTATCTGAGTGGGGGGTTTCCATCCTTCCTGAGGCTGCTATGCACTTCATTGAGGTCCCTCCTGTGACCATGTCAGACAGGGTGGGTTTGATGGCTCCCAGCAGTATGCAATATTTTTTTTCTTTTGAGAAGCGTTTGTTCATATTCTCTAACTGCTTATCTACTGGGAAATAATTTTGGTAATAGGAATTTCCTCACTTTCCATCTGGCTACACTCACTTAAAGACTTTTACTTCTCCAGATGCATTCATTTTGAACATTGACTTCTCCAACATGCACCCAGTAAACATGTCATTGGGAAATAGCATCTTGCAAGATCCTGTCTGCCTTGGAACTTACTCCTCATCAGTACTGCCTTTTTACTTTACTGCCTTAAAAAGCATACCTTACTTAAAGCAAAATTTTATCTCATGTCTTCCTGACTTAGGTGCAGCACCAGATGCTCTATGTCATGCTGTCATTTCCTAGATCAGGTTGTTCATGGATATCTGTGATTTCATACACAGGTAGCAAGACAAAAGCACAAAAGTTAAAGAGAGAGTGTTGAAAAGAATGCAAGATGTTAAGTCAAGAGACCTGGATTTGAATCCTATTTTTGTCATGAAAATGCAAATGGGACATACAAAGAAAGTATTTTAATTAGAATAATAAGGAGAATGAGTTGGAAAAAATGTAATTCTCATATTTCCTATCCTTTCTCACCTCCAAAAAAAATTGTTAAAAAAGAAGTATTATTTGTTGAGCTCAAACATATGCCTGCTTTTCATGACTGGCCATAACTGCTATACAAAATTTCAGCTATTTTTGAAAAAAATCTCTTGCTTGTGAATATTAACACATTAAGAAATTAATCTTTTCCAAGATGGAGGAATTTAATTCACAGGGGCTGAGCTTTCAAAGTAATGCTTTTTTAAAATTTTTCAATACTAACAAAATGGTATATTAATTGAACATGTTTTATATTGAAGATAAGATCCAGCATTTTTACAATTTCACACTTCTAGACTTCTAGACTGAGTGCATTTTTCTTTCCTTGCTTACTTTTTTCCTTTCTACAAATTATATATGTCATCATAGACAATTTTTAAAAATATTTTTTAATAATAGAAAAATTATTAAAAGAGTGAAACTATTATTGTCCCCAAATGCCTCAAACCATTTGGTGTATATGGTGATCTATATAGAAGTCTATATATAAGAATTCCCAAGGAACCTTCTTTTTAATACTTCTAAAACTCATTAGATGGCAAGTGGCAAATTGTGAAAGCGGTATGTGGGTTTGTAGGCATTATCTTCTTTCCCTGTAGGAAAGTTAAGTAGTGGTGTCTGGAAGGGTACTTAATTTAGTACTTAATGAAGCCCTAAAGAGAAAAGGACCTACTCTTCTGGGAAGATGTAATTAATTACTAGAAGTCAACTGTGTTATAAAAAAAATTTCTATAACCTTTATATTAGAAACTTAGATTTCACTGTAGACTTTCTCCTAAATAATTATTTCTTTAAATCACAAATTTTCATTTATTTGTGCTTGACCTATCCCATTTCTAAGATATCTTCTTTTTTTTTTTTAGCATGGCCTCAACTACTACTGCTCAGTGTAATAAATATTATACAGATTACATTTAAATTTGCCTAAAATAATCTCATAGCTTTCTTTAACTATTATTTATTTAGATACTTCAAGTATTATCCCCTTTCGAAGGTAAAGGAAAAACTGAGAAACCAAATTTATAAGGTCATACCTGAATCAATGATAGAATTCTGAATAAAATTTATATCTCCCATCTATATCTCCCTGTACCTCATATATAGAGTATATTAATAGTCTCTACTAAAGTACTACTTTTCTCAGAACATTCACCCTTGGAGTCATTCTCATTTTCAATACTCTCTTCCTAAATAACTAATCAGTCAGTCATAAAGCCCTTTTCAGTTCTATCACAGAAAGTTCTCATAATCAACCATTCTTTTCCATTCCTTCTGTTATCCTAGTTCATGTTGTCATCACTTTGATCTTCTACACATTCCCCTCCCTGCAGTCCATCTTAAACACCACCATCAGATATATTTTTCCAATGTTCAGCTCTGATCTTATCACTCTCTTGCTCAAAAATATACAAGAGAGCTTATTAAAAGCAAATCAGTCAATTGACAATAAGAAGTTAAGCACCTACTATGTGCCAGGCACTATATAGTATACTGTGCTATGGTATGCTTTGAGGTAAAAAGTCAAAAATGAAACAGGCTTTGCCCTCAAGGAAGGTACAATATATGAGAGGATGTTGACTGGCCAGGGGAAACGGGGCAGGATTGGACACATATACATACACTCACATGCACATACAAGAACAAGATATAAACAAAGTGTATTGTTGGGTTTGTACCCCAAAGAGATCATAGATAAGCAGACTTGTACGAAAATATTTATAGCTGCGCTTTTTGTGGTGGCAAAGAACTGGAAAAGGAGGGTATGTCCTTCAATTGGGGAATGGCTGAACAAATTGTGGTATATGCTGGTGATGGAATACTATTGTGCTCAAAGGAATAATAAACTGGAGGAATTCCATGTGAACTGGAAAGACCTCCAGGAATTGATGCAGAACAAAAGGAGCAGAGCCAGAAGAACACTTTACACAGAGACTGATATACTATGGTAAAATCGAATGTAATGGACTTCTGTACCAGCAGCAATGCAATGACACAGGACAGTTCTGAGGAACTTATGGTAAAGAACATTACCCACATTCAGAGGAAGAACTGCAGGAGAGGAAACATAGAAGAAAAGCAACTGCTTGAAAGCATGGGTTGAGGTGGACATGATTGATTGGGGATGTAAACTCAAAACTACCACACCAATGCAACTAACAACAATTTGGAAATAGTCTTGATCACACATGTTAAAACCAGTGGAAATGTGCATCGGCCATGGGTGGTGGGAAAGTGGGGGGGGTGAAGGGGAAGTAGGAGCATGAATCATGTAACCATGTTAAAAATGAATATTAATAAATGTTTAAAAAAAGATATATGCAAGGTGTGATAGTAGCAGTTTCTTAACCCTAACCAACTCCTTCATCCCATTCAACTTAGATTTCAGATTTGATTGGGTCAGGGAACTAAAACCTCAGATTGTTGATATCACTTCATAGTTTCCCAAGTAGAAAATGAGAAGCACTAGAGTTGTAGAATTGACTATAATAATTCCTGGGAGTTATCTTTTGGGAATCTTTTTCAGGAGGTGATGGGTTCATTCTTTCCATTTCTATTCCCCACCCTGGTTCTAGAATACCAGGGGAGTTTTCTTTGATATTTTCTTGAAAGATAATGTTCAAGCTCTTTTTTTAATCATAGCTTTCAGGTAGTCTAATATTTCTTAGATTATCTCACCTGGATTTATTTTCCAAGTCAGTTGTTTTTTCAGTGGGATATTCCACATTTTCTTCTATATTTTCATTCTTTGACTTTGTTTGATTGGTTCTTGATGTCTAATAGAATCATTAGTTTCCATTTGCTCAATTCTAATTTTTAAGGAATGATTTTTTTAAAAAACTCTTACCTTCTGTCTTAGAATCAATGCTAAGTATTGATTCCAAGGGAGAAGAGTGGTAAGGGCTAAGCAGTGGGGGTTAAATAACTTCTCCAGGGTCACATAGCTAGGAAGTATCTGAGGCCAGATTTGAACCTAGACCTGTCTAAGGCATGATTTTCTTGAGTGAACTTTTGTACTTTCTTTTCCATTTGGCCAATTCTATTTTGTGAAAATTTCTTTTCCTTAGGGAATTTATGTACCTCTTTTTCCATAGGGCCAATTCTGCCTTTCAGGGTCTTTCTTTGGTCAATTCGGCTTTTTAAAAAGTTCTTTTCTTCTTTGGATTTTTGTGCCTCTTTTACCTACTGGTCTATTCTGTTTTGCAAGGTATTTTTTTTTGTCTTCAAATTTTTTTATTAAATTAATTTCTAAATTATTTTTAATATTTCTAAATTCTAGAGTATTTTTTTTCACGGTTACATGATTCATGTTCTTTCTCTCCCTTCCTTCTCTCTCCCATAGCCAATGCAAAATTAAACTGGGTTTTACATGTGTCATTGATCAAGACCTATTTCCATATTAATATTTGCATTGGGGGATCATTTAGTCTACATCCCCAATCGTATCCCCATTGACCCATGGGATCAAGCAGTTGTTTTTCTTCTGTTTCCACTCCCACAGTTCTTTCTCTGGATGTGTTCTTTCTCTTAAGTCCCTCAGAATTGTCCTGGATTTTACTAGCATTGCTGCTAGTAAAGAGGTCCATTACATTCAGTTGTGCCACAGTGTATCCGTCTCTGTGTTTAAGGTTCTCCTGGTTCTGCTCCATTCACTCTGCATCAGTTCCTGGAGGTCATTTCAGTTCACATGGAATTCTTCCAGTTCATTATTTCTTTTAGTGCAATAGTATTCCATCACCAAGAGATACCACAATTTGCTCAGCCATTCCCCAAATGAAGGACGGCCCCTCATTTTCCAGTTTTTTGCCACCACAAAGAGTATGGCTATCAATATTTTGTAAAAGTCTTTTTCCTTATTATCTCTGGGTTATAAACCCAGCAGTGGTATGGCTGGATCAAAGGGCAGACAGTGTTTTAAAGCCCTTTGGGCATAGTTCCAAATTGCCATCCAGAATGGTTGGATAAATTCACAACTCCACCAGCAATGCATTAATGTACCCATTTTGCCACACCCCCTCAAAAATTTTATTACTTTCCTTTGCTGTCATGTTAACCAATCTGCTAGGTATGTTTTGATTTGCATTTCTCAAATTGTAAGAGATTTAGAACACTTTCATGTGCATAGTTTTCATGTGATAGTTTTGATTTCTTTATCTGAAAACTGCCTATTCATTTAGCTCCTTATAAATTTGAGTTCGAGGTTTTTGTTATAAAGATTTTTTTCCCAATTTGTTGCTTCCCTTCTAATTTTGGTTGCATTGATTTTGTTTGTACAAACCCTTTATAACTTAATGTAATCAAAATTCTTCATTTTACATTTTATAATATTTTCTAACTCTTACTTGGTCTTAAAATCTTTCCTTTCCCATAGGTCTGATAGATATACTATTCTATGTTAACCTAATTTACTTATACTTTCTGTCTTTATATTCAAGTCACTCACCCATTCTGAATTTTTCTTGGTTTAGGGTGTGAGATGTTGATCTAAACCTAATCTCTCCCATACTGTTTTCCAATTTTCCAAGCAGTTTTTGTCAAATAGTGGATTTTTGTTCGAAAAGCTGGACTCTGGGTTTATACTACACTGTCTTGCTGAGGTAATTTATCTCACATCTATTCCACTGATCCTCCCTTCTGTCTCTTAACCAGTACCATATTGTTTTGATGACCATTGCTTTATAGTATAGTTTAAGATCTGGTACTGCTAGACCCCCTTCCTTCACATTTCTTTTCATCAGTTCCCTTGATATTCTTGATCTTTTGTTCTTCCAAATGATCTTTGTTATAGTTTTTTCTAATTCATTAAAAAAAAGTTTCTTGGTTGTTTGATAGCTATGGCACTAAATAAGTAAATTAATTTGGGTAGAATGGTCATTTTTATTATGTTAGCTTGTCCTACCCATGAGCAGTTAATGTTTTTCCAATTGTTTAGATCTAGTTTTAATTGTGTGGATTGTGTTTTGTAGATGTGTTTGTGTAATTCCTGTTTGTATTAGCAGATGGATTCCTAATTTTTCAGGAATTTTATATTTTTTTATTTTATATTGTCTAGGGTGTATTTTATATTTTATATAGTATTTTATATGTGATTTTAAATGGAATTTATCTTTCTAACTCTTGCTGCTGAAATGTGTTGGAAATATATAGAAATGCTGATGATTTGTGTGCCTTTATTTTGTATCCTGCAACTTTGCTAAATTTGTTGGTTATTTCCACTAGCTTTTTAGTTGATCCTCTAGGATTCTTTAAGTAGACCATCATATTATCTGCGAAGAGTGATAGCTTGGTCTCCTCGTTGCCTATTTTAATACCTTTAATTTCTTTTTCTTCTCTAATTGCTACTGCTAGTGTTTCTAGTACAATGTTAAATAATAGAGGTGATAATAGGCATCCTTGTTTCACTCCTGATCTTATTGGGAAGGCAGTTCTAATTTATACCCATTGCAGATGATGCTTGCTGATGGTTTTAAATAAAAATACTGTTTATTATTTTTAGGAAAGGCCTTTCAATTCCTATACTTTCTAGTATTTTCAATAGGAATAAGTGTTGTATTTTGTCAAAGGCTTTTCTGCATCTATTGAGATAATCCTGTGATTTCTGTTAGTTTGGTTGTTGATATGGTCAATTATGTGGATGGTTTTCCTAAAATTGACCCATCTTTACATTCCTAGTATAAATCTCACCTGATCATAGTGAATAACCCTTGTGATCACTTGCTGGAGTCTTTTTGCTAGTATTCTATTTAAAATTTTTGCATCCATGTTTATTAAGGAGATTGACCTGTAGTTTTGTTTTTTTTTTTTTCTCTGTTTTTGATCTGTCTGGCTTTAGAATCAGTACCATATTAGAGTCATAAAAGGAATTTGGTAGAACACCTTCTCTGCTTATGTCAAATAGTTTGTGTAGTATTGGGATTAGTTGTTCTTTGAATGTTTGTTAGAATTCACTTGTGAATCCATCTGGTCCTGGGGATTTTTTCTTAGGGAATTCTTTGATGGCTTGTTCAATTTCTTTTTCTGATATGGGATTATTTAAGTATTCTATTTCTTCTTCTGTTAATCTAGGCCATTTATATATTTTTTTTAGATTTTTTTAACATTTATTAATATACATTTTTAACATGGTTGCCTGATTCATAC
>NC_058130.1:284468919-284487918 GCF_016433145.1 Gracilinanus agilis | reverse complement strand
AGCCTTACGGTCTTTTAGCGTGGAGGCTGCCAGATCCTGTGTGATCCTGATTGGTGCTCCTTGATATTTGAATTGTCTCTTTCTGGCTTCTTGTAAGATTTTTTCTTTTGCTTGAAAGCTTTTGAATTTGGCAATAATATTTCTAACCGATTTCTTCTCTGGGTCGAATGTAGTGGGTGTTCTATGAATCCTTTTGATTTCTATATTGCCCTCTTGTTGTAGTACTTCAGGGCAATTTTGCTGAATAATTTCTTTTAGTACGGAGTCCAGGTTTCTATTAATTTCTGGTTTTTCTGGAAGACCAATTATTCTCAAATTGTCTCTTCTAGACCGGTTTTCTTGGTCTGTCACTCTCTCATTGAGATATTTCATGTTTCCTTCTATTTTTTCAGTCTTTTGACTTTGTTTTATTTGTTCTTGTTGTCTTGAGAGATCATTAGCTTCCAATTGCTCGATTCTAGCCTTTAGGGATTGATTTTCGGCTATAATCTTTCAGTTTTCGGCCATAATCTTCTGGAATTCCTTTTCAATCTGGTCATTTCTGGTGTTCAATTGCAAGATTTTACCTTTTAAACAGTTATTTTCTTGCCAGATCTCTTCCATTTTCCTCAAAATCTCAGTTTTGAACTCTTCCATAGCTTGTGAGGAGTTTTCCTTATTTGAGGAGGGTCCGGATGCTTGTTTGTTCTCCTCCTCTGTTTGCTCGGTTGTCTGGATTTTCTCTGTGTAAAAGTTGTCGAGTGTTAAGGGCTTCTTTTTCTTGTTGTTATTCTTTCTCTTCTGAGTTTCCTGAGGTTGGGTAGCCATCATTAGCCCAGCAGCTTCTCAGGTTTATCCTCGCGCTCAGTGTCTGTCCGCGGTCTATTGGTACCTGAGGTCTGAGTTCTGGTTTTTTCCAAGGTCAAGCCCCCTAGTGGACCCCCTTGCTTGATCCTCTGCAGGAGGTTCCTTTACAAGTCTCAGGGCGCTGCTTCCACAGTCGTATACCGGTCTGCACTGGTTCCCCACTCAGGTTTTCAGAGCTTTAGTTCCTGGCTGTGTCTGCCTCCACCCACGCCTCCGCCAGTGCCTGTGCGCTCTGCGCTGGGCGTCCACTCTCTGCCCTCGCGCTCAGATTTCGCTTGCGCTCTCTGGCTTATTGGGGTCCTAAATCTTGCTGCTCTCAGGAACAGGCCCCGGAGCTGCCAATGACTCGATGGGTGCCCCAAACTTGCTCTATTTCTTTTTAGCTGGCTTCAGAGCTATAGATTTTGTGTGTGGAGGGGGTGGGGGTGGGGTGGTTGCTCAGCCCGCGATTTAGTGAGAGCCCTTTATAGCCTGGAAATGTCTCGATTCCACGTACCTTCCACACTGTGCCCTGTTGTGGGGTTCCTCCGTTCGTCTGGACTTGTTTTTATGTCCCCTTGAGGAGTTTTGTGTGTTTCGGTCAGGAGAGGTTAAGAGCTGCTTCTTACTCTGCCGCCATCTTAACCCAGAAGTCCATTTATATATTTTTAAATATTTATCCATATCACCTAGATTGCCATATTTATTGCCATATAATTGGGCAAAATAGTTTTTAATGATTGCCTTAATTTCCTCTTCATTAGAGGTAAGGTCTCCTTTTTCATCTTTGATACTGTTAATTTGGTTTTCTTCTTTCCTCTTTTTATTAGATTAACCAATAATCTATTAAGGTATTAATTTCTTAGAGTATTTTTTGGTGTCTCCTTTACCAAGGTATTGACTCTTTTTTTTTTTCATGATTTCCCTTTATCATTCTCATTTCTTTTCCCAATTTTTCTTCTCTCTCATCTGATTTTTAAAATCCTTTTTTTCCCTATCACCAAAATAACTTTTCTGTTTTGAGTTTCTTTGTTTTGTTGTTTGCTCAAAAAGCCTTTTTCTAAAAACCATTGGACTGTAACTATATGAAGGGAGCAGTGTTCCAAGTTTCAGGTTCTTTGTACAGCTGCCTTCATAGCCGGCTCTGAGGATCTATCTGGCTTTCAGTTCTTCCAAGGGGGTATGATGTATGGACAGGTGTGTTTAATACTGTCCCAGCCTATGCTGATCTGTGAATAACCCTATGCACTCTTTTCCCCCATAGAACTGTGACCATATTCCCCTGCTAGTCTGGAAGCATTAGCATCTGCTAGTGTTCCTCCTCACTCTGAGATCATGCCCCTAAACTGCAATTTGCTTCTGCAACAAGAGTCTTGCACCCAGAGCCAGCAAATTATAATTTCTTTCTAAGCAGTTGTCTGACCCCCTTTACCATCTGTGATTCAGAGCTCCAGAAGCCTTTGTTGCTGCTTTAGTTGCTCCTAAGACCTGTTGCCTTGGGGCCAGGGGATCTTTCCCTGGTGCACTACATTCTACCTCCACTCAGGTGCACTAGATCCCTCATGCTGGCCTTTCTAAGTTGTTTTCCACTGAAAAATTATTTTACCTTGTCTTTTGTGGGTTCTGCTGCTCCAGAATATATTTTGAGGAACTATATCATAGTTTTTTGGCAGGTAGAGTTAGTAGAGTTCAGATGAGTCTGTGTGCCTTCTCCCCCATCTTGGCTGTGCCCCTCTTAAGTAATATTCTTAATGTATCTTGATTCAAATACTGCTTTGTATACTGCATGGATTTAGGCTAAAATAAATATTCTTCGAATAAAAATTATCAGACATTAATCAAAGAATCTTGTATGTTCCTTTCTTCATTCCACAACTTTCACCATTCTGTGTTGTGGGAAGGATTGGGAAGGGGTTGAGGGGTTGTGCCACACTTATTGAATTGTTTTCTTCCCTTAGATATCTCTGTCCCTAGCCAGCTGTATTATATCTTACTAGTCCAGTATAGCTTGCTTACATAACATAGTGGTAGTAATGAGTTAACTATTTTTGATGTAGAACCTACCTCATAAGTTTCTTATGAGGCTTATGAAATATATATAAAGTGCTTTTCATATTTTAAATACCCAAATGGATCTCCTTGTTTTGAATATTGCCTCCAGTGATGTATATTGCAACAACCTGTGCCTTCTGGTTCTGTATAACTCCTATTTGTGTTTTCTGATGAGTTTACCAAAGGGAATCCACCCAATGTACTGGAGTTCTTTGCTTTCTCTTGACACTGTAAAGCTACTTTTCATCATCTGACCAGCTCATCTTTTTCAGCAATGTATCTTTAATGATGTTCTCTACTCTGATTCTTTTTCACCATTAATAATTTTTCATATGTTGTACACTATTTACACACATTGTCACTCCATTTCCCACTGAGTTCCTTCCTACTATAAAAAAAATAAACACTATAAATCATTTAACTTTGTAGGGTTATTTTTTTGTTAGGTAGAGAGAAAGGGGTTATTTCTCTCATTGAGCAGAGACAAGAGCCAGAGCTCTAGCAGCCTGCCTTGCTTGAGGCCTAGCCAAAAGCCCCGACCAGAAGCCCCTGCCCCCGAGAGGGGGCACAGAATCCACATCCTGGCCATGTCAGCATACAACTATAAGAGGAGAGTGGGATGCTGGGAAATGAAGTCCAGGGACACAAAATTCTAATTACACATTCCCCTCTGTGATCCTTTGGGAGACTAGTCACCTCAAAGGATCATTTAAACATAAAATTAAAACTCTAAAGATTTTCAACTAAAGATACATACAGTATTGCAGTTTCTAAGGAAAAATTACAATAATTTGGGGACAAAAAAGGGAAAGAGAGAAAAAGAACAAAACCAATTAGGGGGCAGTCCCCTTTGGCATAAAAGTGTACATTCAAAACAAATGTGTTCAACCCCCTCAAAGTTCAATTCAGCACATCTAAAAGTTCACTCAGGATCTTTTGGAGCAACATGTGGTCTCTGCAGGCATTGTCATGGCACCTTCTGCAAGCAGTTCACTTTTCCGGATTCTGGGAGGTAGAAAGTCTCTTATTCTAAAATTATTCTCAATGGAAATTAAAGTTTGCAAAATAGGATAATAATACATTCCCCCCTGAGGAGGATATTATATATATATGAATCATTTGCCAAAAAAAACAAAACCAAACCATCAAAAAATCCAAATAAAAGAAAAAATAACTTCTGGATGAATATAAAATATCAAAGTCTTGTGTGTAAAAATTCTACATAAGGAAAAATAAAAGTATAACAGGTCCTTGAATCAGGGCCCAATTAAAATGAATTTTGTCCAATAAGCCTGTAATAACAATCATGTACCCACTCGGCAGCCAGGGCTACAGTAAATTGCCACAGTATGAAAGAGAAAAAAGGGATTAGCTTTCCAAAGGAGATGGGAAATAGCATTCCCTGGTCTGATTTTTCCTTGTCTCTCAGGGATAGGAGAGCCAGGACAGCCAATGTTATGTACTTGATAGGAAGTGTAGTACAAGGAGTCCAGTGTCTAACATGTCATACAGCTTCAACCTTGAGCTTTACACAAGGTTCAGGTCCTCTTGTCTTTGTGCAGAATCTCATCAATACTATCAGGATTGGTTTGTGTCTTTGACCTGTGTGCTCATTTAGCACTATGCAGGTTAAGTCTGTGCTTCCTTGGCACCTTGCAGGTTGAGTCTATGCTCCTTTGTGATCCCTTATCCTGGAATCAGACACACTCATGAAGCAAAGTCCCATAATATTTAAACAACCAGTGGCAGTTTCCATAGTCTAAAGCTTTTGGGTATGTTTTATTGAGACCTAATGGACATTTCAAACTTATGCTAGTGCAAAATCAGTACTGGTGACATGTGCTTCAAGGTACAAAAAATGAAAGAAAAAAGAAAACTCAAGTACTATATTGCACATGCAAGGAAAAACAGTGGTTCAGGGACCAAATTTTTTGTTAGTGCTATAAGGAACTTAGTGATTTCCCCATAGCAAGGGATAAACTGCCTATAAAACCCTGTTGCTCCAAGAATTGCCCTCAATTGCTTCTTAGTGGAGGATGCGCTCAATTTTTTAATATCTTCAATGAGCTTAGGAGAGATAGAATGGGAACCAACAGTTAAAATGAACCCTAAATATTTCATTTTGGGGCGATACTACTGAAATTTTTTCTTTGAGACCTGCTGAGCTCTTTTTTGCAGCTCTGAAAGGAGATGTTTGCTGTCCTCCTGGCACACTTTGGCCTTCTCATGAATCAGTATGGAGAAGAATGTGGAACACAAGTCTACTATAGTAAAGTCTATAGCTGTGCTAGGAATATTAGAGAGAATAGAATTTAGATTTGAAACCAGAGGATGTCTTTTTATGACATGATTATTTACAGCCCTTAAGTTTTGGACAAATTTAATGACTGGTTTTCCATCGGGGCCTAATTTTTGCTTTTGTACAAGTAGGATGAGTGTATTATATTCAGATTTGCATGGAATTATTATGCCTAACGAATTTATCACTGGGTTAATTCCCTCAATTGCTTCCTTTGAAAGAGGATACTGAGGAATGAAAGGAAATGGGCCATATTTTGTTCTAATTTGAATAGGAACAGCTGATTTAAGGAGGGCAACATTGCCCAGAGAGATTCAGGGATATCTGCTGGGATTTCAAAAATGGGAGGCTCCTTCATCTCCCGACTATTTTAAAGAAGGATAGGGAGCAAATTCAAGGATTCCTCTGGCAATTCTAGTGTCATAGAACCACCTGAAGGCAAATTATTGTGGCTTTAAGCTGTTTGGGGTTCATTTCAGCTTTTGAGCTATATTCCTATGATCTATAAAGTGAGGAATACTTTTTAAGTCTTTTCTTTTTTCTCACAGAAAAGCATCAAGAAGTTTTAAATAAAGCTAATATTTCTTCTGCTCTTTAGGGTAAATTTCTAGTTTGGGAGCATAGTTATCATCCTACAGTCCAGATTTTCTAGTCTAAACAATTTTAATTATATTTTTAATGAGAATGTGCCTCTGTCAGACCAGTGTGTCCTGCTTGAAAATAAGGCATTATTGACACCATCATGACAAAGAAGTAAGAAAATAAACTTTGCGAATTTTGGCAAATGTTCTGATGAAGTAAATAGTTCTTAGTTCTCTATTTCATAACTGATTTGTGTGTGGCTATGTGAAGAAATATGAGGAAAGCAAAAACAAAACCCTTCATAAAAACTGCTCATTAACCACAGCAGTTTTGACTAAAAATACATGGCTTATCCACTTTAAAACTTCTACACTGTGTAAGGGTCAGAAATGTAAGGGGTAAAAATAAAAGGGTTGGACTAAATTTATAAGAATGTGGTTGCCAAAAATTATTACTCAATTCCAAATAACTTTTTATGGTAGTTTATTTACAAAAGGAGAAAGAGTGAAAGTAAGAAAATCAAAGAGAGTAGATATTTACTCCAGCCAGGTAGGAACCAGGCAGGGCTTAAGAGGCCCCAGCAAGGAGGCCCAGAGGTAAATTAAACAAGAGTCTTCACATAGCCAAGAGGAGGCCTCTCCAGAGGCTAGTACTTCCAAAACAAGCCAGGGAAAGGAGTCAGCCTTTTTTCATTCACCCATGTGGTAGTTCTTTTTATCTTATTTTATTTTTTAAACCCTTACCTTCTGTCTTGGAGCCAATACATTGGCTCCAAGGCAAAAGAGTGGTAAGGGCTAGGCAATGGGGGTTAAGTGATTTGCCCAGGGTCACATAGCTAGGAAGTGCCTGAGGCCAGATTTGAACCTAGGACCTCCAGGCTCTAGGCCTGGCTTTCAATCCACTAAGCCACCCAGCTGCCCCTGCCATGTGGTAATTCTAAGGGAAAATAGAAAAGCAGTCTAAGGTCCTCAGCCAGAACCCCTTCAGGGGCAAGTTGACGGTGAAAGACCCCATCCCAGAAAATTTTTGCCACTTTTAAAGACCATTCCTTTCATCTCTTCCTGTGCCTTCCTTGCACTTTACATGGACCAATTACAGCTAAAGCTTTGCTTAGGACTGCCCTGGGGCAGTCAGTTGATTCTGATTCATCACCCACTATGGCACACATGAGTAACAGACCTTCCCCACTTAATGATAAGTGGGGTGTATACAATTCTGGTGATTAAATCTAAAAATGGGCAGGGGAGAGTTAATCCCATCTTCACAAATGAATTGTTTTTCCAGAGGTTATAACAGGTTTCATTGATCCATCTGTTTATTTGCTTCATGGCAACTATGTGTCATACACATTTGTAAAATTTTTGACCAGTTTGAGGTTCAACCTGTGGAAATAGAGTGCTGAGTGTAATATAAAGAGCCAGTGAGTCATGTATTGTGTATTTTCTTTTAGAATGCTGAGTGTAATATAAAGAGTCAGTGAGTCATGTATTGTGTATTTTCTTTTAGAATCAAAGCTATTGAGAGTCCCAACAAAGATGATGATACACAATGGTTGACCTACTGGGTGGTCTATGGTGTCTTCAGTATAGCAGAATTCTTCTCTGACCTCTTCCTGTCATGGTTCCCCTTTTACTACATGCTGAAGGTATGTTGGCTTTTACTTCTTTGTTGAGCCCCACCCTAATTAGGTACTTATCTTAATTTGTGGCCTTAAAATAAAACAGAGTTGTCAAAAAAAAGTGCTTTTTGATATTATCACATTTCTTAGAATTATTTCCTCTATATTTCTTCATCTCCTATATCATACTATTTGTAGAACACATCAAATAATTTGTATAAAACAGAAGCCCTTAAGGAATACCTTGAGGATCATGACTTTAATTTGTTTTCCATAATGAAAACAATCTTGGCTCTTTTTACTAAAGCTGTTCTCATATGCTGTAGGACACCATGTCCTTTCATCAGAACCAGAAGCACTTAACCTTGACTCAAACCACTATTTCTGAAACAACAGAACACTTTAGCTGGCTATCTGCCCAAGTATAAAGTACACTGAGATCTGGCTTTATCTGTATTAATGGATAGTGGAAGTGGTATAATCCAAAACAAGAGTGTCCTCATATCATTTATTTCTGACCTTGAGATTCATTAAATAATTATTTTATAACAGACTTTCTTTTCTAATAATGCTAGTTTATTTTACTAGAAAAATCATTTTATATTCCATTAACACACACCAACTGATGGGTGGTAATGGAAGTATAGTAGACCAGCCTAGGAATATTCTTTGTGGTAGGGAGAAGCCAGGCTGACATTTTACTATAGTGAAAAGATGACTGAACTTCAAGTCAGGTTTCAAATCTTAGCCCTCATAATTATCACCTGTGTGTCTTTGGTCAATGGGTTATTGTAATTTAAGTGCTTAATAAGTGTTAAAGCCTCTTTGTTAACATAAGATTATTAGTTTTCTAGATAATCCACATACAAATCATTGAATGTGAATAGTATACCCAGCATAATTCTGTCTATATTAATAGCATATTAGAACTTTCAATTTTCAAACTATATTATAAAGCAGCTGTCATCAATTTGCTATTTGCTATGGATTTAAAAAATAGAAACCTAAATCACTAATCAAGGGAAAATCAGAAATAATTGAGCTCAATCCCTCATTGTTTCTTTAATAAGCCCTAAACTAAATTAATTAAGAAAGAACTCCATATTTGATAAGAACTGCTGCCTTATTTAGAACCTAAAAAGTAGTCTAGCAGAAATTAAGCTTAGGCCAACATGTATTTTTTAACCCTTTACCTTCTGTCTGTAAAAGGGAAAAAGGGGTTTTTGGTTGGATATTAATATTTAAAGGCATGGTCACCAAGAAATGAAATATATCAATTCTAAAATGATTTTAATAATTTATTTACAAAATATAAGAGTGGAAGTAGAGAGATGAGAAGAGGGTAGAGTAAGAGATCTAACTAAATGAACTAGGATTTGTATTCAATTCTGGGTTTTACTCTGGCAGGGCTCCAGAGGCCTAGCCAGAGCCTAAAAGTCAATTAACAAGGGGTTTAGCCATGAGGGCTTCTCCCAATCAAGGGAGCCTCTGGGAGGCTAGTGCCTCCAGGGAGTTTAAGGTAGTCAGCCTTCTTCACTCACCATGTGTAGTTCTAAGGAAGAGATTTAAGAACCGTCTCACCAAGGTCTCAGGTCCAGCAAGCAGCATCTCCAACTCATCCTCCAAATCCAGGAAACAAACAAGAACCGACTTACAGGAAGTTGTCACTCCCTTTTAAAGGGGCTTCTTTTGCGTCACTTCCTGTGCCTTCCTCTTAGCTACGTGTCCAATCACAACAAACGCTTTTCTTAGGACTGCCCAGCTGATGTATTGTCAATCTCACGTTTCACAGAATATTGTATATGGTAGACTAGATAAGAGCCCTGGACTAGAATTAGGAAGATCTGGATTTGAATCCTGCCTCAAATACTTATACTTGTGTGATCATGTGCAAGTCATTTAACCTCTCTCAGCCTTAGTTTTCTCATCTATAAAATGGAGATAGTGTATCTACCTCACAGGTTTGTTATGAAATGTATAAAAATAAGATGCTAGGAGATCCTTCTGGGTAAAGATCTGGCCTTAGTGTGTCAGAGAAATCACAGGACCAGATGAATGAGACCCCAAATTGCAAAACACACACATTTTTATGGTTTCATGTCTGTTCCCAACCCCTCTACAAAGGGTTGTCAAGAGGTCTTAGAAATAATTTCTGGACTTCTTGTTTTTTTGTTTTTACCTTTGGATGACCTTCTGGGCCCTTTAATTTCTTACATGAATTGGTTTGATATAAAATGAATTCATATACTTAGGATTAACAGAGTAACATGATTAATATGACAACATACACTTAAAATTACTATAATAATATATATATTTGAAATTATGACTTGGGTCTTCTTTATCTGGCTATATGTATTTATAGACTTTTTACTACAAATTACACAATTACAAGATATCAAGTTAAGGGATTTTTAAGCTAATACAAATGAGAGGCTGCTTAATTACATTTCCTTCTCATAAAACCAAATGAGATAATATATGGAAAGAATTATCTCATTCTTATATTTGTTTATGGCATTCATATAGAAATGATCCCGGGACTATTCTTTGGGATTTAATATTCTAAAAATATGTACAAACAGATAAAATAATCTTTTTGTAGTCGAATGGGCTACAAGTTTATCCTCTGTAGGCTCATTCTAAGTACCCTTGGTATAGTTGCAGTAACAGACAGGACAACAAGGATGGTATTTACCCTGTCATCTTCCGACATAATACTGAGCTCTTTTGCTAGGTTTAGATATTCTGAAATTTTTTCCTTTATAAAATTTGGAAATTGAATATTTTGTGTGGCAGTCTCTATTATATCATTGCTTTTACATTTTTATAGATAGCAGTTTGATCTATGATAAAGATCTGTTTCTAGTATTGGTTGAATTCTCCAAATTATTTCTAGTAGGGAGATTTATTGTCCTTCAGTCCACAGAATGCAGCAAGCCACTGGATGTAGAATTCTAGATACTAGTTAGAACTCATGTTTTGCTAGGTATCCTATAGGTGACAAATTTTCAATAAGTCTAGCTTCTTAAGAAGCTTTATAATTACCTCAAAAGATTTAAGAACTCTGACCAACCATGAGGACTGATGGACAAAGCTATCTCCTAACAAAGAAGTGATGGCCTGAGAGGAAAGAATGAGACAGATATTTTTTTGGACATAGCCATGCTAGAATTTGTTTTTCCTGGTTAAACATATTTGTTACAAGGATTCCTTCCCCTAAGCCAAATGGTGGGGGAGGCAAGAAAGAGAAAAAATAGATTTTTGTTCAAGGAAAACAATAAAATTTAATTTTTTAAAAAAAAGAAGCATTCTTCAGTTTCTACAAACAGTTCTAACATGATTCAGTGATCTATTCAAATGTGTCTTTGTCTAAATATTCTTTTTGATTATCCTCTTAAATCTCATTTCAAGACCGATATTGTATAGGAATTGCTAAATATTATTATAACCATTAATTTGTATATAAGCTAGAGAGTGATTTTAATTATTCTAGAAAATGGAAAAAGTGGGCAAAATGACACTTTGTTGAGAACAAACCTCTCAAAGATCAAGGGTGTCCTGCCTGTCATGCAGCTAAAATCATATCTAATTTTGTTCTGACATGGGTAAAGAGGAAGGAAATCACTTTAAAAATTAATTAGTAGAACTAGAAATCAACAGAGGAATCTTGAATCAAATGCCCAATCCCAGCCAAATCTGGTCTATATTCAGAATAATCATCTCTACCAGTGTCTGTTAATTTCTTCATCTGTATAAAAAAAAATCATACTAGGGATAACTAGACAGTCTTTGAGTTACAAAGTCCCCTGAGGCCTGAAAATAGACTTTCTAGTTCTGGGCATTTTTGCAGCTGATTTAAGTGATTAAGAAGTAATGACAGTTCCCATTTATCATTACTAGAAAGGGAGTCTAGAATTAAAAGTAGTTGAGCAGCTGAACTTTAAATGTATTTCTTTTCAAAATTCTTATCCTCATTTTAACATAACAACTTTCTGCTCAAAATAATAATTTCTTTCAAAACACATGAAATATATTTTTGAAAGTGTAAGTAGTGGAGAAATTATGCAAAAAGTGTTGAACAGCAGGAGGTATAGGTTTTTTGCTGTGCTGACCTAAATTTGTCACTAATTTTGATTCTTGGTTCTATCTAGTGTGGCTTCCTGTTGTGGTGTATGGCTCCCAGCCCTTCAAATGGCGCTGAAATGCTTTATAAACGTATCATCCGCCCCTTCTTCTTGAAACACGAATCTCAAATGGACAGTGTGGTAAAGGACCTGAAAGACAAAGCCAAAGAGACTGCAGATGCCATCACTAAAGAAGGTAAGTCAGATTTATTTAAATATGTAAGGAGTGATGAAATTAGCTCATCTGTTCCTCAAACAGAAGCTTTTCCCATCGTACTCAAGGGATACCCTTATAAACATTCCAGCCTATATCTTCTTTTTTTGATTACTGTCTGGAGCTTTCTTATGGTGTTCAACATAACTGTCACCTGGAAGGGATGTAGAATCTATTTTACTATAAAATTTGTGGCACTTGAATATATATGGTATAAATGAATTATAAGGTTTATTTAATTCACATTGATTTGGGCTCACACAAGTATCCGGCTTTTCTAGACCATTTACTAGGTCCAGTTTTGCCTTGGCTTAAGACCTAGTCACAACTTTCCCTTTCAGCTATATTAATCACTAGAAAAAAGTAACATTTTGGGAGTTTAGGTCATATTATACTCTGGTTAACTACCTGTAACATCCCAGGTGGTAACAACACCTCAGTCACACAAATATCTCACTGGACTAACTGTCCTTGTAACTTTCTTGAATTGCTTTATTTTGAAGCTTCAGCTTCAAAATTTCAGCTATTATTTCAGCCCTGCTTGATTGTCCCAACAGCTTGGGTCATCAACCCAATATATATATATATATATAATGAGAATATAATTTCTCATTAGTTCACAAATCTTGCCCTCATTGTCTTAATGCCTATCACACCATTTAAAATATGTTTGAATGCCTTTCTAGGCTCCTGATAATTTATAGTGACTTAAAATAAATTTCCAACATTCTCAAGATGTCTTTATCATCTTTGATAATCTGATAAGGACAGCTTAGTTGATAAGGAAATAATGGGACACAGGAGTTGTCTTTTAGCTCATGCTTCCAGCTCTGTCTCCAGGAGCATGGAGTTTATTATATATATTTCAAGACTCATTTCACACAAAAGAAACCCCCCTCCCCGAAACTTTGCAGATGCGCAGAAATTACAAATTATGTCATATCAAAACACAAAAAATCTCATTTGACTTCAGAATAGAACAAGGCCAAGGCTGAATTTTGACTGGGTTCTTATCAGAAAGCCAAGTTGGGGAATATTTTCTCAGGGTTGAATTGTCCCTGCTAAGGTTTTGGCCTTGGCTATACCAGGCAGCTGCATTCCTGGCCAAAGGGGAAGAATATTAACCTTTAAACTACTGGTTAGCTAGGAACTTAAAGCTTTTCAATAAGAAATCACAAGGATCACAAAAGGGGTCAAAAGAGGAGTCTCAGATTTTTATCTATTCTTTTATTGGCTTCCCACACAATGTAGGAGGAATTTTTAAAATATAAATTTCAGCCTTTCTTTATCTTTTCAGAATTCTTTTAGACAGAAGTTTGACTGGAATGACCATCTCCCTGCAAAAGTTAAGCTTACAAAGCACATTTTCCTACAGGAGAGGACAAAAAAAGTTCCTTCTCCCCCAAAAGCCTGTATGCTAATAGTTGGAAATAGAGCCAAATTCTCTCTTTAATGAAATTTAATTTATGACAGTGAAGACACTTATAGTTTCCTGAAATCTCAACAAACAACAAAATTATTCCAACCTCACTGTGATCATATATATCCCAACAGCATTTACTTTCATTTAAAAATACCTTTGGAAGGAAATGGTAAATGTTTGAGAAGCAAATAAGGTATGTCACCTTAGGGCTAACTGGCATTCCAACCCAAGTCTTGGAAGGAGTCTTTGAAGTGCATCTGGTTAACATCAGCATTAGTTAAGTGAGAAACTTTGTCCTGATTTTGGTCCATCTGAATAATACAGTCCTGATGGAAGTAAAAAGGAGAAGCTTCTTGGCTGAAAAAGTGACTAAACTTCCTATGAACAAGGGAACAAAGATGGTAGAGACCTTCTACTCTTAGAGACCTTTAAAGATGGGATTTAAAATAGTCTTTTAGTGGTTTCAAAGCTGCCTTTCCTAAAAGAAATGTGTTGAACTAGATCTCATGTCCCTTCCCATACTTAAATTCTATTAACATGTGCTATTTGGGTTGTTTCATTGGTTTTTGCAAGACACCTTAGCCCTAACTACATACTGTTGTGCTTGAAATATAATCATCCAGGCTTCATTATTTAACTAAGTAACATAACCTGTATGGCAAAATCATTTACTATTCTCTTTTTTTTCACTCCATAATAGCCAAGAAAGCTACTGTGAACTTACTGGGTGATGAAAAGAAAAGTACCTAAACAGCTAACTGGATGAAAAGCCTCTTCTGCTCCACTCTTTATCCTGTAAAGCTTTGTTACATTGGGAACTATGGCATAGTAAAAATAATATTGCCTTGTAAACCTTTTTGATCTATTAAAAAGGAATATATTGTAAATTTTTTGCTTACTTTTTTTTTTGCTGCTGTCTACAACAATAAGAATTCTAATTTAAATTCGTCCAATGCAGTGGACAATGTTCATAGTTTCTCAAGAATGTATTCTTTTCCTCTCTGAGCTAGGAAAGGCATGTGTCTCATACTATAGTAAGTACAAATAAAATTCAATATACCACAGGCTCTTTTCTCTACTGGTTTCTCTGTGCATGTATCTTCTGTATTTAGAATTTGTGGGTTTTCATGTAATGTATAAGTTTTGTACCGAATTCTTAACATTTTAAACCCTTTTGTTTGTGCATATGCAGAAAATTGTTTCGGGGGCAGATTTTAACTATTATGCTAGAGAAGCACATATGAATTTTGTAGCGATTGATGTTATTCAGTGATTGCCTGTGTCATTTATACAGTTACAAAACTGTATAAGAAGTGAAAGCTCTTATTTGAATAATTATGAAAACCTAATAAAAGCAGCATGATGCCACTGGTTAGTTTTTTCCTAGGATGATATATATTAAGAATTATGACACAGAAAGTACAAGAAAAAATAGATAATAATGTAAGTAAATTATTCAAAAAAATCTAATTAAGTTTGTATAGCTCTGTATTTGTAATTAAGATGTCTAGCTTTTTCTTCCCAGAATTATAGAAGCTGAATGCCAAGAAACCAAGAACAGTGTTACTCATGGCATATGTGGGAAAATTTATATACTCCTCAGAAACTGAGTCTGCTATTTCATGGATATCTAGAATTTTCATTATGTTTTAGTCTATTCTAGGTTGTTGGAATTTTACCTGCTACCATCTCTATCTAGCCTTACCTCGAGCTAGATAAGATTGTTTCTTTCTCTGAAACACTATCCCTATTTTTAAATTATTCTCCTTTAAGCCCCTAATTAGGAATTGTTTTATTCTGACTATATGCTGTATTCCTTTGTACAACCGAAATACCATGTTTACATCTAAAACCAGTGATGGAGAGAATGGAATAACAGGAATTGAATCCTGCCAACTGAGTTTTAATTTTAATTATAGGTCTCAAAACTTTCCTCCACTTTATTCATCTAGCTTTTTAGTCAGATAGAGGCCATCTTATCTTATAAATCATATTCATATTCTGGTAGCTTCCCATTAAATGCTTTAATTTATTTTTTTCTGTTGAAATTGCCTTTGATAATAATTTCCTGATAATAATTCCCTTCAGGTACAGACCAGAAGTTTAAAAAAAAATTTAAGTCACATAATTACTGCAGGACAAATATATTACAAAGAGATCAGCAGCTTTTGTAGGTGTAGCAAAAAGGGCTATAAGAAAACTGAACCTTTAAATCTTTATTAGTCCATTTTGGCTTGGACAGTTGTCCAACTTACAAAACTCCCAATCAGTAAATTCTTATGTCATCTCGTGATGAGAAAATATAATTGGGAGGCAAGATCATCTGAAGTAATATATCATATCCATAATCAAAGGCTAATATTTATATTTTGATATGAAATAAATGGAATTTGACAACTCTGGTTAGATAGTGGTAATTGTGAAACTTGTTAAATTTCCTATAAAGTATCTTTGAAGGTGAATTATTTCTTTTTTGTTTGTTTGTTTCACTAAGTAAACCATGTCACTGAATTAAAGGAAAGCAAAAATAATTAGAAAAAAAAAACAAATCCTATAGCCAAAATTAAAGAATTTCTAAATACTTCAGTATTTTTATAAAAACAAAATTAGCATAATGTTTTGGTATGTGGAGCATATTTTCAATAGATAAGTTGGGGAATCCTCACTTTTTCTATTGCTCTTAAATTACTTAAAAGCTACTGGAAAATAACCATTGTTAAGTGTAAAAGTAACTTTTCTAAAATGTACAACCTTTGGGCTCATGTGCATTTGTTAAAAAAAATACTCTATCAGCTCCATTGGTTCCAGGTGACATACTGCCATAATTAATAGAAATTGTATTAAAAAACTGTTTCTGTCAAAGCTTCCTGAAATAAAGCTCTTCTAGAAAATTCCATGGCTAGAATTTAGATAAGTTTCAACTTCTGTGTGACAATGAGTAAGCCTATATTTGTTATGTGAAAATGTTTGAGGGTTTCGAGCAGCTGTCTAATACCAAACTGTACCACACTGTTTTCAGAAAGGAAGTTTTTTCTTTTACTTGAAAGTGATGTCATCACCCTCCAAATAGTGTAGTTACTGTTGGATTGTACTATGTCTTGTTGAAATGGCCAATTAATAATAAGTATATTAAGTATATAAGTTGAAAATAACCCTGGGCCCTAATTTATCTCTTGTACTAAAGATGTGCTGTACTGAAAAGTAGACTCAAATAAAAGGCTGTTTTTAATTTACTGGTTGTTTTTTCTTTTCAGTACTTGTTCTGTTATTTAAAAGTGGGTATGTCTATTTGTCAGAAAAGGTAGACAGGAAGGTGCTTCTATAAGTTGGCCCAAGATCCTCAGGTGGTAGATGGATCTAGGCTGAGTGGGATAGTAACAATTGGGTAGCCACCAAGGTGGCTAGTGACCACTAGGGCTTATGATCAACTCAGCTAAGCACCTTGACCCCACTAACAGTGCCCAAGCCAAGGTTATAGAGGGAGAAGCTGTATATGTTGTTCAACAGCCCTCTGGTTCCTTGGCTTGGGGTTAGGTTAAGTAATAAGGATTGGTAATGGGCTAGTTATTGGTATTGGATGGATAACGCTGACTGGGAATCCCTTTCCCCTTTTGCTCTGGTTATTCGCTTGCCCCTTAGAATGAATGCCAGCCTTCACTTTTGTATCAAGTTTGAAACAGGGTTTAATGCTTTGGCTCAAAGGGATTAGGAATCAGGATAAGGAAAGAGGTGTTAGGAATGGCTATGCTATATGTAATGAGAGCTAAAGGTAATCTAAATCAATGAGCATCGGGTTGGTTTTTGGCTAGAGATTCTTCTCCCCCTCACGGGCCCTGATCAGACCAGCTGTGGTCTGATCCAGCATACAGTGATTATATATAATTAGTGGTATTACTGGATTAAAGGGTATGCATTATTTTATAGCCCTTTGAACCTAATTCCAAATTGCCCTCCAGAATGGTTGGATCAGTTCACAGCTCCACTAGCAATGCATGTGTCCCAATTTTACCATATCACCTCCAATATTTAGCCAATCTGATAGGTGTAAGGTGGTACCTCAGAGTTGTTTTAATTTGCATTGCTCTAATCAAGAAGAATTTAAAACATTTTTTATATATGGCACTGTATGCTGGAGACATAAAAACAAAGGAGGGGAAAGGACATACTTGCACAAAAATATTTATATCTACTCTTTGTGCTATAAAGAATGATGAACTGGATGATTTCAGAAAGAGCTGGAAAGACCTACATAAATTGATGCAGAGTGAAATAAACACAACCAAGAAAATATTGTACACAATAACAGTAATATTATGGAATAATCAGCTGTGACAGACTTAGCTATTATTGGCAATACAATGACCCAGGACAATTCTGAGAGCCTTGTGACAAAGAATGCTATCCATCTCCAGAGAAAGAACTATTGGGGTCAGAATGCAGATGAAAGCATATAATTTTTCAATTATTTATTTGAGTTTATGTTTTGGGGTTTTGGTTTTATAAGATTACTCACAAAGATGAACAATATGGAAATTTTTTTGTGTGTGTGATAATACATGTATACCCCAGATTGAATTGTCTGCCAGCACCAGGACAAGGAAAGAGGGAGATAAGTTCAGTTATATAACTTAGGAAAACTTGTTTGCAAATTTATTATAACATGTAATTGGTAATAAATAAATTGAAATTAAAGACAAAAACAAAAATTAAAGAAAAAATTTTAAAGTATGTTTTGATTGCCACAGCTAAGTAGCTCAGCAGATAAGAATGAAGTTAAGAAGATCCAAAATGGCCAGATATTTCCTATGTGATCCTGGGCAAGTCACTAAACCCCTCACCACTCTTCTGCCTTAGAACCTGATGTAGAGGAAAAGGAGGGAAAGGTAGGGAAAGGAACGGAAAGAATGTAGCCCAACGGTGAGGGTGGTGAGGGACCTTTTGCAGAAGGTAAATTGAGCAGTTTTTTGTTTGTTTGTTTGTTTTTGTAGGTAGGCTAAGGAGCAGATTAAATTAGGCTAGACTCCAAGGAAAGTTAGGTAGGTTTATTTAGGGTTAGGAAGGGAAAGTTTAGGAAAGCCAGGGAAAGTTAGATCTCTAGCAGCTAAGTAGGGACCAAAGCTCTCCACCTAGATCAGTGGAAAAAGGCACCAAAATCCATGCTTCTCTCCTATTTTATTCTCCCTTTGATACCTCCCACAAAGAAAGTGGGATGTGTCAGAGGAAGTTGCAGTAGAGAGTCATGGGAGATGGAGTCTCCAGGGTTCCACTTCAAAATGCACAAACCAATACTTAGTAATGATTCTAAGTTAATAATAACAATGAATAATTACAAAGGTAAGGGCTTAAAAAAAGTATACTTTGATCTGCACTCAGGCTTCACTTCTTTCTCTGGAAGTGGATAGTATTTTTCCTTGGATTTGTACTGGATCATTGTATTTCTTTTTTCCTTTTTTTTATTAGATTGACCAGTACTTTGTCTATTTTATCTGTTTCTTCAAAGTACCAGCTTCTAGTCTTATTTATTAATTCAATAGTTCTTTTACTTTAGATTTGATTAATTTCTCCCTTGGTTTTTAGTATTTCTAATTTAGTTTTCATCTGGGGATTTTTAATTTGCTCACTTTCTAATTTTTTGAGTTGCATGCCCAATTCATTAATCTCTGCCCTCCTTAATTTGTTAATATATGCACTCAAGGATATAAATTTCCCCCTGAGTACTGCCTTGGCCGCATCCCACAGAGTTTGGTAGGATGTCTCATCATTGTCATTTTCTTCAATGAAATTGATTGTTTCTATGATTTCTTCTTTGACAAATTGGTTTTGGAGAATCATATTATTTAATTTCCAATTAGTTTTTGA
>NC_058130.1:284442978-284468519 GCF_016433145.1 Gracilinanus agilis | reverse complement strand
ACTTTGGCTTTGTCAGAAATCATAATAGCCACTCCTGCCTTCTTTTTCTCATTTGACGCCCAAAAGATTTTGCTCAAGCCCTGAACCTTAAACTTGTGTATGTCCACCCGTCTCATATGTGTTTCTTGTAGACAACATATGGTAGGATTTTGGTTTCTAATCCACTCTGCTATTTGCTTCCGTTTTATGAGCGAGTTCTGGATCATTGTATTTCTGAAAATAACTATACTGCTGTTATGGTGTTCAATGTTCTCCTGTTTCTCCTCATTTCAGTTTGCATCAAGTTTTTCTCCCCGCTCAACATTTTTTATTAGTTCAATAGTATTCCATCACAATCATATGCCACTTGTTCATTCTCCAATTGTTCATCCTCTCAATTGCCAATTCTTTGCCACCTCAAAAAGAGCTGTTAAAAATATTTTGTGTACATATAGGTCCTTTTCCCTTATTTTAAAAAAAAATCTCTTTAGGATACAGACCTTGTAGTAGTGGTATTACTGGGTCAAAGGGTATATTAAATACTATCTATGGTTTGCAAAGCACTTTCAAAGAGTATATTTCATTTTATACTCCCAATAACTCTAGATTATAAGTGCTATTATTATTACACTCAAACTACAGATAATGTTCTTTTTTTGTTTTGTTTTGTTTTAATTTTAAACCCTTAATTTCTGTGTATTGACTTATAGGTGGAAGATTGGTAAGGTTAGGCAATGGGGGTCAAGTGACTTGCCCAGGGTCACACAGCTGGGAAGTGTCTGAGGCCAGATTTGAACCTAGGACCTCCTATCTCTAGGCATGGCTCTCAATCCACTGAGCTACCCAGCTGCCCCCTAATGTTCTTTTTAAGTAGGTAGATTGGGCTCTGGATACAGAGCCTTGAAGTCATAAAGGCCCACATGCAAATTCTGTCTCTGACACTTATTGTGTGACCATGCACATGTCATTTAACTTCCTGAGCCTTATGTAACTCTCTAGGATTAAAGTGATAGAGGGTTTGGGATCTTCTTTGGTAGGAGCCCCTCACTAAACAAAAGCATTGGTGTTGCCAGTATGTGGAAAAATGTGGAAAAATCAAATTATGATGCCATTTTTACCGGATTCCATCTTAACATTACACAAAATAAATGGAGAAATATATCTTTATCTTACATGTCATTGTGAATCACAGAATTCTAGATTTGGAATGGAACTATTCTTACCCAAAAAAGAATCTCCTTTATGACATAACTGACAGCAAGGCTTTTCATGAGAGAGAGGAGAAAGGGGAACAACTTCCAAAAACTGCCTATTTCACTCTAGGATAACTTGAAACAGTAGGAATTTTTTCCTGACATCAAACCAAAATTTGCCTATTTGCCACCATTACTCCTGGGTGCTGCCCTCTATGGATAAACAAAACAAGGCCTTTGTCTCATGAAAGCCTTCATACAGTTGGAAAGCTATCTCTTCCTGCTGAGTCTTTTCCAGACTAAACACTGCCAGTTTCTACTTATCCTAATGACCCGAACTCAAGGTCCTTGTAAATTCCAATTGCTCTCCTCTGCATATACTACAAATGATAAAGGTCTTTCCTAAACTGTGGTTCCCAGAACAAAATATAGTAGTCTAGATGTAGTCCAACCAGAGCAGAGTATACAGTGACCATTGTCTTTTTTTTCCTGAACACACATATGCTGCCCTGAAGTCAAGTTTGAGTTTTGACTTGTCAGGAGTTCCTCAGGGAAGGAATTTCCTACAATGGAATGACCCCATGAAGAAGAGGAATCCAAGGCTATCCAATCCAAAATAGAATCCCTCGGAGGTGCAATACTACTACTACCCTAGCACAGAGGGCACTGGCAGCTCAGGGACATGGCAAGGCTCTGATTCAGACACAGCAGCACACATTTCATTCCTGTACAAGGGAGCACTAGCAGCCAGGGATAGGGGCAGTGATCCTCCAGTCAGGCCCCAGCAGTGGCAGGTACAACTTAGCTCAAGTCTGATGCAATGCTTAGCCCCAGGCATAGGGAAACAGTTTAGATCCCAACAGTGGTGACATATCACTCAGGCTTATGGCAGAGTTCTACCCTGGCAGGGGAACAATTAGGTCTCAGGAGTGACAATTTTCCTACTCCAGTACAGGAAAGGGGTGGGGACACCTGAGCACCATATCTGGAGGAGGTAGCAATTGGCCTGGAAGAGTAGGCAGTGGAATAGACCCCAGAAGTGTCAGAGTAGGAAGAGATGTGCCAGGGGCCATCAAAACCCACCCTTTCTGACATGGTCACAAGGGAGACCTCAAGGAAGTGCATGGCAGCCTCAGGAAGGATGGAAACCTCTCACTCAGATAACCCCATGTGACTCTTCTCAGTTACTAACACTCCTTATTATTAGAATTATTGTGATCAATATACCCACTCAAGCCCAGGGAAATACAGAAGAACATTATAGGCTATTATTAGAGCTTTTACAGGCCCCCTACAGACTCTTAGGAAATTCCCACCTTTACATGTAATAATACAGAAATTCCCCAAGAAGTCACTTCACAACAAACCAGCAAATAAGTTAATGTTTAAGATTTTAAACTCCAACAAACTGCACCTGGATTTTCCATTCCCATACCAGAAGCTTACTAATGAGAAACCAGAAACAATAAGCCTCCCCCCATCCCCCCCCATCTTTGATACAATGGATGAAAAATGGAGAAACTGTCTTCAAAAGCCAGTACCTCCCGAACTGTGCTCTCCATCTCATAGTCAAGGAGACAATTAAACCTACCTTTGAGAAATGTTGAGGGTTGCTAAGGAGTGAAAAGTTGTTAGCAACAAAGTTAAAGTATTGTCTTCAAGAAAAATGTATGTTGAAAAATTTCCATGCCAACATTATGTGTGATCTCAAAGTGTATAAAAATAAACCTTACTCAAGGCAGAGCAGAGACATTCATGATGCCTGCCTGGCTGAAATTCAGACTGTCTCTCATTCGTCTTAACGTACCCACGCCATCCCACCTCCTCAAGACCCTGGACCTGTGGGAGTATAACTCCCACAGAGATGTTGGATCTAGCAGCAGATGAATAGTTGCAGACACAGGTTCCAAATGAGTTAAGTACTAGCCTTTGGCTTATTAATTGCCCTCTGTAATAATAATATCCGGTGATGATTCGATACCTCCTCTCTATGGAGGGCTTCAAGAAACAAGGGGCAACATTGTTGCACAGTGGCTTGCTTTCCCAGCCCCTGCAGAAAAGAGGCAGTTCCTCAGAGGCCTCTAATTGGACAAATTTTTCCACCCAATTGCCCTTCCTACAGTTATCCCAAGGAAACAGAGGTCCTTGCTTATAGATGAAGAAACACCAGGTGAACAATGGTATGGGATAATTCTATGATGGAAATCTATAACTGTCCAGAAACTGTTGTCTTGACTCTCCCTTAGATGTGATGCTACTCTGGTTCTACTACTCTTTACAATGAGACAGTTATTTTTATGAAGATTTCACAGCAGCCACCACCTGGACCAGATATTTCAGACCCAAGACTAGATACTTCTTAAAGGAAGTGAAGCTTGGGATTTCTGGTCTTCATTTTTCCATATTCAGTAACTTCTTTCAGAGTGCTGTTACAATGCTTTGTGTCATCCTGAGCTTTGTCCCGCTCATCCCCCACTCCCCTAAACCAATCTGTTGCCAAGTCTTGATACAATAGCCACTGTAGTAGAGGTTCATCACCTCACACCTGGACTATCACAGTAGCATTTGAGGAACTCCCTGCCTCAAGTTTCTTCTCTTCTCTGTGGAAGTGATCTTCCTGCACCTGAATGTCAATCTTCTACTCAATACTCTTTGTTGGAGTTTGTTGCTGCTATCACCTTGAGGTTCGAATATAAAATCCCCCTAACTTTTAAAGGCTATCATAACCTGGCCTCTTCCTACCTTTCCAGTTTTCTTAGATTTTACTCCATGTATTTTGTGATCCAGTGACATAGGCCTTCTTGCTATTCACATACCTTTCATTAGTTCTCCATGTATGGAATCCTCTTCCCCAAGTCTCTAGTTCCTAACTTCCTTCAAGCTCAAATTCTAACTTCTGCAGGAAATTTTCCTTCTGAGATTATCATCAATTCATCCTGTATAAATCTCGTATGTGAGCTCCTTGAGGGTAGAGATTGTTTTTGCCTAACTTTTGTATCCTTAGTGCTTAGCACAGTCTCTGCCACATAAGCCCTTGTTTTTGCTGTCTTACATTCACCTATGTAAATAACTTGTGGTGAGAAAACATCCATTGATCCAGAGAGGGAATTACACTGAAAAGTTAAGAGTTCCAAGATTAGAGCTTGTATAAATCCCATACCTGGGACTTGAACCCAGGTCTTCCTAGTTGGTGAGCATATGTATGTGTGTGTATGTATAATAATCTGTCTTCTGTTGAACTGACATAAAATAGAGAGCAAGGCCTACACTGTTATTAGGGACACAGCTCAACCTTGGTGTTCCTATATAGGTTGGTTTTTAGAGAATTACTCTTTACTAGGAGTTACCACCATTGTGCTTGCATGTTTTTGCCACAAAAAAATAATCCTGAGTAATTTCAAGTTTTCTTGAATCTCTTATAGGGAAATCAGAGAGAAAGTAGGAAGTACCAAGACAGAGACAAGAGAAAAAATTCTAGAACCCAAAACTGCTGGGTTTTGGACTTGCTCTGGAGGAAAAGATAGTGTGGGTGGACAAGCCTTTTATCTTCTGAGAAGTGGTAGAGATTGGTTTTAAACTCCACAGGTGGACTGTGTCCCCTTCTTATTGGATCTATACCTGCTTCTGCTGTGATTCTACTGGACTCCTGCCAAACCCAGAGGACAACTGTTTGTGAGACATCTCCCTTTTGACCCAGTGGACCTGTGTATCTTCCAGCTTTCCCTTACTTGGATTATTAGCAAGTGTGGGGGAGAGGAGAGGATTCTGGTTAGGAGATTGTACAGGTAGCTGGGATCTGTAGGGAGAGAGATGCAGTGTAGTTAACATCTATTCAAACTTATTGGACTTTGGTGGGAGGAATTAGTTTTAATAACCAGTTAGATCATCCCACTCCCCTTCCCCTACCTGTCCTAGTTTAAATAAAACCCTGATTTACAAGAGTGGTAACTTGTCAGTTTCTACCTGGAAGCCTTCCCAAGCCTAAGGACTTCTGATAACTGGCCCTAAGGACTATTTCATCTAAGTGTCTAAAAATCCACCTAACCTTACCTATGTGGGGAAGATAGACCCTACCCCCTTATACTTGATTGGATTTTAGTGATAGTGATAGGTTTAAGATAATCAATATTGTGATTCTAAAGTGATTAGTATAATTCCATTATAATCTTAATTACAATTAGTAGAATTCATGATTTTTATAAAGATTTCTAACTAGAGCATAAAAACTGCTTCTAAGAGGATTTCCAACCCTTCCCTAAATTTGTACTTCCCCTTCAAAAGTTATTGACCATCTGAGCTTCATATCCCAATATGCTGCATCATGTCCCAATATGGTGCATACAAGTATGCACACCCTTCCCTATTTGGAAATAACCATCCTCTCCCTAGATCAGATGAGTCTGAGGAAACAGTCATCACTCTTTTCTTAATAATTTTTCTTAATAATAAATTAATGATTTGACCTTTAGACAGATATGGGTTCTCATGAACTAACCAATCAGCTTTGTAGTTGGGTAAGTTTCTAAAAGCATGATGCTGTCTTATAAGTCATCAACTTTGTTTGGAAATATTCACTTTATTACTGTCCTAGTATATAAACCAGGTCTCTGCTGCCTGGCTTTGTCTCTCACTGGGGACCAACTATGTAACATGTGCGAGATTCCAGGTTTATATGGGAGATTTGGCCCTTTTCCAATAAACTCTAAAATTCTACCTTGACTTGGAGAAAGTTGGCTTTTTGACTTTATTTACCTAAATTGTTTAAATCAGGGTGGTGGGATAAAAATTTTCATATCTACTATATTTTTTCCTTCAAATCTAATACTTGATCCTTAATTGATGATAGAATCTAAGGGCTCTAAGACCCAATCATGTTTATTTTAATGTTTTTATATCATCTTCATTTCTAAATAGATCTGTCCTCTCAGTAGTCATCCTTTGTTTAAAAAAAGTCAGTTAAGGAAAACTAATTAGTTTCTATGCATTTTTGACTAGAAGACTATTTAAAACAATTTAAAGAAACAGCAGGGGGCAGCTGGATGGCTCAGTGGATTGAGAGCCAGACCTAGAGCCTGGTTCAAATCTGGCCTCAGACACTTCCTAGCTGTGTCTCGTTATAGGAATATAGGGTACAAGGGAGATATAGATGTATAATGATGGTGATGACCTGTATCTATCTCCTTAGCTGCAGTTGGCGGGGAGGAACACCTACTCCCGTCACCCTGACTGCTATTGTAAGTTATCCCCTTCTCTCTAACAGCTGCCCAAGTAGGACCCTAGAGGTTAGATAGATGGGGTAACCTTTCCAGGGATAAACTAGTATTAGGCTATTGATCTGCCTTGGATAATGTTCAGGATCTGACTGTGTTTGACTCCCTTCCCAAGGGCCATGATAGAAAGACCACTCAGGAAGGTACTGAACACTCTTTTATCTATAAATAGGGAAGGGATAACAAGGTTATCCTTAACAAGGATTGGGGATTGGAAACCCTATTGATCTATTATCTAAAGACTAACAATTAGGACTGGAGGCTATTGATCAGGTGGAGGCTGGAGATTTCACCTCTCCCTCTATCTCAGGCAGGAACTGGCCACAGCCAAGCCAGATAATAGGGAGGCTATTGCTGCAGATGTATAGATGGTCTTCATTCTCTCAGCTCTCACAATCTATCAGGAAACAGATTCAGGTTTATTCCTACCCTCCTCTTCTTAAACCAACCGGCAATCCTTCAACCACCCTTCAAATCACCCTTCCAGCCACCCACTCCCCAGATTGAACCACCGAGGTTGGCAGAGATCTGTGATCTCCAGTTCTCAGCCTCTGAGTCCTGAGACTTCAGAGACCAGAGACTTCTCAGTCCAGAGACCTCCCTCAAAGTGGCTGTGAGGGGTATTTATAGGGTGAGGCTAACCGACGTTTGCCCCTGGCTCACAGCACCTGGGAACATTCCGAGTCTCTCAACTGCCATCCCTGTCACTCAAAGGAGCATCCATCTCTTCCCAGATTATTGAATATAATACTCAGGGCAAGTCACTTGACCCTCAATGCTAAGCCCTTACCACTCTTCTGTCTTGGAGCCAATACACGGTAAGGATTTAAAAAAAAAAAAGAGAAAGAAATTGCAAACTACATAATACTGAAAGGTCATTATTTATATTTACTCTGATGATGTCTTCAGTTTAATTATATATCCGTCTTATAACTGTTAAAGTAGAAAAGTGGTCTAACATAACACATTTTAGAAAGATATTCTAAAACAAGTGAAAAATAAATGTTTTTTATGTTTTTCCTGAATTACCTGGGAAATCCAATTAACTATTTCTTCCCCTATCCCCACTATGGTCCCATAAACATTGCAATTAATCTAGATTTTACCACACTTTTGCTATTCTATCATCCACAAGTTCTTCAAAAGCATATAATCAAGAAGCTGAACTCATCATCTTTAGGATGATATTACACAGGAGTAGATAACTAAGAAGCTTCTAACTAAGAGTACTTCTTAAGTCAATCATGAGAACTTTTGTTACTTGCATATTTGCTACTTTTTGTGGCCTAAATTCTTTGAAATGAGAAAATGAGAAATGAAAATCTTACTTGTCAAAAACTGACCCTTTCTAAATACCATTTATTTTTTTAAAAGTCACATAACAAACTCATTTGTTTTGGTGGTGACTGGAAGGGAACAAATGAAGATTCTCTGAAATAGTTATTAAGTACAAATATTAAGTACAAGACAAGGACTTATAGCAGAAAACTTGTTAATTCAATCAAGGTTATTTACAGTAATCCTTAGGGATTCATATATAAAACATTGTTAAACTCTCAAGGCTTCAACTATATTTTGTGCATGTTATAATTACTTATCTTTTAAAGGAGATAAAAAATGCATTTAGAATTGGAAGGGACCTTAGGGTCCATTTAATCCAATATCTTCTTTATAGATGAAAAATTGAGGCCTTGAGAGGTGAAATGAGTGCTCAAGTTCACTAAGTGAATGATCAAGAATTTGAACCTTGGTCCTCAGAATACAATCCAGTACTTTCTTCACTGTATTATCCTGCCTTTCTTAGGTTAAGTACAGATCAGTATTTGATTTACCCAACAAAGGGTTGTGGTAAAAGAAATGGAAAGCAAGAAAATCAGAACCTAAAAAACATCTTTTTTTTTTTCTCACTTTCTGCAGGAGAAATACATTTATTTTGTACCCAAAAAGAAGGGAATGCTGAAATTTTTGCTTAAGGAAGAACAGGATGACATTTTTTAAACTTTGGTTCTAGAAACTTTTACCAAAAAAAAAAAAACAAACAAAAAATGTGTTTTGGATTTCCTGTACTTTACACTACATTCTACCAAACCAAACTGTGTTGATCAGGAGACTCTGTTTTATCAGTTCTGACACTTTTAATTACTGCTGATTATATAAAATGGTCAATTTTTAAAATATAGTATCCCTTTCACATTGCGACTTTTCCCATTACAGTTCTTATAAACTGCAGGTTGGCACAAAAAAAAAATCAAATGAGAATTTTTAGGGAGTTTTGCAGAAACCACAGATGACTCACAAAGGCCAGCAGATGACACAAAAACTTTAGAAACTTAGAAATTCATAAAATATATATATAGTATTAATTAATATCAACATACTTTATCTCTTAAAACCATAAATATACACCATTTCTTTTTTAAAGTTAAAATAAGAAAAAAGTTTCAAGTTTGCAAAAAGAATGAAAGGCAACAGATAATACACAAAGACTAGAAATGTTAACATTGACCTACATATGACCAAACACTTAACCTAAATTTTACAATAAGGTACTATAACATCCCATAAAAGTAAAAGGAAAAATGTTGCATGTATTTTCCAGATTGTGGGGACAAAGCCCTAATGCCTGCGATGTGATAACTATAAGTGATATATAAGTGATAGCTATACTATATAGAAAGAATGAATTATAAACATTTGTAAGCAATAGTTCTCAAACTATCCATCTTGGGCCCCAAGGTATCCCTCCCAAAATGAAGCAAGAACCACAGGTTCAAGTCTTTTAGAGCATTATAATAGGTCTAGAACAGGGTTGGCAACCTTTTTGGCTGTGAGAGCCATAAACGCCACATTTTTAAAAATTAATTTCATGAGAGCTGTACGGTGCTCACAGTGCACGCTCCTATAACAGCGCCTAAAAAAAAAATTGACTTTATGGCTCCTGCAAAAAGAGTCATACGTTCTAGTCCCTGGTCTAGAAGATGGAGTTGGCTAACTTGATGAATCTATTTAATTTGCTCAAACATTTTCTGCTCCAGGCTCTGTAGCTTTAGTCTCTATGAATCTCAAAATGGAATTGAAATTCTATTTTACTGTTACTTCAGAAGCACAGGCAACATAAAGTTATGAAAAGAATACTGTTATCTAGATGCCATCAGAAAACATGGTTTCAGATCCCATCTTTGCTACTTCCTTGTATCAGTAAGTCTAAGCAGCTAGGTTTCTTTCTTCCTCCAGTTACGTCTTTGGTACTCAGTTTCTTCAGCAGTAAAATGAAGTTGGACTAATTAATGTCTAAATACCAACTGTCTAGTTGCTTCTAACTCAAAGGAGCAAAACTCAAATAGTGTCAAAACTCTAATGAGATGTTGTAATTTAACGCTTTCTATTTACAGAAAACCAGTCAACAGAAAGTTTGTAGTTTTCCTGTGTATCATAATAGTATACATCACAGCAAAATTCTATTACAGCAACAGGAAAGCTATATACATAAATCCCAAAGCAGTTTTATATAACCATCTTCAATATGCTTTGACTTTCACCCTGGCTTCATTGTCTACTTTCTTCAATTAATCTCTATGGGATGCTAAATAATTCCTTCATAGCAGAAAGATTCAAAAATCAATTTCAAATCTTTTATTTCATTAACTTAAACATTAACAAAAGTTAGAGAGATTGTAAATTAAAGATGATGAATCTGTTTAATTCAAACAGAATACATTCAGAAAAGATGACTTTTCTTCTAATCTGAGACACATAGCATGATAAACAATACAGGAGAGCAAATGACTTAAAAGTTGTAATAGCCCACTGAGTAATGACTTAAATTTATAGATACATACATATTTCTCCAACAAGTTAGTGATGGCCTGCAAAAGACTTCTTCCGGCTTCATGCTATATAAAGGCTAGATGCAACTTTCCAATACCAATTATTTTATTTCATGAACTCACGTTGGCTGACTGTTCAGCTGAAGTTGAGGAGCAAACATACATATTCCAGTTAAGTGAAGTTTCCCTTTTCAAAATCACTCACTTCAGGAGCAAATCATCCTTTTCTTTTGTAGGACTGACATATTCAGCAATCATATGACTCAATGGATCACTTCTTCTTCTTCCCTTTTCCTTTTTTACCTCCCTCTCCTTGTTGAAGACTTTGATCACCACCTCCTGTTTTTTGTGTCCTTGTTTTTAGCTTAGGAATCATTTCAGCTGCGTACAACATTACTGACTTTCCTAGAAAACAGAAGTTAGCCTTAGTTCATGTTTATAAGACAAAACATGAACTATGAAGTTATTAAAAAAAAAAAGGCCCTCAAACCAACAAAATAGTTTGCATTAAAAAAAAATCAAATTAAAGATAGTAAACTAACAACAGGTCAATTTAATTGCATAAATGTGTAGAGGCAGGGTAGTATTGAGTTTTAGTAAATAAAGGCCCAATATAATATTAAAATAGATAAGAAGCTCTAAAACAAGCTTGCATACTTTAATTTCAGCTTCAAGACTGCAAGATTATTGAATTTATATCCCATATCTTGAGTTAGAACCAGAATCAAGGAGATCTATTATGCAAGTGTCCTATGACTGTCATGTCATATGATGCTGATTTTTCAGATTTGTAAACAGAAATCACTGTTTATTATCTATAGTTAATTCTTAATTCATCTATCTGTCTATGTGATTCCTTTTTCAGCTTGTGCTTTACTCCTGAACTGAGTTGCCTTTTACAGGTAGGATGGCCTAGATTCAAGGCCTTTCTCTAAAACTTACTGTCTGTGTCACCTTGGATAAGACTAAAAGTGGTCTTAAGACATATTTAAACACTATCTCTCACTTCTTTTCTTTTAACATTTAATAGGTAGAGGCAACTAGGTAGCTTCAAGATATATTCTAGCTATGTGACCCTGGGGAAGTCATTTAACTCTAATCGCCTAGCCCTTGCCTCTCTTCTGCAGAAATTTTTATATGCTTTCAAAAAGAAAGCTCATATTAAAGCTTTGTAAAAATAGATACGATATGGTCACAAGACCAGTAATACACTCAAACTTCACTCTAAAGTCTTACTAGTAATTCACCAAAAAAAAAAATCCCCAAAAACCTTATGACTTACGTGATGGGAACTGTACAAGGCATAGGCTGCCATCTTCTTGCTTTAGTTGGACCCGTACTCTGCCCCTATATTGAAGATCACGATTCCACTCTCTGGAGTACATTTTATTTTTCTAGGATCCAAAACAGAAAAGCACTTATTTTGTTTCAAATGACAATGTGACATCAATCAATGAAAGGAGTAAATTAAGTACTAAGGAATTTTACTATACCTCAATATGTACATTAAGTCCAACTGCCAGACACACATCTTGGATTTCTGTAGCTGTAGGGTTTTCAACAGCCTGAAATAGTTTTTGTATTAAAAAAAAAAAAAAAAAAGTTTGCTCTTTAGCTGAAAAATCCAATCACAGCTCAAAGTTACTAACTTTGTTAGTAACTGCATTACCCCCAAAGGGTCCTCCAATTCTAGGATCCACCAATGGTGAAGTCAACCAACCATACCGCATAGGTCCCAACTACAAATACTAATCTAATTTCAACTGGTTTCTTATTGCTCCAAGGCAATCCTTAACTACCATGAATGAACCCCACAGTAGCTATTCTAAACTTTCTATACTCTTTAAATCCCTTTCACCACTCACTTTCTTCCTGCTTAACAGATAATCTTCCTATAAATATATCCAGGTCTCCCCCACTTTCAAAAACCACAACACTTTTGTAAGAAGGGGGGCAGCAGATAGTTGGGGTGTGTTCAGATAACCCCCTGACTGAATGGTTATGGGCCAAAGCTACTCACACCACCCCTCCTTACTAGGGAGTCACCTGGGGTTGCTACATGAGTGGGGTTTCCCCAATATGGACAAGTTAGGGTTGAGAAGTTAAAGGGAGATGTTGTCTAATGAATGAGCCCCAAAAGAACCCTGACAATTACTCAGAACCGTGTTATATTTACTCAAGCCTCCCCATTCCCCTAATGTTGATGGCAGTTCAAAATGGAGAGCAGTCCACCTTCTACCCACAACCCACAAGGATTTAGTCTCCCTCCCAAATCAGTTGCTGTCCAGATCTGACTAGTATCTCTCAACAAGGGTTTATTCAGGAATGAAATACTTTGAGGGGTAAAGGAAAAGATTATCAGGGAAAGGGAGTAAGGTGATTCCCTAAATCCTATTCTCTATCTTTCCCAGGGCAGGGTAGTAACAGATATTTCTTCAGAGATCTCCAAAGCCCAGTTTATCTGACCCCAGTAAAACTCCTATTACCACTAGCTAAAGAGGGAAATGTAGACATCAAGGTTCAAAGCAAGATTGTTTAGATCCCAGGAGTCCTGGCCTCTTGGCCCAAAATGAAGAAAATGGTTGTTCAGGTTCTCCACTGGGTAAAGGAATAGCAGTAGATCAAATGAATGGTTTGGTCTTCCCAAAAGTCTCAGGAAAACTCTCTGGATTAGCTTGAAAGGTCTGCAGCCCCAAAAATTCACTCCTCTCTCCTTGGCTGTGCCCCAAGCTTCACCAAGATCTGGTGGACCTCTCAGAATTCCTGGCCCCTGAGGTCAACTGTCACTCTGGGTCAACTTCTATGTTCCATTTATCAGCTGCACCTGTAGGCTTGCTTAACTCTTGCAATGTCTCATCCAGTCCATTACACTTTTAAATGTCACTCACACTACCTCAATTTCCTACCTCTCACTTCTCAAAATTCTCAATCTGGCTTCTCACTTCAGCACCTCACCACCTGTCTGAAACAGTTCTTTTCAAGAATACTTGTAAATATTTTTCTAATGAGTTCCGATGAGTGCAATCATCTCTGACTTCAAGGCGGCTGTCAATAGTTAACTATCCCCTCCCTCAGGATACTCCATTTCCTTGAATTTCATGACACTGTTCTTTGTGAATTCTCTGATTACTCCTTCAGGAACATCATTCATGCCCAGTCTCCAGATGACAGCTGTCCCCCAAGGCTGTCCTGTGTTGTACTTTTTCTAGGATTCTCTCAGATTTAATTACCATCTGTAGGAAAATGGCTTCCAAATCTACATGAATAGCCCTAATCTCCCCTCTTACCTCCAATTTAGAGTCACTAAGTGCCAGCTAAGATCTCTACCTGGATTTCCACAGGTATCAAAAACTCATTTATGTTCCAAATGGAATTCATCTTCACCTGCTAAACCCACCCTTCCTCCAAATTTTCCTATTTCTATTGAGCATATCACTACACTAGTTATTTAAATTTATAATTGGCTATCCTGAACTCCTCACCTCTCCCTAATTCCCCACATCCAGATTAGTTGTCAAGTCTTGTCATTTTTGTCTCTCTTTCACATCCACCTCCTCTGCCCTCACAAAACCAGTAAAACTAGGTTAACCAGTTAATTTGGATATGGGAAGTTAGGTCACTTTTACTGGAACTAATGCAATATCCTCCTGATTTGTTCCTATTTCCAGTGTCTCTCTTTTCCCTTCTATCCTTCCCATAGTTATCACACAGTAGAAAAAAAATACCACCTCTGGAATCAGAAGACCTGGGTTCAAATTCCACTTCTGATGTCCACTATATACTGTGACCCTGATGAAATCACTTAGTCTTTGAGTCTGTTTCCTCAACTGAAAAATGAACTAGATTAGGAAACTTCCTTTAAGGTTTCATCAAATTCAATGAACCTACTTTATTAAGCATGGGTGTAGCCATGTCACTCTGATTCAAAACTGTCGGGGATTCCACATTGTCTCTAGGATCAAATGCAAATTTAATCCAGACCCTTCATTATCTGGCTGCCTTTCATGATGTATTTCCTATTACTCCTCCTTCATTTTACACACAAGATATTCCAGTTAACTCACCCCAGTGATGTTACCTTCTAAAGATCAAGTGCCCAAATTGCAACCTTCACACTGCATGTGAGCCACCTCCTTAACCCAGACAGGGGAGAAAGTGCTACCTTTGGGCTGCTGGGCAGAGGGGTGGGGGGGGATGAGAGCAATGTCCTCAGGTACAGTTGGAGAGGGGAAAGGAAGCAACCCCCTCTGGCATGCATGTCATAAGTTCACCAACACTGACTGAACTAGCCTATTTGCTATTCTCCTAACTTGGCAGTCCATCTCTCACTTCCATGCTCTACATTTAGAATACACTTCCCTTCTCAATTTGGTCTCTTGAAATCCCTGTTTGTTTTTTTAGTGGGGTGGGAGGCAGGCAGTTAGGTGGTGCTGTAGTCAAACCCAAAGCCATCAGGAAGCACTAAGTTCAAATCCAGTCTCAGATACTTATTAGCTGAGAACGTGGCAAATCACTTAAACCCTGGTGCCTCAGTTTCTTCCTCTAGAAAATGGGGATCATTATAGCACCTATTTCCCAAAGTTGTTGTGAGGATCAAATGAGATAACTGTAAATTACTTAGCATAGTACATGGCACTTAAGCATTATATATAAACATTAGTTATCATTACTATTATTATTTTCAAGACAGCCCTATATACCAGTTCCTATAAAGGCTTTCCCAAACTCCTTAGTTATTTGTGCCCTCGCTCTTCTCAAATCAATTATCTTGCATTTTCTTTATTTTACTGTTATCTCCCCAACCCCAGTAAAATATAAGATCTACTTATGCTGAAGATAGACTTTTTCTTTTTTGTATTTCTAGTGCTTAATGCAACATCTTATTCTACATACAAGATTGTTGAACTGATTTTTATCAGGTTGGTTGCACCAACCATGATGGATTTATTTTCTTTAAAAATATTTTTAAATTCTTGCTTGTGTATATAAATTCTATTTTATTTTCAGTTCCAAAATCTTCCCTTCCTCCCTTTTTCTCTCCTACTCACTGAGAAGAAAAGAAAAACAGAATTCAATACCTAAGTATAGGCATACAAATTTCCTCATAAGTTATTTCCAAAGGGAAATAAAGGGAAGAAAATATGCTTCAATCTGCTTTCTGAGTCCATCACCTCTCTATCTGGAGGTAGAAAGCATTTTTCATCATGAGTCCATTACTGTATAAATTGTTCTCCTGGTTCAGTGCTCATTTCAACTTGCATCAATTCCTATAAGCCTTCCCAGGATTTTCTGAAACCATCTTGCTCATTTCTTATAGCTCAATAATATTCCATTACAACTTGTTCATCCATTTAATCCCAAATTGATGGGCATCCTCTCAGTTTCCAATTTTTTTTTTGCCAAAAAAAAAAACTACTACAAATATTTTTATACAAATAGGTCTCCTTTACCCTTTTCTTTGATCTCTTTGGGATACAGACCTAGTAGTAGTATTGCTGGGTCAAATGGTATAAACATTACTATAGCTCTTAGGGCTATAAATTGTTCCAAATTGTTCACCAGAAGATCTGCCTATCATTACTATTAGGTTCTCTAAAAGTATATTTCTCTTTGCCTTATTGCAATAGCTTTTTCTTGACTAAAGTACTGATGGTAAAAGGAATAATGGAAAAAATAATAATTTGCTTCACTTATGATATTAAAAGAAAAGCTTCTAGATTATCTCCATTAAAGATAATTCTTGTTCTTACTTAACACAGATAGATTATAAGGAAATTTCTATTTATTCCTATGCTTTCTAGCGCTTATAAGAATGAATGCTGGATTTTGCCAAAAGCCTTTTCTGAATCTATTTAAATAAGTATATGATTTATTAGTTATGCTTATAGTTATCCTAATATTCAACCAGTTCTGTATTCCTGGTATATATCCAGCCTGGTTATAGTGTATATCTATATTGCTGAGGTTTCCTTGTTAATAATATTTTATTTAAATTTTCACATTATTATTCATTAGTGAAATCAGCCTAGTAGTTTTCTTTTCCACCAGTTTAGATATCAAGACTAAATTTGTAACAAAAAAAGGAATTTGGTAGGATCCCTTCTTTATCTTTTAAAAAAGTTTGTAGAGTAATGGAATTAATTGGTCTTCATGTGTTTGGTAGAATCTACTTATAAATCCATCTGGACCTGAGGATTTTTCCTTAGAGAGTTAATTTATGCCTTGTTCAATTTCTTTTTCTAAGATAAGTTTATCAAGTATGTTACTTCCTGTTCTGTTATTCTAGGAATATTTCTGTTAATATTAATCCATTTTACTTAGTGTGTCAATGTGGCATGTAATAACTGCTTTTATTTCTTTTTCACTAGTTGTGAATTCACCTTTTTTTAAATTGATGTTTATGTGTTTTATCTTCTCAAAATTTATATTCCAGATACAAAATTATTAAATGGCAATTAAAATGGATCCTGGTAATGTGAGAATCTTAACTGAGTTATAGGGAAAAAAATCTAATCTTAACTGTATCTGGATATTTTCTTTCATATTGCCTTTTTGTATACAATTGTGTTTTCAGCTATTGGGAAGATTTAGAAATGGGTATTACCAGCTTAACTTTATGACTTCAATCCATAAATTCAATTCTCTTAGTCATCTCAAGGGCTAATATCACCTCTAATTCTTAACAGAAGACTATCATTTAGAAATGTGCATCTTCCTAAGTGTATAATTTATTTGGTAATGTAAAAGAACTTTTCTTCCAAGCTCTGGCAGCAATTCCACAGCATGCCAAAACACATGACTGTCAAATTCACTTTTTCAAAAGAAACGCTAGCTCCTAGATAAAACCTAAGTTTATGAAGCAGCTTGGTAGTTCAATGGATCATCAGGTCAAATCTAGTTCCCTGCTCTTACTAGCTGTGTTCATGTCTTGTAACCTCTAAATACTTCAGTTTCCTTTTCTGTAAAATGAAAGTAATGACAGCACCTATCCCAGAAGTGTTGTAAAACATGCCTGGCACATAGTCACCACTAATAAATGTTAGCTATTATTATTTTAATTTTGTCATCTCTATTACAGAGGCATATTATCTAATCCTTTTAAATGAACAATTTCAAATTGTTTTATTTTATTTTTTTTAAGCCCTTATCTTCCATCTTGGAGTCAATACTGTGTATTGGCTCCAAGGCATAAGAGTGGTAAGGGATAGGAAATGGGAGTTAAGTGACTTGGCCAGGGTCACACAGCTGGGAAGCCTCTGAGGCCAGATTTGAACCTAGGACCTCCCGTCTCTAGGCCTAGCTCTCAATCCACTGAGCTACCCAGCTGCCTCCTCAAATTGTCTTAAAACCACAAACCTAGAGGTCAGACTTTCCAGTTTCTCAAAAATTAAGCAAACCCCTGTCTTTTAGTTGCTGTTTTCCTATTCAGAAGCTTAAGAAAGCAAAAAAAAAAAAAGTCATCTGAAACACTTTTCACTAAATGGATATCTCACCCTTAAGCTCCAGTTTCCCTTACTTTGTCAATTGGAATCCGTCTTCCCTCTGCAATCGTCTTCTTGTTATTTAAATATGCAGGATAAATGCAAATGAACCTAAGGGGGGGCAAAGAAGGTATAATATAGAATATAGAATAGAAACAAATCTTTTTGAGACTGAATTATTCGATCCAACCATATATTTTTAGAGGAGACTAAGAAACTGCCCAAACTGTCCCAGTTCAGCGCTGGGCTCCTTCCACTATAATATTCATCTAATGAAACCAAACAAGCGAGACCGAGGAAAGGGCTTAGGGGACTGAAGGGTTCTCCACACGGCTGGGCTTTTCCTCATGGATTTCCCAAGTGAATTCTTCGAAGGAGGCTGGGAGCTTGGGAGAGGGGGTTCTCCAGGATTCGGCCTCCAGCTCGGTTCGCAGCTACTCCCCCGAAAAAGAGTCCAAAGAAAGCTCTCTTCCCTGGACAACGCGAAAACCGTTCTCCATCGCTCGCTCCTGCTCCCAGCTTTCCAAAAGCTCAAGAGTGCCAAGATGCCGTTCCTGTTCCCTGCACCCACCGAAGGAGTTACCTGTCCTTGTCCGCTGGAGACCGATCTGCGTACGCCATCTTCCCAGGGACTCACGTTCCCCAGTTCCAGGTGGCAAGTATACCAAAAGTACCCGCAGTCGACGGAGAGCTCACAGTACTTCCTTCCGGGAGAAATCCCACCTACCAAACAGTCGCAATTTCCGCCATCTCCCTCGGCCCGTTTGTCCTTATAACTGTCGCTCAAGGGCGCTGCCATGGAGCTCGGAAAAGAGAACGCCTCCTCTTTGAACCACGCACACGTAGTTCAATCAAAGCCCTTGTGGACTAAGCGGACTGTTAACACTGAAGTCAAGGAAGTAGTTTGACGCGTCAATAGTTCCCCTAGTTCGTGCCTATCTGGCTCGAGCTGCTTTTTTTTGGGGGGGGGGGTTAGGGGGGGAGAGCCAGCAGGTAGGGGGTGTCACCATTTAGGTAGTGTGCGAGGCGAGCCCCGCCTCAGGACATTTGGCCTGTCCTTGCCTGGGGGACTCTCGTGGGGCCACAAACTTCTTTCCGTGAGATAGGTGACAGATACTGCTGACAGCTGGCATTGGGATTTTTTTAATATATGTATTTTATTTGTTTTAGTCGACCATTCAAGATAGGCCTTTTTACTCTCCCATCGCCTTGAGAATACGAGAAAAACAAGCACATTACAAGCACATGTAATCTAAACTTTCCTCTTTGACCTTGTCCAAAAAACTCAGTGTCTCATTCTATCTGCATTAAGACCATCAGGAGCTGGGTATCATTAACTCTCTGGCTGGTCTTTGTACTGATAAGAATTCAGCCCAATAATATTCAATCATATATCATATATATAGCATGTTCATCCATTCCCCAATATATAGGATTTCCACAGAATTCCATCCTCTGCTATTTCAAAAGAGGTATTTTTGTACACCCTGAAAATTGGTTTTGCACAGGACTCATTGATTTGGTGAAGTCATGTCTGACTCTTCATGACCCTATAGGGAATTTGCTTGGCAAAGATACTGGAGTGGTTTGCCAATTCCTTCTCCAGTGGTTTAAAGCAAACAGCAGTTAAGTGTCACACAACTACTCCCCCTTTGACTAAGGCCAAATTTGAACTATCTTCTGTTAGGGTTCAAAATGGGTGGCCTCCAGAGGAACACACGAGACAATGCAATCAAAGCAGGAGAAAGCTTTATTGCCAGTACGCACTGGGGAAACTCAGCAAAGAGAGTCCCGAAGCATGCATTCAGAAGAGGGAATATATGTTTCCAGGATATAGGTGCCTTTGTCTTAGGGTGAGCTAATAGCTAGACAGAGGGAGTAGGGATGCTTCCAGGTGCCACAGGATATGATTCTTAATCTTCAAGGCTGTTCTGTCTAGGAATCTTCAAGGCTGTTTCATCTAGGGGCCCTGGGGCTTCCAGCCAGGAGTTGTCCCTGGGACTGTGAGTCAGAGAGATAACTGCCCTGCTTGAGTCGGGCATGATGTTATCCAAAAAATCCCCTGCTTAATTGCTGAGTTTAGCTTTTTGGCTATAATATTCTTATAAGCTATAAGCTATAATATTTCTATAAGCTTTTTTGGCTATAACACTTACTTTCAATACCTCCCTGCCTTTCTGCTCCTCCCATTATGTATATCCCAGACCAACTATAAATAACAAATCTCTTTCCTTTGCTACTCCTCCTCCAGTATCTCATCCCCTTTCAGGTCAATCTTACTCCTTAACAGTCCCTATGCTACTATTCTGTTTCCTTTGAACCTACATTGATCTTTTATCCTCAACAATCTTAATTTTTCAAACTCTTCTTGTGTTTTTATCATCTTTTACAAACTAAAAACTTTCCCCAAAGAAAAACATATTTTTTGTTACTATCTTATAGACTAACTGATGGAGGAAGAGTTTTGGATACTCTTTGCCCCTCTGAGGACTATATACTGCTATCACTATTCAACAAGGTCCCCTTTTAACTTCAAACCATTGGAGTACAACATTCTTTCTTTTGATTCCTTGTCCTGCAGGATCCACCTCCAGTATACTCTCCTACATTAACTGATTACTTCAACCTTTGGCTTCTTCTTCAACTCTTCTTTCTCCTCATTTGCTATTGTTCTTCACATTTTCAATAATCACAGAGATGACCTTTCTAACACTATGCCCCAATTTAAGCTTATTTAGCATTATTAACACTTTCTTAAGTCTATAAAAATCAAACCCTGATCTATATCAATTGATGACTTCTAGAGTGTAAGTGCCCACATGGAAGATTTAACAATATGTTAGAACTGACTCCAGCACACTCAAAAATTTCAAGGATCACAATGGAACACTGATGCACACAGGAAAGTGAGGTTAAATTATCAAATTATCACTGTGAAACAGCTCAATTTATGCTCAGGAAACTAGTAAAGACTTTCAATGGAACCTGGCATCTAGAGTTATTAAATGATACCTCGACAGTGTGGTCCAGGTTTCTTCAAGTTGGAAAAACAATGAAAAGACAAGTAAAAAACATCAATTAACTATTGTTATGAAGATAAAATACTTGTCATGGGCAAGATAATGTTGACTTGGAAAAAATACAGAACTATTAAATAGTGTGTAAATAGAATTAGCCAGATCCCATTAATAGTCAAAAATCTACTCAACCCAGGGGTGCTAATGATGTCACTCCCACCTCCCTTAGTGGGGAGGGGAGACGAGTTACCCACACGTGACAATAAGTAACAAATCAAGAATAAGGGACTGCCCTTTGGGCAGTCCAAATCAATGGAGAAACTGCCATTTGTCCATTTGAATTAGAGGTGGACCACAGGAAGTGATGAAAGACACGTTCTCTTTAAGTAAGTTAGTGAACTTCCTGTGGGGGCAGTTGCCGTCTGGAACTGGAGGAAGAAGCATCTCCTGAGACCACAGACAGCTTACACTCTGTATTGTCACGTGGGTAAGTTAGGCTGGCTTCCTTGGCCTAGCTGGGCCAATTCTAAACTCTGCCTATCTGGCTGTTGGGCCCTGTGGCTTACAGCTTCATTTATTTAGACTTCTAACCTCCCTTTTCTCTTTATCCCTACTTTACCTACCTGATTGTAAATAAACTCCTCAACCCGATGCTGACTTGGGTCTGATTTAATTACGGAATCAACCTGAATTGTTGATTCCTGGCGGCCACATATTTTTAATATATAGCTATAATAACTAAATTTTAATTATTACAATAGTCATAAAAGCTATTAAATAGTTATAAAAGCCACTCTTTAATTAAGGGAAAGGGGGAACAGGGCTGATTAGGTCTCCACTCAGAGCCAAGTGCCTTATGCAGAGTCCTGGATTGAACTCTGCTTGCTCTGGTCCCTGACCCCCTGGGAGTGCCACTGTGCTAGATGACAAAAGAAATTGGGGAATTTATATACCATTTGGGAAGATCCAGGGGCTGGGAAAGATGGTTGACATTATCTTACTGACTGGATACAATCAAGCCTGGGAAAGGAATTCTAGCCAGAGGCTAGGGTGTAAGAGAAGGGGCTGCTTACAATGGATACTAAAGGATGGTTCCTGCCCTGGTGTGACTTCCTGGGAAAGGGTCTCTGATACAATGGGGAAGACTACCTAAGACAAAAGGGTATTTAGCATTTAATCTAGGGTCCATTATTCAGTCTGCAACTGCTAGTCTGTGATTCCCTTCAGGGTGGATTCTCATGGGAACAGGGAACAAGCACAAACTTTGGGGGTCTCCAACCTACAAGCCATTCCCAAAACTTGGGGTTCATCAGATCTCACTAGGCCACAAGTTTGGGGTCTCTAGATTACACGTTGACAATAATAAAAAAGTGGAGTACTGAATGTAACAGAGTGATTGGATTTAAGCAAAGAAATCTAAGCAATGCATGCACCTCTGAAGTGGAATTCAGAAGTCCAGGAAGAATCTTGAGGAAATGACCTTTGGGGAGGGGCCAAAGTGAAGAGGAGAATTCTGTGAAAGATTTCCCACTGTCACTGCCCACTGGACCTTGGATGGGACAGGGAGGTGGGTGGTGGTGATCCTGTGAGAACCTTATGCTCCTGACCCCCCAAAATAGAGTGATTTTTTTGAGAATCACAACTGCTACAATTAGCCATCAAGTTAATTGATCTACTAACACCCTTGACCATCTAAGAAGATATAGATATAGCAGTTACTCCATTTTGGCCAAAGAGCCTGGACTCCTGGGGGAGTGGGCCCTGAGGGTCTTTCAGAATCTGCTTGATCCGTTAACCCTGTTGTTCCTTCAATTTAGTTATTAGTTTAGTGGATAGCAGTTTGCTGGCGTTTGGGACAGATACTGTGATATAAGTTACAGAAGAAATCCAGTACTGCTCACCCCAGTGAGAAGTTCACAGTTAATAGAGAAGCTTATCCTTTACCCTCTATCCTGAATCCCCAAATCCTTCCCTTAATCCCTGAATTCCTTTATCCACAAATAAATCCCTGTTTAGTTATATTAGTTAGAGTTTGGAACAGTGACTTCAAAGAGTTTGTTGGGTGGCTGAGGAGAGGAAAAGAATACTTTACTCATCTTTGAGGGAAACTGTTGGGGGGGAGGGGACTAGGGAGGTTTGTGTATATATCTGTGGCTCTGGGTACTGGACAAAGCCCATTTTGGACTCAAACAATTCCAAACATCTTCCTTCACCATCCCTTTAAGAAGATTAAAATTAATATAAAAATACTAAATATTATATTTATGAATGCTTTATTAATAATAAACAGAGACCTAACTAAAAGGTTACTAACCAGCCTGCTCCCAGGAACGCAAAAGAGAAAGAGGGAGGAGTTACAGCTAAATATAAAACAATAACATGACCATGCAAACGTGGAGGCACAGGAGAGATTAAGGGGGAATTTGGGGAAAACTAAGGGACTTATGAGGGATGAAGTCCAAGGTTCAAAATCTCCATTTATACATAACCCCTGTAGGAAAAGATAAGCAAGGGTAGTGGGGACACCAGGGATATTATAATAAAACTAGGTGATTGTGGGTACACACACTGGGGTTTATGAGAGGCTAGACCTGGACATGGGGACCAGAACAGTCAAGCTGCTCCTAACTGACAAAGGGACAGTTGACCAACTGTCACCCTGGGCCAGAGGCTTTGAATCCAACAGACAAGGTAACAGGATATAACTGTTTTTAATTATGAACAACTAAAAGGTGGGATAGGGATGGCTACTCTAAAACCTTAAATCTAATGACAAAACCCACAGGGAAAGGGGAGGACTTATTTCTACACTAACTTAGTGATCTAAACTGACAGGGCCCAAGTCTCTGAGTGACTGCCTCAGTCTGGTCCTGCCAGACTTGAGCAGCACAGCTAGGGGCTGATGTGGTTTTCTGCACTGCAATCCACTGATGATCTCTGGATGCCAAGAGTCAAGGTGGTCTCAGGTACCAAGTAGGGAGGGCCTGCTTGAAAAGCTGTCCACCAGATCTCAAACTTCTCCTCTTCCCTTGGCACAGCACTGTTGATCTTGTCTCTTTGCTAGATGTCACAACCACACAGGATCCCAGGGAAAAATCAGGATACAGGATGTCCTTTTACTCTGAGTGCTCCCAGGGCTAACCACAGTTTGTGTTAACCCCTAATGGAGTCCCTCTCAGAGCACAGGTCCCTTCTTCCAGCTCCTTCATTCCATCCTGGAATTCCCAGCTCCAGCTCCTTCCTGCTAGATACATCCTTAATATTTAATTAACTACCTAATCTAATCTTCCTCACAACAGTCCCCCACTTTGCACAAAGCCAAAATTGCCAAAATTTTGGTATTTGTGCACTATAAACTAAACTAAAATTCTAACCCCAAATAACAAACAACCTACACTAACTCTATTCTATCTAACACTATCCTACTCTACCCTATACTAGGGATTTCAACAAGCAAAGGTAAAAGGATAAGTACATTGAACAGTTACATAGTTCAAAGCATAAAACAACAAGTAACAATGCAAAATTTCCAACAAAATCAACAGCAAATATGAAATATCAACACAAAAGTCAAAACAAACATCAAATATAACTCCTATTCTAAAACAGAAATATCCTACCAACTAATAAATGCAAACCATTTTGGAAAAACATTTTAACACAACATTGCATAAGTCTTTACATTAAAATTAAAACAAAACAGTAAACTCCCTTATGCAAATTACATTTGAATGTTTGCAACTCAATTATATCAAAGTATTTACAGAATTTACATTAATACACACATATACACATGATACATACATACAATATATACATAATATATACATGTATGATATAAATATATACATTTATGTACACATAATATATACATATCAAATATACATATGTACACCCTTTTCAAATATACAATGCTTACACTATACTATTTACAATATACACATACTATTTATACAACTATTTACATTATTTGTGATATGTGATCTATAATATGTTATATGTTCTTCATATAATGCAATTTTGTTATGTTTGTTGTATCTGCACTGTAATGTACCTTATCTTATCCTCTAATCTAATCTAATACCATATCTATTTCACTAAACTATTCTAAACTATCCCTAAGGTATTAGTGTATTAGTCTAGCTATATCTACCTAAACAACTAGCTAATCTGTGTTAGTAACTAACTATCCTTTGTTAGTACTTATTTATCCTATAGCTAATTCTATACATTGCCTCATTCCATAAGGAACACAATGTATCCTAACATGTTTGTGTTGTATGTATCTGATTTGTTATGTTGTTTCTTTGCTATATTGTGTTGCAATATGTTACTGATGGATGCATGATACCTACCAAAACTCCACATCTCCTGCAGATCTCCTTTCTCCTCACGATGTCCCTTTCCTCTAGGAAATCTCTCTTCTCTCCATTTTTCCTCTTCTTCTCTCCTCTTCTCCTTTTCTCCATTGAAGTTCTCGATAGTTTTATGTGCAATGTTGAATGCATATGAGTATGTAGTGATACTATATACATTACCCAAAAAACTTCCAAACCATTTAATCCAAATTGTCCATGATTAATCCTCTTAAGAAAAATCCTTTATCAGTTCAATTTATAAGTCCATCAGTCTTAATACAAAGTCTATAAATCCTGAATCCTGAATCCTCTTCATCCATGTCCTCTTCCATCTGAATGTCCTCTTCCGCTGGAATGGTCCTCTCCTTACTGAACTTTCTGACTGCAGACTCTAATTGACTGAAGATCTCAAATTC
>NC_058130.1:284275490-284438178 GCF_016433145.1 Gracilinanus agilis | reverse complement strand
TTTTTTTTTTTAAATATCAGATTTTGCTATGGAAGCAATAACAGAGTTTGTTGAGAAACTCTTAGCTAAGATTTAAAAGTTGTAACAAGTATATGATTTTTAAACATTCTTTAATGTTTTAAAATGTGTTATTAGAAATTATGGTACTCTATTTGAGTGTGCATTGTGAATCTGCTATTTCGTAAACCCTTCACTAGTCCTAAGATATATATATATATATATATATTATTTTTAAAAACATTTTTTAATCAGAGCAATTGATTTTTTTCTCATCTTGTACTGGAAGTACATAATCATTATTTATCTTTTTTATTTTTTTATTTTTATTTTTTTTAATGTCTGTGGTGTAGAAAATATGTTTTTTTATTTTTTATTTTTTTAAACATTTTTTAATATTCATTTTTAACATGTTTACATGCTTCATGCCCCTACTTTCCCCTTCGCTCCTCACTCTCCCCCCACCCATGGCCGACGCACATTTCCACTGGTTGTAACATGTGTCATCAATCAAGACATTTCCAAATTGTTGTTAGTTGCATTGGTGTGGTAGTTTCGAGTCCACATCCCCAATCATGTCCACCCCAGCCCATGCATTCAAGCAGTTGTTTATCTTCTATGTTTCCTCTCCTGCTGTCCTTCCTCTGAATGTGGGTAGCGTTCTTTACCATAAATCCCTCAGAGCTGTCTTGTGTCCTTGTATCTTTTTTATTTTACAGTGATGTAAGCTTAAACCAAATAAATCCCGGAAGAGCCTGAGATTTGTGAACCTGTCATAATTGTTAAATGCCTTTCTGTCTGATTCCAGGAGAAGGGAACATAAATGCCGTTAATTAGTGCTAAGAAAGCACATGGTCACTTGTCTAAAAATCTGCATGGATTGCAGAGGTCTATGCCAATACTTTAGGGCTTGAAATTGGGGTTTGAGTCCTGGAGTCCCAGTCTTTTCTAAAACTTTAGAGGATGTGGGTCCCCTCAACTTGAATTCCTAGTAATGCACCTAAGATTGGTTATTTATTTGGCTCACTTCCCTGAAAAGCTGATGGCAAATCAGATCAGAGAGAGACATTTCCCTTAAGTCCTGGCCCTGAATGGGTAATAGCAAACTGCTTAAATCACTTTCATTGGGCCTTGTTTCAAAAGCCTGTTATAAGTTTATTTTCCCTACATTTTTTGCACATTTTACATTTCATTCAAACATTAATTTTTTCTTCTTTTTTCTTGAATTTTATTCTTTTTATTTTGCCAATTGACTTCATACAATCCCCATGCCTCAGCCACTCATCCTTAGCTGACCTGAGGTACCCTTTTCAGGAAAAAAGGTGTGTTTAGAATTTTTCTCAGGGGGATGTGTGTTAAGTTTTTTAAATTTGATAATGTAAAAATATATGCATATTTAACTCTTTTAGGAGTAATTTCAGGGGGAAATGTATGATTCTTAGAAGGAAATGTATGTTTTATAATCTATAATGTTTAGTTTAAATTCTTTTGAGAATAATTTCAGGATAAGGATTTTGCCATCTCCCCAGAATTCAGATGACGAACCTGTTTGGTGAAGACACAATGAAGATGCCTGAAAAGCCTTCACTGTACCATGAAGACCAAATTTGAACTTTGGGGTGCAGTTAATTGAATTATGGGGAGTTGAAATTGAGTTGAATGTATTGTTTTAATTGTACATGTTATGCCAATAGGGGACTGCCCCCAAATTGGTTTTTTGACAATGTGGCTAGTTTTATCCATTTGTTCATCTATTTCTTTTATCCCCCAAATTCCTAAAATTTAGAAGTTGTCTATGTTTATAGATCCAGCAAAGAAAAAGGACCAACCTTTTTTTTGCCAGACCTCAGGGGGAAATGTTTGTTTTAAATTCAGGGAAGTGTCTAGCAGATTCCCTATGGACATGTGGGAGACTTTGAAACTACATTTCCCATGATTCCTCATGGCAAACAGGAAGTATGATGATGTAAGAGAGGGGATAAGAATCCTGGGTGAGGAGGAAGTCGCCCTCTTAGCTACCAGGCACAGGAAGATACGAAAGATAAATATAGCTGAGGCAATGTGAATTCTTACAGGCGAGTGGTCTAATGATTTTATCCCTATCAGCATGGCCTTAATTAAACTACTAATTTCTCTTATCATATCAGTCTTTATCATTTTTAATTGTAACAATATACAAAAGCTTGGGCAGGAAACCTCCATTTGTTTCCTCTGTCCCTTAAAGACAACATTCTTTATAATGTTTGGCCTGGTTCTGATTTCCCAAATTAGGAGGCACACCAGATAATGTAAAAAGCAAGAGGTATTGTTTGATTGCAAGCTAGAGCTTGGGTCCCACAGCCTCCAAGGCAAATGGAACATTTGAATGAGAGGCTCAGCCAGTTTATATAGGTTGATTTCCAGGAACTGGGGGAGGGGGGGATTTGGATGTTTACACATGCTTCCTATCATCCATTCAACAGATGTTACTGGTTGGGGGTCTTCCCATCATTTAGCAGATGTTGCTGGTTGGAGGATTTCTTGCCATTCAGTAGGTTGCTGTTTTTATCAGCTCTGCTTCCCAGGCCTATCAATAATAAATATATAAAGCTCTATCATCCATACAGAAGTTACTAGGTATCTAAAGTCATTTAAAAAATAAACCTTTATAAAATTTTAATTTAAATTCTTAAGTCATTAAAATATCCAAGGTTGCATAAGCAATATGTGACCTCTAGTTGAGATGACAAATCCAGTATACATAAGGCTTATGGGCTTTTTACAACTTAAAATGTTTAAGATGTTCATAAATGGTACAGATAACAGAATTAGATTAATACAGGTAAACTTAAAAAAATTGAAACCTTAAAGAAATCAGGAAATACAATAATATAAGGAACAAATTACAAGCAATGCAGTCAAAAACTCTTTTTACTAATTCTAATAGATTTGTTCACTATTAGGGAGGGGAGAAGTTGAGAATGATTAGTAAGCAATAAACTTCCAGATCTCTTAAGGTTCTTTCCCCTCCTCTATATATCAACCATTCAGATTTCGTTTGTCAGAGCTCTGAATTTCAACATAGTGAGGGCAAATTCTGCACAGAACATAGTGTGCTCGACCCTCATAATGGGTATTGGTAAACCAAAAAACCAAGGGGGTGTGAGGAGATGAATTTCTCCCCTGAATCTCAAGATTAGTCAAGCTCTCAACTGCAAGATATTCAATCAGCACAAAAATCCCCAGGAAAAGAATTAAGCAGATCCAAATTGCACTTTGTAACTTACTGACTCAAACTGTTGTTTCAGAGTTTCAAGCATGCTTTTGAAACAGCGTTATTCCTGAAGAGGCTGAATGGGGTTTTGTTTATAGAGTAAACACAAAAAGGCAAAATCTTGCTGGAAAACAACAGGGTATTTGCATATGAGAGAGCTAGCTAAAAGTAGAGACAAAATCCCAAAAACTTCTACTTAGAATCTACTGATTTAGTCTCTCTGCTCTCAAAAGAAAAGGTAGAGAAGTCCCCTTCTTGTGGAAAAAAAAATTCACAAGTTGCAAGTCTCTCTCAGCCAGGATTCCAGGACCAGCTTAAGACTTCCGCTCAAAAAATGGCTAGTGCAGGCTAGAAAAGCCATGTGGGGTGGGGAAAAGGATTGGGCAGAAAGATTTTTATAAGTCACCCTCTTGAAAAAAAGCAGCTTCGAAGGGCTGGGTTTTGTGGCAGGTCTAGTCACTGCAAGCTGAGGTTTCAGGCTGGGCGGAGAGGTGAGGAACACTGGCTGGAGCAGATGAGTGTGAAAAGGCAGCAGCAGCAGCAAAAGCTGGAGGCTGCAGTGGCCCAGATGGGGTGAAAGCAAGAAACCACAGCTCTCAGCTCTCGGGCAGACTTACTAACTACTGAAAATCTATTAACAAAAAATATTTGAGGATTCTATCCCTTCATGGTTAGCCAAAAATGTGGAGATTAAAATTAACATGAAAAATGCTAAATGTTATATTTATAAATACTTTATTAATAATAAACTCACAGAGACCTAACTAAAAGGTTACTAACCAGCCCGCTCCCAGAAACACAAAAGAGAAAGAGGGAGGAGTTACAGCCAAATATAAAACAATAACGTGACCACGCAAACATGGAGGTGCAGGAGAGATTAAGGGGAATTTTGGGAAAACTAAGTGATTTACCAGGGATGAAGTCCAAGGTTCAAAATCTCCATTTATACACCTTCTACAACCCTTCCATTTTGGGGAGCCTTTCGTGAATTATACCCTCCAAAAGTCTTCCAAGTAGGAGGGGGGAATGAGTAGCTTTTGCTCAAGTATTCCAGTCAGGTCGGGGTTATCAGAGCATACCCCATCTATCATCAACACCCCCTTCCTACAGGAAGATTAGGAAAAGGTAATTTTTATTCAGGTGACAGTGAATTGAGAACTGGGCTCAATCAAGAAGACATATTCATGAGTTAGAATCTGACCTCAGACACTTATTGGTTGTGTGACCCTGGACAAGTCACTTAACTCTGTCTCTCTGAGTAGTTTCTTATCTGTAAAATAAGCTGGAGAAGGAAATGACAACCCACACCAGTTTCTTTGCCAAGAAAACTCCAAATGAGGTAACAAAGAATCTGACACAAGCAAACAACAAATTCTTTTTTTTTTTTAGGTGATTTAAAAAAAATTTTTTTAAACATTATTAATATTCATTTTTAACATGGTTACATGATTCATGCTCCTACTTTCCCCTTCACCCCCCGCTCTCCCCCCACCCATGGCCGATGCACATTTCCACTGGTTCAAACAACAAATTCTTACTGATGAAACACACTTTTTCATTCAAGGTTTATACAACATTACCAGAAGTCCAGGTGAGCTTATAAGATTTGTGCAACTTTATTAGATTAGAAAACATCTCTAACAACAAAAAATAACATTGTATTTTTTATTTCCAATAGGCCTAGAAATTAGATCAGAGGTTTTTCTGTATGAGGGGCTGTGTCTACCCAAGCTAAGTTCTACAATATTTTAAGACATACTTATCCATTTTAACCTCTTTCTTTACCTTAAGTTTTGCATCTCAACTGCCAATTGAAATATCAAACTGAATATCCTATAAACAACTTAAAGTCAACATTTCAAAAACTGAATTCATTATTTTCCCCTACCCCTACTCCCATTCCTTCACTCTTCTGAACTTTCCTATTACATCCAAAGACATCCTCTCAACCACTCAAGATCTCATTGTAAAAGTGTCATCCTTAACTCCTCACTCATTTCTGTGACAGGTAAAAGATGAAATGACCGAGAAAACAAAGATCTGAGCTTCAGAGCATTTCAGTTCATGAAGCCGTGCATGACAATTGCTCAGCAAATTAGGACCAGGACCCTTTAGGGTTGGACATCGAGTCCATAAGGGATGTTTAGTTGATCCTAAGTTCTAAATCTCTTTTGGGGAGAAATATTTATGGTCTGGAGTGCTCTATATGGGCCAAGTTTCCTTCTGAATAGAAAATCAATATTTTTTGCCTTTTATTTTTCTGTCAATAGGTTGAAGAAGGCAAAAAGTCAGACATTTGCTTAGAATTAAGCAAGCAGTAATCTTTGGTAAACTTTATGAAATGCATATTAAGTCTGGAAAACTTTGTATTTGAAGGTGATTGTATAATATTGTGCCACATCGTTTTGAAACTCTCCCATAGGTCCCAGAGAATTGTGCTGGATTTAGGATATGGACAATGCATTAGAACATAGAATAGTGGAGGTCTGGGGCATATCTATTGTTATAATAAAATGACCCTAATACTCCTCTACTAGATGTAGATGTAGATGAAGTATAGAGAGAGGATAGGATGACACCTCTCTCCTTTCTAACAGTTGCCCAGGCAGGATTCTTTAGGTCAATGGATGATATCCCTTCAGGACCCACCTGGGGTTAATTGATATTATTAATGGGCTCTTTAGCTGGGTAATGTTGGAATCTGACTTCTGTCTCTCCCTTCCCAAAGAAGCTTTGAATAACCACTTCAGGAAGGTACTTTGAACTTTGATTGTATTTAATAAAGGAGGATAATGGGTTTGGATGGAGGTATTGGGAGACCCAAATTTAAATTGATACCGATGAATCTCTAAACTGTAGGCAAGTGAATGAATTAAGATGATTAGCTTCTCTCTGGTATAGCCTGGCCAGAGCCACACCAGAGTAGGCAAACTGCTGTATAGTCTTTCTGCTTCTTCTTCACTAGATGATAAGCCTAACCAGTTGAGATAGCCACCCCTTTTCCACCCTCTTCTTCTTCTCCTGCCCTCTTCCCGGATCCCTCCCAGGCCCTGGGAAACCTAGATGACTAAAATGATGGATTTCCTAATTTCTAGGGGCAGTAGAATCAGAGATGTTGGTCTGGGTACAGGTTGTTGATGGCACAGGAACAAACAGGAAGAGCTTGCAGGGTTGAGTTTGCAAGTCTCAATCTCCAAAGACCAGGATCCACTGATCTTAGGGAAAGGAATCAAGAACCCCTGCCAGGGCTACCAGGGTGGTTTTATACCCACCCACCCAGGCCAACTGCCCTCTCCTGTCCACATGCCTCTCTGGGAACATTCTGACATCCAACTGATCCACCTGTCAATCACAGTGTGAACTCCTAGCTCCCAGAGATTCAATATAAAACTATATGATTTAAATATCTAGGATCCCAGAAGTCTTACGCCATAGAAGTTACAGAGGCATGTGTCTTAGTTTGCCAGATTGGCTGGTGAAATTGCTGACTGGCAGAAGTCGCAGAAGTCAGGGCATCTGGCATATGGGGACTGAAGTGAAATCTTGGGCCAGCTGAAGTATCCCCTGGGAGAGTTTAGATAGAGTTTGAAAGCCAGTACATGAAGTATAAGTGTGCTCTCTTTCTGCTTGTGAAAAGAGCTTTTTCTCACAGCCATCCTTGCAGGTTATCTTTGTAAGCCATCTCTGGGAATCCAGAAACTCAAGCCTACTCCTTAATTGGCCTTAATTTGTATAACCCAATCATGTGGGCAGCTGGGCCCCAGGCCCCCACTTGTTTGTTCTCCTCTGCTGTTTGCTCTGTTGTCTAGATTTTCTCTGTGTAAAAGTTGTCGAGGGTTAAAGATTTATTCTTGTTGATCTTTCTCTTTTGGGGTTCTTGTGGATAGCTTGCCATTGTGAGCTGCATGCCCTCTCAGGTTTATCCTCACACCCACGGTCTATCTGCACTCTTTAGGCTCCTGAGGTCTCAGGTCTAGTTGTTCTCAGGGTCAAGCCTCCTGGTGGTCCCCTTGCTTGTTCCTCTGCCCAAAGCTCCTTTAACAGTCTCAGGGCGCTGCTTCCACAGTCATGCACCCCTCTGCACTGGGTCCCCACCCACGGTGGCTTGCGCTCAGGATCCGCGTCCACGCCTGCATCCATGCCTGTGCTCAAGGTCTGTGTTCAAAGTCCGCACGTTCTTTAGCCTCTTGGGGTCTTAAGTCTTGTTGCTCTCAAGAGCAGGTCCTGGTGGTCCCATGTAGCTGCCAAGGACTTAATGAGTGCCCCAAACTTGCTCTCGCTCTTGTGCATTGGCTTTGACCCTGTAGATGGTGTTGGGGAGCTCGTGTTTTAGTGAGAGCTGTTTCACCCCCTTATAGCATGGAAATGCCCCAATCCCACATACCTTCAATGCTATGCCCTTTTGTGGGGTCCCTTTGTTCGTCTGGATTTGTTTTTATATCCTCTTGAGGAGTCCTATACGTGTGGGTTAGGAGAGATTAAGCGGCTGCTTTTTACTCTGCCGCCATCTTAACTCGGAAGTCTAAAGAATTCCCAGGCCCCAACTTGTGAAGTAGACTAGGGCCCATGGAGAATCTAGGACCTGATGGAACAGAAATAACTCCTTTGGAGACTTTTTAAAAAAGTATCTAACGATCTAAGTCTAGACACCTTTTTCCCCTCTCTTTCTCTTTAGTAATAATATAAATTTAGTATAAAGTCTCTAAGAGTAATTTTTATTTATACCATTCCCATGCCATCTGAAGTAGTTTCTTTCCATGTGGAAAAGCTTAGAGCTACTTCTAGGAGAAAAGCAAAGCTTGGACCATTCAGATATTTTGCCTTGGGCTACTACATGGCTAGGAGAAGCTTTTTCCCCCCTCCCCTTCCTCTTACTGTTTCTATCTTTGTCTCTGTTCAGTTGAAAGTATTCTTACACTAAACTCTGTGTAGGTATTGTGTTCTCTAGGCTAGTTTTTTTTAAATTATTTTATTTTACCTATTACATGTCATAAGAAATTTCCACCTAAGTTTTCCAAAGCTGTATGATCCAAATTGTCTCCCTCCCTCTTTCTCAAACTCCTCCCAGAGCTGGCAGGCATTTCAATCTGTATTATCACGAAAAACATATTTCTATGTTGTTCATTTTTAAGTGAATAATCTTATAAAACCATATTACCACAATATATAATGTTATAAGGGGATATTTAGGATGTAATAAGGGAATCTGCAGGATGTAATATGGGACTGAAGCTAGAGGTAATAGCTGGTAGGAATAGGGAGTAAGGCAAGGCAAGGGACCCAAGGCTGGAAGTAATCAAGGGAATGAACTAGGTAGTAGGGAAATTAAGGCAATATAGTGGATGAGGAAGGTACGATGATGAAGGTTGGTAGTTGGGGTGGTAGGAGAAATAAGGGAATGTCTGAGTTTAGGAATATAACATTGAGGTACCAAGGGTTGCAAGGGAGAGGATGAGTTAATCTAAGGCAGGCAGGCAGCAGGGAAATACAGACTGGGACCCAGGTTAGAGACAAAACACTGAAGGGAAACAGACTGAGCCCTTCAAGTAAAAGGACACTTTTACAGAGCAAGGTTAGAGCCAGCTATGGCCAGCTTGAAACTGACTTGAGGCTTTAGTCAGTTTCATAGGAAGAGACTAGAAAGGAAGTATTGAAGTTACACTTCCTCCCAAAATGGATACCCTCAGCTTCCCTCAAACTCCAGAGAGTGTGTTATTCCTCTCTCTCTTCCTCCCTCTTTTATTAATCAACTAATGAAGTAGCCAAAAGGTCTTGATTAAATACAAACAGGACTTATTGTCTTCTAGGATAGATTGGCAGGGTAGAGGAATGCAAGGCAGTCCTAACAGCTACTTAGAGAAACTTCAGGTGGGGGAAGGGAGGCAGGAACGTAAGACTGAGAAAGGACCTGCCTTAACTCAGCTCTCAGATGGTTTTGTAATCAGTAGGGTTAGGAAAGTTGGATACAATGATTCAATAAGTAAATTGTTGCAAGGGTAAGCCCTATTTGATTATTTAAAATATCAAGTTTAAACTAACACTCCAAACTACCCTCCTTTCAAACCCTCACAGGAATTCAGGAAGGGAAAATGAAGGTGGGAATAAGGTATGGTAGGGAGATTCAAAGGAATTAGCTAAATTAACAAATATCAAAAGAAAAGCTGCAAAATATAGGCCAGGTTTCAATCTAAAGAAGGAGCTCAGATGGATGCTGGTTCCCTTCACGAGTTCCCAGGACCAACTGTCCTCTTCCCAAGATTCTAAACTCCTTAACTGACAGAAGAATTCTGCAAATCAGTTATGCCCCCTGTCTTCACCACAATAACCAAATAAACAAGTGAAAAATCATATGCTTTCATCTGTATTCCTACTCCAACAGTTCTTTCTCTGGTGGTGGATAACATTCTTTGTCATAGATCGCTCAGAATTGTCCTAGATCAATGTATTACTAAGAGTAGCTAAGTTGTATCACAGTCGATTATTCCACAATATTGCTGTTACTATGTACAATATTTTTCCTGGTTCCGCTTATTTCATCCTGCATCAGTACGTGTAGGTCTTTCTAGCTCTTTCTGAAATCATCCTATTCATCATTCGTTACAGCACAATAGTATTCCATCACTATATGGTATTGGAAATTTGGGGGTCCTTGAACTAATTTTGAGGTCCCTGATCTAAACTTCCTGTGGACATTTAGGGCTCTTTCAAATTATATTTCCCAAAAGCCAACTGGCTTCTTCTCTTGTGTAATCACATGGACAGGAAGTGTAATAACATAAACAGAAGGATAAATAGTGAGAGGTTGGATTGGCACTTTCTCTTTTGGTGATTTTGGAGCAGAGCCAGGAGGGGGAAGGGCGGTAACAGGGCGTGTCTTTTAAAATGACTCTTAGTATGGTATGTGGCTTCATTTTTCCAAAGGCTACCGATAAATCTTTTAAAACCATAATATTTTAAAATCTATCCTTCTATATCCATTTTATTTCTTATAACTATCATATATATTATATTCTTTACCACTGTTAACTTAGAAAAAACGCAGAACTATTAAATAGTCATAAAATCACTCTTTAATCAAGGGAAAGGGGAATGAGGGCTATTTGGCCTTGTGCAGAGCCTAAATGAACACTGCTTCGTTCTGCTCCCTGATCCCCCTGGGAGTGCCACCACGCTAGGTGATGACTCCCCGGAACAAAGGAAATTGGGGAACTTATATACCTTTTGGGAAGATCCAAGGGCTGGGGTAGATGATAGACATTATACTGACAGGATACAATCAAGCTAGAGAAAGGGATCATAGCTAGAGGCTAGGGTGTAGGGGAAAGGGACTGCTTACACAATGGATACCAAAGGAATGGTCCCTGCCCAGGTAGTCTTCCTGGGAAGGGTCTTTGATACAATGGGGAAGACTACCTAGGACAAAAGGGTATTTAGCATTTACCCTAGGGTCCATTATTCAGTCTGCAACTGCTAGCCTGAGATTCCCTTCAGGGTGGATTCTCACAGGAACAGGGAACAAGCACAATCTTTGGGGGTCTCCAACCTACAAATTATTTCTAAACTTGGGGTTCATCATACCTCACTAAGCTACAAGTTTGGGAACTCTAGATTCCACGTCGACACCACCACAAAAAGACCAGCTATAAATATTTTTGTACTAGTACTAGGTCAATTTACATGAATAAGGTTCAAGTGAAGCTGGTTCCCCTCTAATTTTCTTTCCATGATTACATATAATTTCAACTGCTTGCCACATTTATGTTTTAGTAAATTCTGCAATCTTTCCTCCAAGTTCCTCCTAATATATTCTTTTTCCACTACCTTCTTTTCTTTCTCACAGAATTTTCCAAACAACAAAACAATTTATAGGCATGCTGTCTCTTTTGATTACCTTTATTACTCCTTGTGATACTGAAATTCTGAAAGAATCTTTTAATATCTCCACCTCTCATCTTAAAATGTAAACTGATCACTTTTATAAAAACCCTTCTGATTGTTCATTTATATATTTTTATTTACTCTGATAACTTGGAAAAAACACAAAACTTTTAAAGTAGTCAGAAAAACCAAATCTTTAATCAGAAGAGGGAGAAGTCCAATAATCAGCAGCTACACAGAGCCCAGGGTCAAAGACTACACAGGGCCTATACCCTGAAGACTCTGGGAATGTGTCCCTGGGAGGATCACTGCTAGATGATGTCTCTGAAGAACAAACTTGAACTTGGTGAATTTATATACCTTTTAGGGAAATAAGGGACAAGAAAGTATGATTGATTGACATTGCCATGTTTACAAGGAAATGAGAAGCTCAGACTATACTGACAGGCTTGGGAAAGAAACCTTAGCCAGAGGCTGGGATATCAGGGAGTCCCTTAATTACAATAGATATTAAAAGGATGGTCCCTGCACAGGTGTGGGTCTTCTTGGGAATGGAGCTCTGAAACAAAGGGAGAAACTACTAGGACAAAAGGGTACTTAACATTTGATTAGATTGGCTAGTCCCACCTAAATTGGATTAATTAACTACTTTAAGGTCTATTATTCACAGTGTCAAGTGGAGTTTGAGACTTTCCTCAGGGTAAATTCTCAGGGGACAGAGGCAGACTTGGGGTCTCCAGATTCCAAGTTGACAACTTCTATATTTGTATTTCAGAATTCCTTCTCAGCTCAGAGGAGATCCCACCTAATGGCCACTAATAAATGGATGAAGATGGCTATACTTTTTAGATCTGCATATCTCACCAATAGATAACTTTGTCCACCTTAGGTCTTTTCCCCCAGTCACCTGCTCTTGTCAGTCACAATGTCAACCCCAGACCCCACCCCCAACATTACCTGCCCTGGAGGTCATATGACAATTACAGGCTCATTCCTAATGCCACTGAAGACCCATGTGCGCTGTCCCTTTGTTTTCTGTCATGTACCTAGCTCTCTTGTGAAACCCATAAAAAATCCATTCTCTGGCACTGAGACAGGCTGACAGTTCTACCCCAGAGTTGCCTCCCAGCCATCAATTTTGCTAATAATCAATCAAGACAACTCTACTCATAACAAAGGATATTTTTAAAATTCTTTGTTAAATTAGAGGTCCTCTGTGGGGGACCAATGGATTAAATCCACACCCCCCCAACTCTCCCTCCTCTATCCTGTAAGTTCACAAAGAGGACACAGTTGAAGAGAAGAGAATGATGTAACCTTGATAAATACACGAAGGTTAGGAAGTGTTAAACTGGAAAAAACAAAGAACTATTAAATACTCAGAAAGACCAAGTCTTTAATCAGGAGAAGAAAAAGTACAATATTCAGCCATGTCCAGAGCCTGACACCAAAACCTTTAACAGGGTCTACACCCTGGGACATAATCCCTGGGAGAAATCACCTCAGGAGATGATAACTCAGAGGAACCATAAACCCTGGGGAACTTATATACCTCTTGGGGAACTGAGTGCTGGAGAATATGGTTGATTTAGATTTATAATGACTACAAAGAAATGGGGAGTTCTAGAAAGGATTATCAAGGAGAGGTTGATTGCTTTACAATGGACACAAAAGAGAAAGATCCAGCCCAAGGGCTGGGCTACCAGAGAAAGGGTTTTGGTACAATGGGAGAATCTACTAGGACAAAAGGGTATTTAACATCTGATTAAGTCTGTTAGTTCTACCTAAAGTACTTTAAGGTCTATTGTTAGTGAAGCAGGGATTTCCCTTCAGGAGAAATTCTCATGTGAAAAGGTCAAACTTGATATCTTCAAGCTTTCAAGCTAACTAAACTTGGGGGTTTCTAGATTTCAGGTTGACAGAAGAAATTTTCTCCCTGGTTCCAGATGCCAGGCTCTAGTCAAAATTATTTTTGTTGACTGTTGTGTTATTGGAAATTTTAGGGTCCTTGAACTACATTTCCCATGAACCCACTGGTTTCCTGTTGGGGAGAAAAAAATTGAAGGGCTGGTGTTCCTCTTCCTCTTTCTTTCCTGGTGGCATGCTGGAGCTGGGAATGGCAGGCTGCTTGAATAGCCTAAGCTAGCATGGCATGTGGCTTCATTTTCTAGAGATTATGTTATAAGAGAATTAGGGAAAGTTTAGCAAGAGGAATAAATTAGCTGGATGGCTGACAGAGAAGGTTCCAAGCATGGAATGGTGGAGTGAGACTTTTTTTTTTCTGAGGGAATCTCTGGATGCTACTGCTGGCAGTTAGGGGCTTTCCTTAGCTGATGGAGGTCAACAGCCCAGAAAATATCTGTCTCCTGTAAATCCATCTACCCTGGGAAAGAGCAAGTTGAGTAGTGAATCTGGTTTGATTGGTGGACATATCAAACCAGTTCAGCTCCTTGACTTTACCCCTTTTGTGGACTTACTTGCTGTGACTCCTGGAAGCTGTGAACAATGCTGGAACAGAAGTGGACCTGTGCAGTGAGACTCACATTTCCTTCTGACCTTACAGGTGTAAAAGTGAAAATTGGGAAAAAGCCATCTAGAAGTGTATATATTTCTATGGACATGGGAAATGTATCAAAACTACATTTCCCGTGATCCAACTGGTTTCCGTTTCCGGGTCTTTGGGCTTGGGGAGGCTGATGTCTTGACGCAGGGAAGAGCTTAAATCTCCTGGGTTAGGAGGGAGTGGCCTCTTTTGCGGGTAGGGGCTTGGCTAGCAGACAGGAGACAGTAATGGAGGCGGCAGTTTTGAATGCTTACAAGCGCGTGGTCTGATAACTTTATCTATAAACATGGCTTTAATTAAAATACTAATTTATATTATTATATCAGCCTTTATCATTTTTCATATTTATAATTTGGCGAACCAGAAGGTCGAAATTCGAACTCTAAATCTTCCAGATAGCCTAACTATAGCCATGCCTGTTTTTTGGCCATCTGGCTCAGCTCTTTTGAGCACTTTTTTAAAAAAGGAAAGTGGCTTTCCTTGCCATGCTTTCGATAAAAGCAAGAGCACGTTTTGCCTCCAGCGGGACTCAGCCAGCCAGTCCAGCCCAAACCACCTTGGGAGGGAGGTCAGGCCAGCCGATTCGGGCTTTTGGCTTTAAACTAAAATCCCGGAGCCCAGCCAGACTGTCTCTGCCACTGATCTCCATTCTTGACTTGCTGATGCTGCTGATGCTGCTGATCCTGCTGATGCTGCCATCGTTCAACCCCGAGCTCCAGAACCTGAGATTTCCGGGAAGGAACCCAGTCCTGACTTGCCAAGATCTCGACCTCCAGAGACTGCTTCAGCTCTGCCGCAAACCATTTGGGTAGTATACTCCCCCTTTTCCCTATTTCTAGCCTTCCACGTGTTTCTCTAAAGACCTAATTTAGCCACCCACACAAGCTCTACAAGTGGGATTTTCTACAATGACCAGACACTACGTGGACCTAGCGTTTACCCTTAATGGGGCCAAATGGCCTATTCAGACTTGCTTGTGATTAAAAACTGAACTCAGGGGAAGAAATATTCACCCCCATAACTGCTCAGAACTTTAAACTTGGGAAAAAAAAAACAACCCTTAAACTCAGCAGAACTCAATCAAAAGAACCTTAAATTGAAACCAGGGATGAACTTTTAAAACCTCGGAACTGAATGAGCTTTATTTCTGTTTTAAAAAGACAGTATCTTACTGTATATTGTTAATTAGTTTTGTAAATTAATCTTGCTTATTTCGTTGATTTTCCTGTTGCACTGAATCATTTTACGCTAATGAAGTTACTGCTTATGATGTTATTATATTTCCTAATTTACTTAAAGCTTACTGTATCAAAAACAATGCGGTTATATGTACCACCTATGAACATCTTATAGAGCACATGTCTTTTAAAATTTATTCTGTCTTGGTAATTGCAAAGAACCTTGAAAGTTTTCCATGCTTTGAATATTACCTTGTAATTTTACAAGAGATCTTTTTTAACTTTTACTTTAAATCCTTAAGAATTGTTGTCTTAAAAGGATAAAGCTCTTATATATTTTATTATAAGAGGCATTATTGCCTGGAATGGGTAGACGCATTCCTACCCAGGATTTTTTTTAAATACAGAGAGTCAAGGAGCTCCTGTATATTCTTTGCTATGGAAGCAATAACAGCATTTGCCAAGGGTTACAGATTGTAACAAGTATATGATTTTGAACATCATTATTTATTGTTTTAAAATGTGCTATTGGAAATATTGAATGTGCATTGTGAATCTGCTATTTTGTAAAACCCACTTTCTCTCACAGAAAATCTCATTTTTGTGTAACATAACCCTTCTAGTTCTATATATATATATATATATATTTTAATTTTTAAAACATTTTTCTAATGAGCAATTGATTTTCCTTTTTCTCATCTTGTACTGGAAGTACATATATAATCATTATTTATCCTTTTTCTGATTCTACAGCAAATACCTGAGCCTATAGGACTGTGATTTAAATGCCTCTCTGATTCCAGAAGGGAATATGAAAGCCGTTAATAGTGCTAAAGAAAGCACATGGTCAGAGACTTGACTGACTAAGATCTGCATAATTGCAGCAGTTCTATGCCAATACTTTAGGGCTTGCAAATTGGGGTTTGAGTCCTGGAGTCCCAGTCTTTTCTAAAACTTTAGAGGATGTGGGTCCCCTCGACTTAGATTCCTAGAAAGCACCTAAGATTGGTTATTTATTTGGCTCACTTCCCTAAAAAGCTGATGATAAGTCAGATCAGAGAGAGACATTTTCCTTAAGTCCTGGCCCTGAATGGGTAATTGCACACTGCTGAATTCACTTTAATTAGACCTTCATTCAAAGGTCTAAGTTTATTTTCCCTAGATTTTGCACATTTCATTCACAAGTTAATTTTTTCTTCTTTTTTCTTGAATTTTGTTTTTTGTATTTTGCCATCCTTAGCTGACCTGAGGTACCTTTTTTTAAAAAAAAAAAGGTGTGTTTAAGATTTACCTCACGGGGATATCTGTTAAGTTTTTTAAAATTCGATAATGTAAAAATATATGTATATTTAACTCTTTTAGGAGTAATTTCACGGGGAATTAAATTGTATAAATCTTAGAAGAAAATGTATGTTTTGTAATCTATAATGTAAAGTTTAAATTCTTTTGAGAATAATTTCAGAATAAGGATCTTGCCATCTCCCCAAAATCCAGATGACGAACTTGTTTGGTGAGGACACATGAAGATGTCTGAAAAGCCTTCACTGTACCATGAAGACCAAACTTTGAACTTTGGGGTGCAGTTGATTGAACTATGGGGAGTTGAAATTGAGTTGTATGTATTGTTTTAATTGTACACTGTTATGCCAGTGGGGGACAGCCCCAAATTGGTTTTTTGTCAATGAGGCTAATTTAACCATTTGTTCATCTATTTCTTTTATCCCCAATTTCCTGAAAAATTTAGAAGTTGTTTATTTTTACAGGTCCAGCAAAGAAAAAAGGACTAACCTTTTTTTTTGCCGGACCTCACGGGGAATTGTAAAAGTGAAAATTGGGAAAAAGCCATCTAGAAGTGTATATATTTCTATGGACATGGGAAATGTATCAAAACTACATTTCCCGTGATCCAACTGGTTTCCGTTTCCGGGTCTTTGGGCTTGGGGAGGCTTGATGCAGGGAAGAGCTTAAATCTCCTGGGTTAGGAGGGAGTGGCCTCTTTTGCGGTAGGGGCTTGGCTAGCAGACAGGAGACAGTAATGGAGGCGGCAGTTTTGAATGCTTACAAGCGCGTGGTCTGATAACTTTATCTATAAACATGACTTTAATTAAAATACTAATTTATATTATTATATCAGCCTTTATCATTTTTCATATTTATACAGGCTGGACCTGTCAGGTTGAACTTAGAACTAATGTAGTTTTGTCCCACCTCCTTAGCCCTGAGCTTACTCATTAGAAATTAGTTTAGTCTATCCATTCTTTCAACACCTAATCCCTAAGCTTTAATAAATAGGTTTTCTTTACTTCCTGTGCTTTCCTCCAAACCCAAGAAATAACTCACCGAAAGATAGCCTTCAACCCTTGTCTTTCCCCTGGCTAGGCTGACCAGTAAACTGCCAACTGTCATTCATCAGCCAATGTGGTTTTCCTTAACTCACACATCCCTTGGGTAGGTTCTCAGTTATCCTGTGTATCCTGTCACTTGTGGGTGTGTGGCTGTGTCCTGTTTGTGTGTGTGACCCTTGTGTTATACTGTGAAGGCAGTTACCTATTTCAATTACTAATAAATCTTATAAAACCATAATATTTCTAAAGTTATCATTTGTAGCCATTTTATGCAAGAGGCCATTTTCTGCAAGTGGCATGAAGAGGGGGTTTAGACTTTGGAATCTCAAGAAACCAGAGAGCAGTTGGGGAGCAATTGGAAGAGCACTATAAAAGGAAGTGAGCCCTAGGCAAACCAACTCAGTCCTGGGGCATAAGGGAGGAGGGAGGTCTGGGTAGGACTCTTCATTTAACCTTGCTGATCCTCATCAGGACAATACCATTGCCTGTTCTTTAGCGCTAATATTAGCTGTGTCTGCCAATCCTTTCAATAGTTTGCTCTCTGCTAGATATATATTTATATTAACAACTGATATCCAGATTAATACCATCAAATCATCACAGAAGATCTACAACCTATACCTGCTGTCATTCTGCATAGCTATTTCTTCAGTTCATTTAACTGAAGATACTACAGGCTGAAGCTAGATAGTGAGTGGAATGCTGTGAAGGAGCAACCCTAAAAGGGGAAGTCTACCTCAGATCCATCTAATTTAGTTGATAGAATTTCCTCATCCCACTCTCCTCTCCCATTATACCCAAGTACCTTATACCTTCCCAGTTTATACCTTCCATAGATAAATTAAAGAAGTTACCTTAGTTTCTACAAAACATTTGGTCTAAACTGCTGATCTGTTTCAACATCATTTATCTTAAAATAGAATCACTTCATCTTACCAAGACTTGGCAGTTGGTGGGGATTCCTTTCAGTAGAGGAATCCCTGCTAATTTCTACATATAATCCTGCCTGTGGATCACTCCCTGCTAACCTGTAATACCTACTCAACTGGCTGAACATTACCTCTAGACATATCCATCAGTTTGAGAGATATTTGGTTTGATTCCCACAGGGGAGCCATTGTACTGAGCCCTTTCAGTAAGGATCTTCTCTATTAGCCTCTTGGGGGACCAATAGCATCTGGCCCTTAGAGTGCCCAGCCCCCAAAGGAGGTCTTGTGTGCCTGCTTTCGATCTGCAGCCAAGAGAAATTATCCTTACACATTATATATTCATTTTATTTTTTACAATGATGGTGACCACCTGAAGTTGGAGAAAGAATTCTCAAATTTTTAATATAGTGTTATGATTAAAAATGATGAGGGCCGCCGAGATCAAAAGGAAGAATAGTATTTTAATAAAAGCCATGCTGATAGAGATAAACTGACCACGCACCTGTAAGAAACCTATTCCAACCTCACCTCAGCCATTTCCCTTCCTCTCTCCTCGAGCTCAGGTAACGAAAGAGGAAGTTCCAAGTCACTACCCCCTACTTAAAACAGTCCCTCACCTTTAATACGTCGTCCAAAACAGGAAACCCATGAAACCCGTTGGACCATGGGAAATGTAGTTTTAAGGACCCCCACAGGTCCACAGAAGTTTGTCAAACACTATATTGAGGTTCAATCCTTCCAAATAGAACCCCAGGTGATTTTAACTAACAGCCATTAAAATTGGGGAGAGGGACTCATGGATTCATTGCAGTCATGTGAAACGAGTACCCCCTATTGATAATGAATAATTCTCTGTACTAAGTATTATTACCTGCACCTTTTATATTTGACTATTGATTGTATTTGCCTGTTGTGATGAGAATGCTCTATTGCTGGATTTTGCACTATTTTGTTGCACTTTATTTGATTGATCCTTGTACTTGAACGATGCATATACTACCTCACAACATAATATCTGTATTAGTGACCTAATTGACATGATGTGCCTTTCAAAAACATTTTATGCTCTTTGTCATTCCCTTTGCACTTTCTCGAATGTATTATTGCTTTGTATGCCTCATTTGCACTCACACTATGGATCATGGCAATTTAAGGAGGAAATGAATCTTATTTCTTACAAATTAACCTCTATTCTTTACCTCTGTGATTGTGTAAAAACTATGCTTTTTTTGTTGGTGGTGGTTTTTCTTCCTACATGTGCAATACAGTATTTGATTTTTTTTCCTTTTCCCTTATTTTTTTTTTTTACATTTGGAGCACGTCACCAGCATTAAATAGACTCTTGACTGTTTTGATTTTTGCAATAAGAATAAGCTAAGATGCCCATTTGCCTAGCATATGAATTTATACCCAAAAAGTTTTGGACTATAGAAACCTGCCACTAGTTATTTAACGATTATGAGACTTTTGCTCGATGACTATGTCTAATCCAAGGAAAATCGGACGACAAAGGAGCACAGAGTTTTGACCTGCAAAGTGCAAATGAGCACATAAAAGAAAGAGACTGAACTAATCCTACAGGGATTGATGACATTCCATGTAAAGACTTGATCCTGTGTGAGACTCGAGGTTGCGACGCTTAGCATATGTTAAGATGTAGGACTTCCTTGTACCGCACTTGATATCAAGTACTCAACATCGATTGTTCTGGCTCCATTATATCTTAAGTGAAGAAAAGTATTGCACCGGAAAATGCTATTTCTCATTTGTCTCGAGATCTAGTCTCCTTTTTCCATTTCTTCTATGATGTGACAACTTACTGTAGTCCAGGCTCCTAAATTGGGTTAGTGAGTGATTGTTATTGCAAAGCTTATGGGACATGGATTGCTACAGGAACCTGCTTTGATTTGTGAATTTTTTTTCCTTTTTCTTATTCCTAGAATTTTTTCCTTTCACACATTTTTTTAAAAAATATCCTGTATTTTACTCAGAGGTTATTTTTTTTCTCCTTTCTTTTTCTTTTTTTTTTTTCCTTTGGACTTTTTGATGTTTTGAGAATTGATTCATATACCTTATGCCTTGACTATGTATTCCTGTGTGATTCCCATGTGTATCCCTGTATTTTCCTCAGGGGGGAATGTAAAGTTGAAAATACCTTGTACTCCCTTTAAAACTACATTGCCCATAATTCCTTAAGCCTTTTCCTATTGATTGTGAGTTAAAACTACATTACCCAAACTCCTTTTCACCATACCCATAAGGCCTTTAGCCTTTTCCTATTGGTTGTGGGTTTCGTGGGCTGTTTTTGAGATGGTGATGGGGGGCGTGTTGTCGGGGCTTTTGGGAGAGAAGGCACCGTGGTGAAGGGTGAATGAGGTTCTTCCCCAAGGTTTTTTAAATAAAATCCTTATAAATATCATACTTTGGAGGCATTGAATATTAATTTCGATCTTTACAATAGCCTAGACAAATTTTTTGCCACGCTGCTGCCCTGCTTAACTCCCAGCCTCTGTTTTTGCCACTTTTGTTGCTGATCCTGCTGCTGCTGTTGCTGCTGCTGTTGCTGATTGCTGATGCCAAGTCTTTAGAACACAAGCTGGGAGGTTTTAAGAAGTGGGTGAAGTATAAATCTTTTCACACACTTCCTCCCACCACATGGGTTTTCAAGCCTGCTCTAGCCACTTTTCTAGCTCCTACCCCAGTTAGGCTTCCATGCTCTGCCTGTGGGGGACGGGACTGAGATAGCATGAAGGCCCTAGCATTTTACTCCCAAGGTAATATGTACTATGGAAGTACCTATTTCAAACAGCTATATTTTTTCTTCCTACCATTTCTGAGTGCACTGGTCCTTGCAATTATCTTGCCTGAGATTCAGGGTTAAAATTCATCTCCCTACAACCCATTGCCATTTGGGCCTGCCCAGACTGTAAAATATATCCAATTTGAGGCTAATAGAGAAGATTCCTCTACAACAGTGATGGGCAAACTACAGCCTTCTGGCCAGATGTGGCCCCCTGAAATGTTCTATCTGGCCACACAACATTATTCCTAATCTGACAAATACAATGAGTAGGAAGGATACAATACAATGAAACTTCGAAAGAGTTGCCTTAGAAACAGTCTGACAGATGAGCATTTCCTTTCCTTTGACCCCCTCTTTAAAAAGTTTGCCCAGCACTGCTCTACACTATGTTCAGCAAGGAATTCTCCCTCACTATGGGAGATCCCAGATCTCTATCTTTAGCTCCAAAAAAAGAACTTGAATGGATAGAGAAGGAATTTTTAAAGAGTCTGGAGGTGAAATTAGTAAGCCTTCTCAGACTCCATTGCTTTTTGAAAGTCTCTTTATCTTATTGTACTTTGCTGATGGTTTGCTTTACAATTTAATTTTGTTTTTTATGATTTAATTTTAAGTTCATATGTTGTTCATATGTTGATCTGATCAATATCTTTCTGTTACAATGAATCATTATAAGCTACTTTTTTTTGGTTATTACATAAATTCTGTTATCTGATTTTATTGGATCTCCCCATGACTGTACTAAAGCAAATATCATTGTAAAAGTTCATTCAACTTACTCAACCCCTTTCATGAGATCACATGTTGCCGTAACAGCTTTTATTCTATTTTGACAATTGTATGCAACCTTTGGAGAATTTAATGAGCTAAATATCTCAATTGATTTTAAGGAATCTTCAGAGGTGATTTTTAGAAATAAGGGTTCACTGGTAATTGAAGAGATGTGCTATGGCACTATTTTATTTCCCTACTTCAGTATTTGTAAAAATGTAATGGATGAGAAATCTGAAGTGATTTTCACTATTTAGTCCTCTGCTCCATGTGAAATGGGTAGAACATTTTGGAGACAGGTCTGTAAACTGTCCCATATGAGAGGGAGTTACATACCCAAGAGGTTTAGTTACCCTGTAATGGGTTATAATTTCATCTGGGAGGTGTGAAGGATTTTATCTTGTGAAGCCTAGTGTTATAATATTATTGGGAGTCTCTTGATATGTTTGAGATTATAATTTGATGTACAGAGAGAATAAGATGACCCTTCTCCCTTATAACAGTTGCCCAGGCAGGATCCTTTCAGGTCTAAGATGTATATCCCTTCAGGACCCACTTGGGGTTAATTGATATATTGATTTGAGCTCTTTAGCTAGGATAACGCCTTGTATTCTGACTGCGATTTCTCCCTTCCCAAAACAAGTTTGACACTGCTTTAGGAAAGTACTTTATATTAACAAGAAGGATAGGGTAAAGGACTGTGGTATAGGAGACCCTACTCTACTGGTTGCTAATGAAATCTCAACTGCTGGCAGATGAAGAATCAATGTAGTTTCCCTCTGGTTCAGCCTGGCCAGGACTAAACCAGAGTAGGTAAACTGCTGGGATATTTTGATTTCTTCTTCAATAGATCTTCAGCCTTACAGTTGAGTTATTTCCACCCTTTTTCACCCTCTTCTTCATCTCCTGCCCACTTCCCGGATCCCGCCCAGGCCCTGGGAAACCTAGATATCTAAATGATGTAATTCCTAATATCTAGGGGCAGTAGACACCAAGGTGGTGGTCAGGTACAGGTTGGCACGGTATCTCAAGTACAGGAAGAGATTTGCAGAGAGAGATGTTTGCACCTCTCACTCCAAGACCAGGATCCACCAATCTCCAGCCTCAGCACAGGTCCAAGACCCAGAACCCTTTCAAGATTCTTAACTGCCCCTCCTCCTGCCTCTCGCATGATTCCCTGGGAACATTCCATCCAACTGACTTATTTGTCAATCAAAAGTGATCTTCAAGCTCCCAGAGGTTCAATATAACACTAGTAACTTCAAATTTTTTTTTAACTCTTCAGCTTAATTCTACTTTTCCACCAGGAGGATCTAGACTTCTTGGTGACATTTTAGACCCAAAAAAAAGTTTTTTATCAGTTTTGTTTTTTTTCTAGGCTCTGCTCCATTTTGGATGATGGCAGTAATAAATTTTGCTATATCTGTTGAACTTAGATTTTTTCAAATATCACACAGCAAGTGGCTATATAGAAATTCAGTTGAGTCCTATATGATAGTGGGTTTGTTTGTTATTGTCATTAAATGTGTTACTGTAATTTTGGTACTTCGTTGAATGTGCATTATCTATTATATTTTGTAAATCTGCTATTTTGTAAAAATCATTTGCACTCACACAGTGAATCATGGCCAAGTTTAGAAAGGACATGGATCTCATTTTTGGGGTGAGAAATCTTTTGCTGATTCTAAACTATGTATTTTTTATTTTTAAAACATTCTTTTTTATTCTTTTCTCTTGTATGTACAATATAGTTTTTGAGTTTCTTTTTTTTTGCTCATTTCTGTACTTGAACATATTATCAATATTAAGGTTTCTTTTTATTCTACAGTAATATAAGTTTAAAATGTATATTTACTATAATATTAAGGCATACCCAAAAGCTTTAGACTATGGAAACTTGTCATTTATTGATAAATGTTATGGGACTATGATTAATGATTGTGTCTGGAGAACACAGGGGAGAACAGGAGAAGGGAACAAAAGAGCCACTACCCAGTGACTAGAAGCACAAGGTCAAAAAGGATCAAACCAATCCAGGTAGGATTGATGAACTTCTACTCCAATATGAAAGGACTTGAACTTGTTTGGGGTTTGAGGTTCCAGTTGTTCTGACATATGTTAGAGGTCAGCCTTCCCTAAGCCACATCCTAGTCAAGTACCAAAGGATGGCTATCATCTTGGCTCCCCTAGCCCTGAGAATGAAGGCAAATCAGATCAGGGAATGACACTTCCCTTTTACACAAAAAAATCTAGTCCTTTTTTCTCTCTTAGAGTATGGCAACTTCTTGTAGTCTTGCTTGCCAATAAGTGCAATATTACTGCATTTTGTCCTACAGACTTGTGGGATAGAAATCACTTTAATTGAGCCTTGATTCAAGGACCTGTTATAAGTTTATTTTTCCTTTACTTACATTTTTTTTGCACATAAGGCTTTAACATTTTTTATTTCATCCACAAGTTAATTTTTTTCTTTTATTTGAATTTTTTGATATTTTTGGATTTATTTTGCCAATTGATTCACATATCCCCATAACTCAACTATGTATCCTTAGCTGATCTGGGTGTTTGTCACTATCCTCCTCAGGGGGGAATGTGTTATTATTCTCCTCAGGGAGGTATGTATTATTATCCTATAATGCAAAGTTAAAATTCTTTTGAGAATAATTTTCAGGATCAGAAATGTGCTACCTTCCCAAATCCAGAAAGTGAAGTGTTTGAAGAAGGCACCATGAAGATGCCTGCAGAAACCTTCACTGCATCAAGAAGATCCAGAACGAACTTTGGGGTGCAGTTGATTGAGCTGTGGGGGGTCAAATGCATTTGTTTTGAATGTACACTCATATGCCAAAGGGGAGTGCCCCCTAATTGGCTTTTTGTCAATGCACCTAGCAATCATTGGTTTTGTCCTCTTTTCTTTTTATCCCCAAATTACTATAATTTAAAAGTTGGCTATGTTTACAAGATCCATTGGAGTGACCAGACTTCTGTGGCTCTCAGTGGGGAATGTGTTATTGGAAAATTTGCATTTCCCATGAGCCCACTGGCTTCCTGTTGTTACATGCTGACATAGATAGGGAGATAAAATTGAGGGGCTGGTGTTCCTCTTCCTCTTTCCTTCCTGGAAGCATGCTGGAGCTGGGAACGGTGGGCTGCTTGAACAACCTAAGCTAGCATGGCACATGGCTTCATTTTCTAGAGATTACTAATAAATCTTAAAAAACCATAATCTTTCTTAAGTTATTATTATATATTCATTTTATTCTTTACACTATTTGATTCCAATAATGAGCCAATTTGGTTCCTCCTGTAAGAAGGGATTGCTTCTGGCTCAGAGAGCAAGCAGAAGCTTGAAGCAGGAGCCTGAAGTCTGTTGGATGAGAGCATGATGGAATAAATCATGATTGTTGGAAGCCTGCTGGCCCTAAGTCATTTCTTTTAACTCTTCATTAACTCTCACTCCTCATCTGGGATCTGAGACCCCATGAAATATTGTAATAAATCCCAATAATTCTGCTCTAGAAGAATTGACCTATTTGAAGCCTTTTCCTTGAGGGGGAGGAAAAAAAGACTTTTTTAAAAAATTTGCTTCATTAAGGTTCTTTTCTTCCATCAGCCCAATCCTATCCACTACTTTCTTTTTGTTTTCTTTCTAATAACAATGGAACATCTTCCTGGAAGCTTATTTTCTTCTTATTTTTTTTTTTATTTACCCTTAGGAAAGAAGTGTTTTTTTTTCTCTCCCTTATTACAGAAGTGTTTCATTGTTTGCTTTTATCCCTCAGGCTATTTTTTTTCTTTTTTAAGTTTGGAGGTTTTTAAGTTCTCTTCCCAAAGGATTATTTTTACTGCTAAGGCTTCTTTCTTTCCTCAGGAGAAAGATCTTATAGAAGAGACTTTTTTTTTTTTTACTAAAATCTTTTGCTTTCATATTCTTCCTTTAGAGGAATTTGATCATATTTACCATTTATATAAGGGGATAAGTTGGTAATTGGAGAGTTCTGTGGTGGGAGAGAGCTGAGTTCTTTCCTTCTAACCTACTATCCTGATGTGGATGGCTGGCCTTTTCTGGTCCTAGGGTAGACTGGCACCACCTGGAAGCCTGGCAAAGTTGAAAAAATACTGATTGTGAAACCAGGAAGATAGGAATTCTGGTTTTCTCTGTGAGAACTAAAGTAACTGAACCTTTCATATCATCAATTACCTTATTCATATTAAAAAAAAAGAGAGATAACAGGATTTTTTTCAGTGCATACCTCAAGGGATTGTTATGAGACTCAAATGAAATAGTGGATGTAAAACATTTCAAAAACTGTACTTGATAAATTCTTTTGGACAGATATATTGTTCTGTAGAATTTAAATTTGGGAGTTTCAAGAATGACTGTTAAAATGTAAATGTGTGTTCAAATAAGCAAAATTTGTTAGAATTTGATTCTGTCTACTCATGATTTATATTGTGAACTAAAAGGTGAATTGGATATAAAAATGTGCAAAAGATATTATGTATGTGGATAATGCAGTTGTTAATCAGATTCATAATCGGGGCTCTTTTGAGCCCAGAAATGGAAGAAATGGTACCTGGTATAGTGGAGTTAAGCAAGTGACTGTTTCATCCTCTTCTCTTACCATGAAGGAGGATGGCTTTTATCTTGATGTTCCTGTTCTTACTAGGGGTCAGCCTTGAATAGTTTACCAGTAATAATAACTGTTCAAATGACCCCATCAGACATACTATTGTACAGTTTGATGCTTGTGAGATCCTTCCCTATCCAGGCCACACTAGGCAGTAGAGAAATACCCCCATGTAATTATGTCTTGGCCCGATGATCAATGTGGATGATTGTGTTTCCCTGGTGAGTAGTGGATTTACTGCTTATTTCCTCCAAAATCATACCCTAACTCAGGTCTCTAACTAGTCTATCACAGCCTCACCTCCAGTAATCCGGAGGGTCTCTTCACGGTTTTGGAACTCACTAGGGAATTACACCACTCATGCCTCATCTCTTCTTTGCCAAGAAATGACCTATTAGTGCTTCCCACCCCAGAGGGGACTGATCTGTTATGTTCTTTTGCCTTTCAACCTACTGTGGGAGACATGAAGGATTGGTTCCCCAGCCAAGAAGACTGCCCCACCCATGACAGGAGCAAGCAATCTCAGATGTAATAGTAGGGTTTAGTCTTTCGGTGGCTATTTCTATAGGGGTTATTTGAACAGCAGTATCTGCTCATACCTATTATGCACTCTTCCAAGAACTCAGTTGGGAGATGAAGGGAATCACTGCCACCCTTTCAGCTTTATAGGATCAGTTGAATTCATTGGCCCAAGTCTTTCTCCAGAACTGCTGTGCCTTGGACTTTCTCACAACTGTCTGTGGAGGAACTTCCATCTTCCTACAGGAAGACTGCTGTTACTATGTCAACTACTGAAGGTGAGGGAAATCAGGGAAGAGGCTAAGGAGAGCAAGGCAATTAAATAGTGTTATCCCAGCCGATTCCCTCCCTTTCATCATTTCTGTCTTGGATCCCAGCTCTAGTGGGGTCTCTTTGTATAATCCTGGATCCTTCTGGGCCCTTGTACCTTCCAAGCCCTAGCGAAGCTCATACAGTGAGTCCTGGGACGAATGCAACTAGTGATCACTTCTGGCTAGACAGGGAGTGGGAATGATTCTCAAAGCAACATTTGATTATGAGACTCTATCTGGAATAAAATAGTTGGAAAGAATTCCAACAAGAAAAAAAGGAGGGGACTGAAGGGGAATCATGCTAGGTGTGCAATTTTCCTCACCATTTCTCCTCCCCCTTTTTTTCTGTTCTCTTTTCTGCACACCTGTTACATAGAACAGGTCAGGAAGTACTAGGTCAAGAACAATTCAAACCCTCATTTCCACCCCTTACCCTGCCATGTAGGCTAAATCTACCCTGCAACTTGTTTTGAGGTGTGTAAAAGGCTAATTGGGTTTTGAGAGGTATGCATAAGCATGGAAGAGGGTCAGGATTGGATTGAGGAAGGTGATCACAAGCCAGGAGGTCAGGATTGAATGTTAGATTGTGAGCCCCTCTGGTGCATGAGGAAAATCTCTCCCCACCTTGAAACTATACTTGAGTTCAGCAGGTGCCTTCCAATTGAGTATATCTCTGTTGCAGAGGCCTTCTTCCAGAGGAGAAATAAAACTGGCTTGCTGCTTTGTAATCTGTTGTTTTTTATTTTGTTTTGTTTTTCCATTTTGAGTCAGTAGGCAGTGTTTTATGGAACCCCCAAAATCTGTCTACCATCCTTTAGGACAGGGGTCGGCAATGTATGGCTCTCTGCAGGAGCCATAAAGTCAATTTTTTTTTCAGGCGCTGTTACAGGAGCACATACTGTTACAGGAGCTATGTGAGCACTGTACAGCTCTCACGAAATTACATTTTAAAAAATGTGGCATTCATGGCTCTCATGGCCAAAAAGGTTGCTGACCCCTGCTTTAGGAACTTGCTCTCAGGGAAGTCCTAGACTGACTTTTGTCTTAGACCAGTGATGGTAAACCTATGGCACAGGTGGAAAAATGATATGCAGAGCTCTCTCTATGGGCATGTGGCCATCCTCTCCTCACCATCCCTCACAGTTCATTACTAGAAAGGCAGAGGAATTTGGGCAGAGCTGATCCTCTCCCCCACTCTACTGTGCCTGATATTTTTTCATATCATATGTCCCTTTGCCCAGCAGCCCAATGGGAGCACATAGTGGGTAAGGTGAGTGGCTCATAGGCAGCAGAGCTGGAGGAGAGCAGAGCACTCAGGTCACTCCCCTTCCCCTCTCTATACTTGCTGAGGACATTCCTCACTTCACCCTCTGCCCAGTAGCTCAATGGGAACATTTTCTCCCTCCCCTGTGTGGGGTAAGGTGGGGCACACCCAGCACTCAGTGGGGGGCATGGCATGGCATAGGGTCTCTGGGGAGAGGGCACTGCACTGGTCTTGGTGGTGGGGCCTGCACTCTATCTATAAAAGGTTCACCATCACCTCCTAGACTGAACAATAGATCTTCAAGTACCCAATGATCTCAGCCTAGATAGAATTAGTAGATATAATCAAATAATAAATACTCTTTTGTCTTAGAAGTTTCTCCCATTGTATCTAGGCCTGGCTTTTCTCCCTTTTCTCCATGTAAGCCATTATTATCCTTCCTGTCCTTTATTTCCCCAAAATATACACAATATACATAAGACCCCCCCCCCAAGTTCTTTTGTTCACTGAAAAATATCCCTTCAAGGTACATTTCCTTGGAGACAGTATTCCCAGAGTCTCTATGTGCTATTTTGCTCATGACTCTGTGTGGAGGCCATTAGAGCACTGTCTCCTTTGTCCTGATTAAAGATTTGTTCTTTCTAGCTACTTTGGTGGTTCTGTGTTTTTCAAGGTTGACAGTAAGTACATAAATGTTAATTGATTGATTGGTTTGTAAAATGAGGAGATGGATTAAATGGCTTCTAATAATAAGTAATGAACACCTGTTTTTATTTACCACTGAAAGTGCCCATAGGATATCTTCCTTTTGAATTAAACCAACAGAACCATATAATCTTAGAACTATAAGGGTTCCTAATGATCATTATTACACATAATAATGATCATTATTACATATATATTATATATATTATATAATTAGGTATATCATAAATATAAAATATTTTTAAAATAGGTATATAATAAATTTCCTCTTTTCAAAAAGAGGAAATGAAAGTCCAGAGAGATAAAGTGATTCGCTCAAAGCCATACAGAAAAGCAGGGAACAGAAATTCAGATCTCTTGATAAACAGTTCAGTGCTTTTCTTTACAATACTTCATTTTTTTTATATATTCAGCTGAATTACAGAAACTCTTAATTTGAATAAACCTTGCTATTTATTTTCAAAACCAACAATAATGTAACACAATGCAATGGCTCCCAAAAAAATTGCCACATCAGCATATTTTAAATTCAGTAAATTTAAATTGTTTGTTTTGAGAATTTCAAAATACCCTTTAAAAAATAGTTCACTGTTGCAGTTGGGGTGCTGGTAGTGGTAGAATGCTGCAAAACTGTGTTTTCAAGTCCTTTCCTACCTCGCCTGGGCTATTGTAATATCCTTTTTAAAAAAACAAAACCCCCCAAACCCTCTTAATTTCCATGTTAGTATCAATACTCTTTATTAGTTCCAAGGCAGAAGAGCAAAAAGGGGTAAGCAATAGGGGTTCTGACTTGCCCAGGGTCACACAAGTAGGAAGTGTTTTGAGGTTAGATTTGAATTCAGGGCCTCTCAATCTACTGAGCCTCATAGCTGCCTCCATGCAATAATCCTTCTAGATCAGTGGTTCCCAAACTTTTTTGGCCTACCAACCCCTTTCCAGAAAAAAATGTTACTTAGCGCCCCCTGACACATGCTACCACCACCCCCTTACAGTTATTCACTGCCCCCAAATGCCATCACCACTCCCCTGGATCACTGCAGCAACCACCAGGAGGTGGTGGCACCCACTTTGGGAATCACTGGTCTAAATGGTCTTTCTGGCTCAAGTTTTCCCCCACAGTGCCTGTCCACCCTCCACTCTGCTGATCTTCCTAAGGCACAGGTCTGATCATATCACTCTTCTATTCAGTAAACTCCAGTGACTCCCTATTACATCCAAGATCAAATATAAAAACCTTTATTTGGCTTTTCAAGCCCTTTATAATCTGGATCCTTCTTACTTTTCCAGTCTTCTTATGTGTTACTCTCTTCACATAGTTTTTAAATGATGTTTGTCCACATTGCTCTTCCTCACATCTCCAAAATCTTCACGTTTCCTTTTTTGTTACATTTTGAGTTCTGAGCAGTTTTCCTCCCTTCCTCCCACTACACTAGAGAAGCAATTATTGGGAGTTATTTTGCCCAGATATAAGAAAATAAATTTAACAATGTAAGTGAAATAGAAGAATACTTACAAAAATATAAAGTTAAGAAAAAAATAGGGTACCTAAATAAGCCTATTAAAAATATTGAATAGGCTTCCTTTAAAAAAATTAATAAAAATCATGAGGACCAGATGGATTTATAAGTGAATTCTAACAAACATTTTAAGATCAACTAATTCCAATATAAATAATAAATTATTTGGAATAATAGGCAATGGAGTCCTGCCAAATTCCTTATATGAAATAGATATGGTATTGCTAGTGTTAATACACTTGAGAAAACCAACATATTTCCATATATCAGTTCTTTCTCTGGAGGTGGAGGTAGCATCTTCTACCATAGGTCTTTTGTAGTTGATTTAAATATGCATATTACTCAGAATAGTTCAGTTGTTTGCAGTGGCTCTTCAAACAATATTGTTACTGTATACATCTCCTGGTTCTGCTCTTTTTACTGTTCATTATTTTATGCAAGTCTGTTCATGTTTTTCTAAAATTAACCTGCTCATCACTTCTTATAGTATAGTAGTATTCTATCACATACCATATCATATTTATTTAGCCATTCCCCTATTGATGGGCAGTCCTTCGATTTCTAGTTCTTTGCCACCACAAAGAGAGCTACTAGAAATATTTTAGAACATACAGATTCTTGATTATGGTTTTTATTGTGGTATAAATTAGTATCCCATTTTTTTCAAATCCCCTCCAACATGTGCCATTTTCAACTTGTCTTAATTTGCATTTCAATAATCAATAATGATTTGGTAAAATTCTTCCATAAGACTAATAGCTCTGATTTCTTCTTCCAAAAACTCTTTTCATATCATTTGATGATATATCAATTGGGGAATGACTTATTCTTATAAATTTGACAAAGTTCATTATATATTTGAGATGAGAACTTTATCCAAGAAGCTGTCTATAAAATCTTCCCCCCTGCCGCAAATTTTCTGCTTTCCTTTTAATCTTAGGTACATTGGTTTAATTTGTACAAAACATTTTAAATTTAATGTAATCAGAATTATCCATTTTACATCTCATAATGCAATCTCTTATTATAAATTCTTCTGTCCATAAATCCAATAGGCAATATGTCCCATGTCCTAATTTACTGATATCTCCCTTTATGTATCTATTTTGATCTTATCTTGTTAAATGGTATAAGATACTGTGTTTTTTAAATAGGAATGAGTGTTGTATTTTGTCAAAATTTTTCCAGCATCAATTGATATGATTTTGGTTATTTTTTATTGGTATGATCAATTGTACTAAAAGTTTTCCTATAATGAACCATTCCTACATTCCTGGCACAAATCCTACTTAGTTGCAATGCATAATCTTTGTGATATAGTGCCATAATCTCCCGCCTACTATTTTATTTAGACATCCATGTTCATTCAGGAAATTGGTGTATAATTTGCTCTTCCTGGTTTAGGTAGCAGAACCATATCTATTTCAAATAAGGAATTTGGCAGGACTCCTTTGCCTATTATTCCAAATAATTCACTAATATTGGAGTTAGTTGATCTTAAAATGTTTGTTAGAATTCACTTACAAACTCATCTGGACCTCATTAAAAAAATTTTTTTAAAGGAAGCTCACTTATGGCCTGTTCAATATCTTTTAAAATCATATTAACTAAGTTTATCTAGTTTATTTTTTCACAAAACCAACTTACAGCTTTATTAATGCAATGGTTTTATTTAATCAACTTCAACTTTTAATTTTTAAAATTTATAATTTGGTATTTAGTTGAGGATTTAACATTTGTTTTTTCTACTTTTTTAAATTGGACATCCAATTCATTGATCAACTCTTTATTGATGTAAGCTTTTGCTGCATCTCATAAGTTTTGGTATGTTGTCTTATCATTCTCTTTAATAAAATTATTTCATTTCTGTGTCTTGTTCTTTAGCCTACTCATTCTTTTAAGATTAGGTTATTTATTAATTTATTAATCTGTTTTTAGTGAACCTTTACAGAATGTAATTTTATTTTGAAAAGAATGCACTTAATATTTCTACTTTTCTGCATTTAACTCTAAAATTCTTATGATTTAATATGATCAATTTTTGTAAAGGTACCATGTACCACTGAGAAAAAGGCATATTACTTTTCTATTCACATTCATCTCTCTCCAGATATCTATCATATATAACTTTTAGAATATTTTATTCATCACTTTTATGTCTTTCTTATTTTTGCTAGATTTACCTAGTTCTGAGAGAAGGTTGAAGCCCCCCTTCTATTATAGTTTTGCTATTTCCACCTATAGTTTATTTTGCTTTTTCTTTAAAAATTTGGATGCTGTAGCATTTCATGCATACATTTTTAGAGTTGATATTTCATTATCTGTGGTACTTTTAACATAATTTAATTACAGCTTCTTAAAAAACTGGCTAAATTATGAGAGATTCTACTCTAGCCCTTTATTTTTATTCTAGGTATCTCTTATTTTCAAACGTGTTTCTTGTAAACAATATTATCAGGTTCTGTTTTTTGATCCAATCTGCTATCCACTTCCATTTAAATGTGGGAGTTCTTCCCATTCACATTCTAAGTTGTAATGAATGATTTTGTATTTTCCTTCCCTCCTATTTTTCTTCACTTTTTAACCTATTTATACTATCTTTTTGCCTTCACCCTCTCAAAAGTCTAATTTATTTCTGACCACTGCCACCCTAATCTGTACATTCTTCCAAAAGTCCACTTGCCCTCCTATTTTTGTGTAAGTTAAGACTTTTAGACCCTATGAGATGTATATGTTATTCCCTCTTTAACTCAGTTATAAAATTAAATCTCATTAAAATGTAAGTTAGAGAGCAGGGAACATGATTTTGTCTTTCTTTGAATACCCAGCAATTAGCACAGTGCATGGCAAATCATATTTGAGTGAATAGGGAATGAAAACCTTTAAAGCTGGGTTTCACCCTAGCAAATTAAATGCTTATTTGTAATCTGCGCACTGCAGGATCTTGCATCTTTTATACCTCAGTTGTATGACTGTGAAGATATGGTTTGCTGTAGAAAACTGGCCATGAGAATCTATCTATTTTTCTGCTAATACTGTCTAAGGATTCTCTAGATTTATGTACCTCATTCTCAATAATCTTAGAGAGGCAAGGGTTACATGGTAATGTAAAAAGGAATTCTTAATCCCTTTCTTCTAATTTAACTGGGGACCTGTAGGTCCTTTTACTATAGAGATGTGTAAAGATATACCAGCCCACAGTGAAAGGAAGTAGAAACCAGAGATACAGGAAGTGAGGTAAGAAGGGGATATAAAAGGCCAGTGAGAGGAAAGAGAGGGGCTTTTTGACCTTTTTTGGGTTGGGAGGTAGTTGGAGATTAGTTGCTGGTGGTGTGGGTTGGTGGTTGGCGTTTAGTTGCTGGAATATAAAGGTGGGCTTTTCCGGGCTTTAGCCCTTAGAGGGCTTTTTTGGCTTTTGGTCTGGGCTGTTAAGAATTTTTTTTCTTTCTTGAACTTTTTGGTAGGTGGCTAGTCGTCGTTGACAGACTAATTGGATAGTTGGATTAAACATTTGGTTTTAATTGGGCTGGAACTTTGTGGGGTGGTTTTTATTAGCAGTAGTTACAGGCAGTTTTTGGTAGGAATTATATTAGGAAATTTTCTTTCTCTACTTCTTTCCAAACTTTCTCTCCTTTAATATATTCATTTTACTATATTCTTTTACACTATTTTAATTAAACTAAATTGTTAAATGATTAAAAGCTGCTCTCTTGATTTTGTCAAAACTCCTAATTTAACTCTTACAGTAGTTAGCTTGTTTCCTTGAATACTTAAAAAATTGATATTTCTTCAATTCTTCTGTAACCTTCCTTTCCTTTAAGAGATACGCTTTCTGAATTTATCTCTTTAACATGTATTTCTAGTGGTAGAATCCAAATTTTGTGGTCTTATCAATTATGAAACTACTATTTACTAACACTGACAAATTTATTCCATTTCATATCCTTCCCATTTAAATTATATATGCAATTATTCAATTATGCTTCAAAAAATTCAAATATGCAATAATTCAATTATATGCAAGTATATGCAGTTGGCTTTTTGCAGGCTTAACTTCCTCTCTGCTTTTCAAGGCTTTTTAGGACATATTGATTGTAATTTTATCAACCTCACCCAAAACATTTTCCAAAAGGGATTGGGCTCTAAACCAGTGTTGCTCTTAGCTGCCATGCCTTTGTTTAATTAAAAACAAACAAACAAGTATTTTCTGATTATAATGATTATAGAATTTCATGCTCATTTGAACTCTTTAAAAATGGTTAAACTTCACTAGGATTATGATTCTTTTATGTAGAAATGTGTAAAATGTTCTATATAGTAATTGTATTAGTTTTACAGTTAGTATTGTCAACTTTTTTCATCCCATAATGTATTATTACTTAGAAGTGATTATACAGAAAAGCATACTAATAAAAATCTGAAAATGATGCCAATCTGAATCAATTTCCTTCTATCTATTTCTTTTTTCAGAGTTAACAGATTGTTTGAGTAGGCTGGAGTTTTTCTTACTGCACAGTATATATAGAGCACTGGACTTGGAGGAAAGAACATAAATTCAAATTTGGCCTTGCTGTGTGACTCCAGGCAAGTGAACAGCCCCATTTGCCTCAGGTTTCTCATCTGTAAAATAGCCCTTAATACCTAAGGTGCTTGTGAGATATCAAATGAGATAATTGTAAAGCATTTGTAATATGGTAAGTGTTACATAAATGTGAGCTATTATTCTGACTGCATGCAAGGCATTATGTCATCTTTATTCTCCTAATCTGGTGATTGACTGTTCCTCTTTGTAGTCAATGATTTGACTTAATACAAATGATTCTGAAATGACTCTCCAGTGATCCATTTCTTGTTCAATCAAATTCTATTATTTGGAAAGTGTTGTTTCTTAAGAGAGAATGTGTGACCAAATTAATGGATTCTTTAAATTCAGAATTCTACTAAGTGAATTTATTTTAAGTGAGATTCTTTATAATGAAAGATTACCTTTCAGAAAACAGTAAAAATGGAAAACTATTTAACAGCAAGAAACATTGGTAGGCATTTTCAAATCTTATCATACAAAGGAACATAGTAAACTGAGGAATAAGTGCCACTGAATAATCCATACAGGTTTCTTCAACAAGCTGCTTTTTTACAGCAAGAGAAATTTTACTCTAAATGCATAGGGCTTGAAGAAACTGCATAATTTTTAAAATGACTAAGCAAATGTGAAATAAGACCTTTCAAATACAGATTTCAGTAACACACAGTTTACATACAGTAATAATTTATTCTAAAATGTTCATTTAGTTTCTGTTGAGACATAACCCAGGTCTCATTAATAAAAGAGCAGCCATCTCACTTCAAATACCAGAATATACAACAAGTTACAGCATAACAAAAATTAATTCTACCTACTTTCAGATAAAATCTAATTCAGGTAAAATAATTTCATTCAAGGTTTTATTGTTACACAGATTTCCTTTTTTTTAAAAACACAAACTAGTGTAAATTTTTACACCATTGCTATCTATTTTGTGACCATAGAACTGTTAATCATTACTTCGGAAATTGAATCATCAGTTTCACTCATGCAGAAGAGCAGGCTGGGTAAATTTGTTCATCTAGAACCATATTACTGTGAATTTCACAGTCACATGATTAATTTCTGGATTAGATGGACTCACAAGTACTAAACTGAGTTGAGTTGTTTTTTTTTTTGCATAAATACCAATTTCTCCCTGATAAGTTTAGTCATTTTATAACCTAGCAATGATTGATACACAGCAATATATTGTACCCTCTATCTGTAATGTTCATTATTTTAAGACAAGCAATAATTAAAGGATCATGGTTTGGGATGCTACTTAAATACATGTAAAACATACTGTACAAATATACTTGCTTTACCAATTTTCCTCTAAACTATCAAATGTCCCTCCAAAATATGACCAGTGAAGACAAAGTATACTATTAAATATGGCTTCCAGAACAAAGACCCTCTAGCAAGAATCAATCTATTTACAAAAAAATTCTTAGTTTTTAAAGTTTCATTTGAAACAAAATTTCTATATAGCAGTTGCAAATAAAGCATAATTTTCTTCATTTTAACATTTTAGTTCTTTTAAACAGAAGTTACCAAATAAGACCCAGAATGGCGCTTAGGGCTTTGAGTTCCACTAGATTCTGTGTTTTCAGTTTTTGAATCTCTTTTTTTTGTGCTGTTATTTACTGGTGTAGGGATCTGAGATGGGCGGGCTGAACTGCTATCTGCACTACTTTTCCTAGGACTTGGATTGTAATTGAAAGGAGTCACCCTGGCAGCAACAGTTCCACTAGGTGAACTGTGCTTGCTTGAGCTGGTGGAACTGAATGGTGTACGCTCAGCAACAGAACTCTCACTAGTCTCTAGTGTAGGAACAAGATTGACTTGTCCTGATTTTGTTTCAGTAGCCTTTTTATCTGGGCTATCTACCTGTATAAAGGAACTCAGACGGTTTTCTAAGCCTATAGTGCGAACAGGAGCACTGCTGCCATTGCCCCCATTTAGTTTTCCTTGATTATCTTTTGACTCTTTATTACTAGAACTGACCTTCTCTGCAACATTATCAATCACTGGGGGTGTATTTCCAGTAGGAGATCTTCCTGATCTAGGGTTATTAATGGGGCAATCCTCAATTCTTACCCACACATCTTCTGTCTTGGAGACAGCAGGCGCCATTTGATAAATTAAAGTCTTAGAATCAGCACCATTTGTAGTACCTGAGGAAGTAACCTGGGAAACATTACTTATGAGAGTAATTTCATTTTCTTTTATTTTTCTCCAAGTTCCTTTTGCTGGTCCTTGGTTTTCTTTAGTTTGTTTTGTTCCCAGAAGTGAACTTACATGTTTTTCATCTTCACTTTTTGCTTTTTCACTGGATTCTGATGAAGCAGAGAGAATAGAGGAGGAACTTCCAGTTCTTCTCCAAGTGCTTACACGAGGAAGTGATGAGGAATGCTTACTGTGCTCACGCTTCCAAGTTCCTGACCTATTAACTGGAAGTCTAGAAGGGCTCTCAGAATGGGAACGTGCTATATCATGGCGCTTTGTTGATCTTCCATCATTAAACTCTATAGAAGGATTAAGATTAGGTGGGAGTTTTTGCCAACTTCCAGTCTGAATGGATGAATTTGTGGATAAAGACATATCAGGAAGGGATGGACTTAAAATTGGAGTCTGTACCTGGGATTTAGTAGGAGAATCTGGTCTAGAAGATGAAGACAAAGATTCAAGTGATGCAGACTCTTCCAATTTTCTCCTTAGCGTTGGGCTTGGAGTTTCTTTGATGAAAGTTGACTGGCGCACTAAAACAGGTCTTTCTGATCTGTCAGATTCACTTCCACTAGACTTGGTTGAAGACATCCTAGAAAGTTCAACTTTTTTATTAGTTCCATTACTGTTATTTATCTGATTTAGTCCTTTAGATGCAGACTCACTTCTGGGAATATTACTGGTATTCTTAGATAAACCTGTTTGCTTAGTAAGGTTTTGCTGGCTCATCTGTCTTCCTGGAGATGCATATATTTTCCCAGAACCTGAGGACTTAGTTGAAGAAGTACTGGGGGATGATGTCCGTGGCAGTTGAGACAATTTGTTAGGAGGACTTATTCCATTTCTACCAGGAGAAATTGAGTTTCGTCCTGGAGACTGCATAGGTCTACTTAATGGTTGCTGAGATGGTCTTGAAGGAGTTGAATCTCTAGATCCTGATCTAGAAGGTCCTTTACTTGAACCACCTGGTTGGGATGTCTGCCTGGTCACAGGACTTAATTCTGTTTTCACTGATGGCTTAGCTCCTCTAGAAGTACTGGATGCTGGTCCCTCATTGGGGCTTTTGGAAGCTGGGGTTTTGAGGGATGAGCCCTTTTTGGAAACTGGACTTGTACTTGAAGAGCTGTTTCGGATTCCTGGAATGTGAATCATTGTTCTTCCTCGAGAAATTGAAGGCATATTTGTTTGTTGGGGTTGTTTCAATTGGCTTGAAACTTCTGAATTAGAATGAACTTTTCCAGTGATCAAACTTTTATAAACTTTCTTTCCTCCTTTGATTCCTTTATTTTCAGACTCTATTTTTTTAGTTTCCAATGTACTTTTCTCCCCAGGCTTTAGAATTCGCGGCCCTTTATTACTTGTAAAGGGTTTATCCTCTTGATCAGGTGTAAGATGAAATGGTGATCCAAGAGAAATTCCTGATTTTAGTGAAAGAATGGAATCAGAATCAGATGAAGCTTGTCTAGATAAACAAGCAGCAGCAGCAGCTTGATGTAAACTACTCACTATAGAATTTGCACCTTCTTGAATAGCTTTCCAATCAAAGTTCTCTGAATCAGGAGAAAAACCATGCTCTGAATCTGGTCTCTGTATATCTCTCAAATCTAGTGTCAAATCTTCTGCTAATATACCAACCATGTTTCTAGGACCAGGTTTTTCATCATCACCTTTGAATCTTGAAGGCCTTTTCTTTTTTGGCATTGCAGAACTGATACATTCCTGCAAAAGGTCATCTTCAGAATCTATACTAAGAGAACTAAGGGAACTGTTTCTTGAAAAACACACTGGAGTATCTTCAACATGGAATGATTTAGGAGCATAACCTGATGTCTGAGGTCTATTTGGTTCCACCTGTGAGTCAGGTGGTTCAGTCGGTTTAGTAGGCTCACTTTCTTTGTTATTGTTATTTTCCTGGTCAATGTCACTAAGAGAACTCAGAGATGAATTACGAGAAAAACAAACTGGGGTATTTTCAATTGCAAAATTCTGTAACTTTTCATCTGTAGCTGCTCCTCGGTCTGGCATATCTTTGGATGACTGAGGAAAAGTGGACTGCTTTTGCAGCAAGGGTTTAGATTGGCCTCGATCTATTGGATGTTTTGTACAAATCTGTGTTCTATTATCTGACTGTTGATTTGATGTTAGCTCTATATGATTACTAACTTTAGCTTCTGTTTCCTTAGCTTCTTTTCCTTTCAACTCTGCCTTTTCCCTAGAAAGGTCAACATCATCATCATCGAAATCAAGAGAACTCAAAGAATCATTTCGTGAAAAGCAGTAAGGAGTTCCTTCAATGGGCGTATAGTGATGTGGAGAATCAAAAGTAAAACTTCCTCTCACACGCTCTTCATTATTTGGAATCTTATCAATAAAGTCTCTTGAATTGTTTTTCAGGATTGGTTTCTTTGAATCTTTGTTATCTGAGTAAGATCTCTCAATATTCAAATTTTTTGATTCTGCATTTTTTCTTATACGATTTCTATATTCAACATTTTGTGGCATTGGTTTTACTGGTGATGTAGGTTTCTTTTTCTCACTGTCTAGTGGGTTCTTACTATTTCCAGATGAAGATGTGGAAGCTTGTTGAATCTGATCCATTATCTTCTTTACACGGAAAGGCTTGTGACTCTTTCCTTTAGGCATAGCTGAATTAATGCATTCAGCAAGGATTTCACCTTCTTCTGTTTTGTTGTCATCTAATGCAGAAGTATTTACATTTGAAATTTTTCCTATTTGAATGTCATCTGTACTTCTGCCTTCTGTAGGAATGGTATCCCTTTTTTCAAAATCTCCTAATTGTGCCCTTGTACTGGTGCTTTCTACACCAGTCAACTCATTTGGAGGCGATTCTATCGTGAGATCACTTAGAGATGTAGCTGTGGAAAAGTTTATAGGTGTGCCTTCTACACAATATACCCGTGGCATATCATCTCCAGGAGTAAAACTAACATGTTTTTGAGCATGCAACCTGTTTTGTGAAGGAAGAAGTTTGTATATAGGCAACTGACTTGGTTTCCTGGCCACTGGAGGTGGTATTTTTGAAGCAGGTTGGGAAGGCTTTTTGGCTTTATGTGAAGATTTTGTTGGCATAGCAGAAATAATACATTCTTCTAATATTTCAATATCATCATCATCTGAGTCATCCAGTATATCTTTCTCGGATTCAGTAGGCTTCTCTGTTTTTTTCTCCTTGATTTCACTTATATCTTCTAGCTGCTCAGGCTCTGTTTCATTTCCATGGTCATTTTCCTGCACAGGGGGCATTAATCTTAATTCTACATCTTTTTGTATAAAAGGTTCATCAAGACTCAGAGCACTTAAACTAGATGAACAAGAAAATCCATCAGGAGTACTTTCTGTAGCAAAATGTAACAAGGTGTCAGCATCAGGTAGCACCTGGACTCTTTGAACAGCAGCATTTACAGCAGCTTGCCTAGGTCCACTTTCTCGCTTTTCAGTGTTAGGTATTTTACTTTTTGTTGTTTCTCTTTTAGTTTGTACTGTTTGAGGAGGAGGTGGAGTTTTACTTCTACTTGGTGGCATGGTTTGTCCAGGACTATCTGGAAGATCACTAGGGCTTATAATGCCACTTACCATTCCACTGCAGGGTTCACTTTGGACAGAACTTGCAATTGAACGACTCTCAAAACTATCAAGTGAACTGACAGAAGTACATCTGCTAAACATGAGCGGAGTTTCTTGAACATAATGCTCTGGTGGACTTTTGGGTGTCTGAGCACCACTTTTGGCTGGAGATTTGGCACCTGAGGAAAATTCAACAGCTTTATGTCTGGTTGAGTCTGAAGGAGATAAACTTGTAGTTTGGAGTCTGCTGGCTTTGGTTTGAATATGTTGTGATGTTGATGGCACTTCACTTACTGTATCATCAGTTGATACACTTCCACTGTTTTCTTTCAGTTCTGCTATCTGTAGGCTATTGGTAGTCTCTGTCCCTTGGGTTGTCTGATCACGTCCTATTTCATCTTCAGCAGATGACAAAGAAGATAATGAACTACACCTTGAAAAACATATTGGTGTATCTTCCACGCAGTAAGTCTGTATTGTTTCCTGGTTAATAGAAGGAGCTTTACAAGAGGTCGTTTTCTGAGTGTGACCACTTCTATTCTGTGCTGAACTTGGAAGAAGTTGATTCTGCCTTTTGGTACTAGCTGAAGCAGTTGATGTATTCCCACCACTTGAGATGTGATCTGTTTTATTACTTTGTACAGATGAGCTCTTTGAGAATGAAAAAGATGGCTTCTGTGAGGAGGGAGTAATATCTGCTGCATACTTTAAACTATAATCAATAGGTTGATCTGCATGATGTTCTTCTTCATTATATTTTATGCTATAATTTGTGGGTCTGTCTTCTTCCTCATGCTGTTCCTCTTCAGAATAACGTTCACTATAGTTGGTTGGTTTATCTTCATCATAATCATCCTCATGACACAAAGACTGGTTACCTTTCTGATTAGTTCCATGATTTGAACTCACTCGATTTTGTTCTGAACCACTGGCTCCCCTTGATCTATATGGAGAAACACATTCTTGCTGTCCAAAACATGACTGAAACTTAATATGCTTATCATCAGTGCTTTCGCTATATGCAGAAAAGGGTGTGTTTTGACCCCTTGGCTGTCTCTGCTCATTTTGTTTGATTTCATCTTCTATTATATGTTTTGGTCTTGCCCACCTCTCATTCTGTGAAGGACTCTGTCTTCCAGAATTTAACTGTTCATCCGAATATTTAAGGCTATAATTTATTGGGGTATCTAATTCTTCATCATTATCATCCATATGATTTGCACTATGAATTTTATGAGCTAAATCAGCTGGATACTGCCCATAACTACAAAATTTACTTTCATCATCTTCAGAATAGGATTCAACAGAGGGTTTCATTTGACCTCTTTTGCCATAGCCATCACTGCTACTTACACTATTTAAGCTATCATTTGAAGATCTTTTATATTCAATTTTGGTATATGGCATAGGACATGTTCTGTTTGAATTATCTGATTTGGTAAAGTTGTAAGTGTTTGAATGTGAATGGGCAGCAGATGCTCTTCTTAATGTGCTTCTCTCTTCTGCTACACAATGTAATTCTGTTGTAGATCCTGAACTTTGGTCTTCTTGTGCATGAATTCCTGATACTTCTTCCATGACTTTAGCAATCTGTGCTGTAGTGGTAGAAATCTGCATTCCTATACGCTTTGAAGGATTTCCAGAATTTTCGGTTGCTAGATGAAAGGTGCTTAGTCCAATTCCTCGTTCTCTGTCTAGGCTCCGATCTTTTTCAGAACGAGAGCTTTCCAAACTCGTCCTTGATGAAGAGGATCCAGGCAATACTGTATTATTCAAATATGGTGAAAGTACAGTCATATTTCCAGTATTAAAATTGTCTGACCTACTGTCATCATGACGATTAATATCAAAAACATATTCACCATATAAATTTTGCTTATGTCTCTGTTTATTACGATGAGATGTCTTGGGACTTAAATTGTCAATATTATCAAAAGTCTCAGATAAATGTTGAGCATCTAATTCTGCTTCCAGTGCTTTCTGCTTTCTAACATGAAGAGATGGCAAGCTTGAACCAGGAGACATAATATTGGCATCTTTATACTTTGCAGGTCTGTTTGCCATTAGGTTCCTTAATGCAGCAGCACTGCCCATAGCAATCATTTTGTGCTTTGAGTGAATTAGGTTCTTAAGCATACTAACTGCCCCCATGTCCCATAATGCTTCTTGGTCTTTAGTATTTCTTGCTGAGAGATTCCACAAAGTGCCGCATGCATTGCTAACTATTGTCAAACTATGAGACTTTAAGTGCTGTAGCAAAGTCTGTAAGCAACTGTTTTCTCTCAAGATTTGCCTAGAATAAAACAAAAACAGTAAAGCAAAAATTATTAAGGCCACTTTAAATAATGTTTTAAGCAATATAAACAAAATTTTCAGTTTGGACCTCTTACCAATCTTTTAAAAAATGACATTAAGATTACTTTATAATAGGCTAAATAATCTTTGAATCACACAAACATCCCACAAATTTTTGGTTGTTGCCTTCTTTTCTCCCCTAAAGTTTTCTTTTAAAATAATTTCATTGACCAGATAAAGTGAAAGAAATGAACAGTGCAATGTAAAAATTCTGTTCTATCATCTCACTCATTCCTCTCAAGCCCAGTTTTCTTTTTTCTTCTTAAGTGAGTAGACATTTTTACTTTATTCACAGATAACATTACTTTCAAATTAAGTAATAAATTCAAAAGCATGATTGGAAGGGACCACATAGTCATTTAGGTGTGTATACATACACAAAGGATAAGAGATTTTTAGCTTGGAAAGTATGAATTTGTTTTTAAAAAATATTTTTGAAGTTACATTTTTATATAAATTGGGTTTCCTTTGTAAGCTTATGTATCTTTTATTTTATGCATTTAAAAACATTATTCTGGAAAGGAGTCCAGAGGCCTTACCAGTCTGCCAAAGGCATCATGACAAAAAAAAAAAATCAAAATATAAGGATTAGCTATTTCGATTTCCTAGAAGGGGTGGGATAAATGAACAGGCAAACCTTCATACTTGCAGATAGTGTATTGAGGATTTTTAAGTCATGAATTTCTTATCATTTTAGAAATGTCGCACCTCCCACATTTTCTTTGATTTTGTAGGTCTGCTCCTTTTGGTACTATATATTTCTTATAATATAATATATATTTCTTATAATATAATATATATTTCTTATAATAAAGCACTTGTTTATATATATACATATGGATGTACATGTATATTATAGATATTTAAAAGTTTGTATAAATGAAATTAATTTTATTTTGAGAAATTTTAAAACTTTTTTGGGGATAACTAGATATTCTGCCAGGAGGGAAATAGAAGACTAAAACTTAAACTAGAAATCCTTACCCGATATTCTTTAGTGCAATTAACTCTAAGCCTTTTACTTTTTTTGGCTTGATAAAATAAGAACCTGGTGAATGCTAATATTTTCATTGTCAATGGGCTTTTGACTTGGTTGGTGAGGCATTTCTCTTAAATGTAGTGAGTTAGGAAACGGAAACTTGATTTAGAATCTGCCATACCAGTGAGTCTACAGTTTCCTATACTCTGTAAGGATATTATTCCTTACACCTTCCTCCTTCTTCTCTCATTTCCCCAAAGTTTATGACATAGGGGTTCTAGGAGTATGCTCCTAGAGTTTGAATAAACCTTCTGACATTCTACAGTCTCAGTGACTGGCTATATTAGGTTGAAAAATTTTTAATCAGCAATAAGAATTTCAGCCATTATCTTCTCTAAAATTAATCCTTTCAGCCCTTTGAAATACTTATTTTTGAGAGTCTAAATAGGGTTGGGTATGCCCCTATTTTAGTTTAATCATTATATTTTCCCTTTTTAAATACACTGTATGCTGCAAATGTCTTATTTTTTTAATGATGGAGGAGAGGAGAAGTTTTAGGCTACTTTGTCAAAACTAAATTTAATTCTATCTTCCCAAGTTCTGAGTTTTTGGAACTTGAGAATGTCCAGTGAAGGGAACATTTTTTTCATTTACAATATGGTTTGCCTAGAATTTTACCATGCCTTGAATAATCCACTAACAAATATACTTCATGCTAGTATAGCAATATGTATAAATTCATAGATATTTGCTCATAAGTATATACATTTTGGGTAAGGAACTGAAATGTATTTTAATTTCATTTTGAAATACACACATGCACATACATATATTATTTTGCTATATACCTGTGGTCTTCATTTGTGGCAATCAAGCTAGACACATTCCTTAGTATCCCACCTCCACTCTCAATGATGGCTAAAGTATTTGTTTGGCTCCGGTAAGTTAGTGTGCCAACCAAAAATGCAAGAGCACCATCAACAGCACAGATATCAGCTTTATTTTCAGTGCAATGTGCTGACAAATTCCATAAGGCACTCAGTACGCTTTTGAGGGTCGATTCCTATAAAGAAATAGAAACAGCATCTAATCAGATACAGAATTTGTCTCTTAGAGCTTATAATTTTTTCCTTTTGAATCAGACTTATTCATTCTAACTTTATCTTTTTCCTTTTGATACATTATTTAAACATTTGGAATTTTTCCTTCGAAATACTTATTTTTGAGAGTCTAAAATAAAATATTGAAAGAGAATTGCAAGACCAATGTCAGAAATATTCCTATTTTAAAAATCAACATTAAAAAGTTATTAAGGTACTCAAAAACCATAGCAATCTAAATATATTAAGTAGTTCTAAAGAGGAATTTCTTACAAAGGACTTACAAATTATAAAACACTATAAAATATGGTTTTTTATAAATTATTTAAACACTGTCATTATGAAAATAATGTAAACTGATAAAACAATGATAAAATGTGTCACAAGTATGACCTAAATTGTGATACACACACGTAAATTAAGTACACAGACCATGATGACTGGTGAAAATTTCTCTAATTTTTGAACTTTTAACAACTATCAATGAGTATTTACTATGTACCTAGCCATTTCATCTAATTAGATTCAGAAAGGCATTAAAATTTATTAAAAGCTTATTGTGGTGAGAGTAGAAATCTAGAAGAAAAAATATAATTTATCACTTGTTCATATGGGTATATGATATGGGATTTTGATTTTAAAAGATTACTCTATGACAAAAATGAATATATATGGAAATAGGTTTTGAGTGATAATATATGTATAACCTGGTCTAATTGCTTGTCAACTCTGGGAGGGGAGAGGAAGAAAACACGAATCATATAACCATGGAAAAAATTTTAAAATAAAAATTTAAACTTAAGGTTTATTGTGTACAATAAACTGTGTTGAGAAAGTACAAAATTTAGATTAGACACAGTCCTTTTAGATAAGATAATCAATCTCTCAAGGAGCTTATATATGAGTAGGTTGAAATACAGCATAGGTGCACGTGTTTTGAAGAGAAAGCTGGAGAAATAAAGTGGCATTAGGTTTTAGAGGATGTTGAATGGCAGAAATGGACTCTAAATTTCATTTATAAGGCAAGAGATTCAGTTTTAAGCAAGACTTCAGTATATAAACCAAGAGGAAAAAATATCTGAAAAAGAGGTGGGTCAGTAGGTTGCAGGATGGAAGAAGGTTACATAATGGAGGAAAAGAAGAAAACTGCACACTTGGAGAGAGGAGAGAAATTTGAGGCTTTTTTTGAAGATCAGGGAGTTTATTACTATAAAGACGTAATTTCTTGCCTTTCAAAGAATGAAGGAGGCACAAAGATTGCTTTAAGCAGCGCTGTATAAGTTTTATGGTAATTGAATATATTCCATTAGAGCTTATTATGCATTCTGTCTAGATATGTTTAATCAGGGAGATGCCCCCTTTGGAAAAAATCCTTACCTTCTCTCTTAGAATCAATACTGTGTACTGGTTCTAAGGCAAAAGAGCTATAAGGACTAGGCAATGGAGGTTAAGTGACTTGCCCAGGGTCATACTGCTAGGAAGTGTCTGAGGTTGGATTTGAATCCAGAACCTTCCATCTTAAGGCCTGGGTCTCAATCCAGTTAGACACCCAGCTGCCCTTACTCTCCCCACCCCTTCCTTTTTTTTTTTTTTTTTTTTAAAACAACTGTAGGATACAATTAGGGTCAAGGTGACATGAAAAGCAATGTCAATTTCATTTCATTCCTTTTGAAATACACACACACACACACACACACACACATTTATCTACAATGTTGTCATTGCTACTTGTAAAAGGTTTGTCATGAAATTATAATAGTCTCCATGTATGAACTGTAACAGAAGGTAATGAAGGGATATATATCTATGTATCTACATATCTATATGTTTGTAGATTGCAAGTATATAGATAATTAAGTTTATAGTTGTTGTTACATGTAGTCCCCAGTAGTGAGAGCAGGCCCCAATAAAATCAGAGCCTAAAATCAGCTAGAAATCACAAAGCATGTAGTCTGCTCCCCAGCAAGAAGGAAAAACAAACTTTCCCTCTCTCCAAATACTAGATGTCCAGTCAAGAAAAAAATAATATAAGAGTTCTGTGAGAAATACATACAGTATTCGTTCATATACTTATATGCTACCTGTGATTTACAGCAATACTGTAAAGAAAAACAACTCTGAAAGGTTTAAGAGATTTGATTAAGTTAAAACCATCGTTTGCCCATCACTGCCTTAAGCAATTCCCTAATCACTAAGCCCCCACATCCAGATGTGCCTGGATCAGGCACAAAGCCTGTATTAGACAAAATTTACTACTTTCTCTCCTAGGCTAGTTACTCAAAGGTTTTTATTTCATTTTTTTGTAACCGTTTTCATTTCTTCTAGGTATTCAAGTAATCCTTATGGGAAAATTATTTTTTCCTTTGTGTTTCTGCTTGCAGTTGTTTCAGTTACTTGTTTCTTCCTTGTGAGGATTTCTCTATTTGTAATAATTTTTTATACTGGTTGATGAAACAGCCTAGTAACTTTATTTGAACAATTGGAAGGAAGTGAATAGTGATATAGTACTTATATTTTAATAGAGAACAAAGAACCTTAATGTCTTTAAAGGGTATTGAGGGAATTAAATAAAAAAAGAGGACTAGGAAATAGTTTGTTCTGTGGATTCAAGAAGGAAAATATAAAGAAGGGTAAAAGGAAGAATATTCTTTGTAGAAAGGAGAAAAGGAGGAATGGATTTTGCTATGTTTCTTATACTTGGGGTGAGAAGAGTATACAAACATGGTTTCACTCTTATTTGAAACAGACAACTGAGAACTCAACATAAACACAATTTATTGTAAATATGGAGACAGAGTGCTGAATTAAGGAGTCAAGAAGATCTGAATTCAAATTTTCCCTTAGTCAATTATAAGCTATGTGATCCTGGGCAAATTACTTCACCCCACTCAACCTTAGTTTCAATTGTAAAACAGGGAGAGTAATAGCAACTACTTCAAAAAATGAGTAGATAACACATGTAAAACACTCTGCAAACCTAAAGTCTTTTATAAATATTGTTGTTCAGTCATTCCTCTCATATCTGACTCTTTGTGACCTCATTTGGGGTTTTGAAAAAGATAGTGGAGAAATTTGCCATTCTCCAGCTCATTTTATAGGTGAGGAACTGAGGCAAAAAAAGTTAAATGACTTGTCCTGGGTCACACAGATAGTAAGTATCTGAGGTGAAATTTGAACTCACGAAGACAGGTCTTTCCTGACTACAGATCTGGTGCTTTAATGCACTGTGCCACCTAGCTATTATTTTTGTTATTTTAATTCAAAGAAGGAATACTTTCAAAGGAGAGAAAACGAAAAAACCCTCAAAGAAATAGAATCTAAGGGGATGTCTTAAAGACTCCCTAGTGAGGAATGGCTGAACAAACTGTGGTATATGAATGTACAGATTATTGCATCATAGGAAATATTGAGACACAATTTCAAGGAATCATAGATAGTATGTCCTGAATGAAGGGCTCAAACCAGAAGAACAATTGATACAAAGCCAGCAATACTGTAAAGAAAAACAACTCTGAAAGGTTTAAGAGATTTGATTAAGTTAAAACCAGTGGAAATGTGCATCGGTCATGGGTGGGGGGAGTGCGGGGGGGGGGGGTGAAGGGGAAAGTAGGAGAATGAATCACGTAACCATGTTAAAAATGAATATTAATAAATGTTTAAAAAAGGAAAAAAAAGAGATCTGATTAAGGCAATTGGTCAACCTCAAATAAAGCAAGTTACCCATCTCCTGACAAAGGTGATGGACACAGTTATGGACAAAATACATTTTTATACATAAACCCTGGGTAGATTAGTTTTGTTTAACTCTGCTTGTCTGTTACCAAATAGTTTTCCCCCCTTAACTTTCATTTTTTATTAAGAGGAAGTACAGAGGGAAAGCCTGCAGGATTAGCAATAATGATACCAAAAAAAAAAAAAAAAAAAGGGCCATTTTAACATTGTAAAAAACACAAAAGTGAAGAGGACATTCAGAAGGAAGCAGAAGTGTTGAAGAACGTTATAGAATTGATTATATACTTTAAAAAAAGCAAACAGCATGATATGGATATTCATTTCATGTACAATGTTCTTATTTTGTTCTGCTATGTGTATAGAAATGCTCTTTAGGCACTATTTAAGTTCAGAATAATAAAAAAAAATTTTAAGTTGATGGAAGAGAATCAGCAAAAGTGGGAGAAATTGAAAAAAGAAAGGAGATGGGGCCTTGGAGTAGAAGCAGAGAGTAATCAAAGAGAAGAAATGAGACATTTCTTCCTGAGACTTCAGGGAAGGATGAAAGAATAAATGTAGACAGAAATATGATGAAGTTAAAGATCTTAGTGAAACATGAAACAAAATCAAGAAAACTAAATCAAGATGGGAGGGCAGGATTAGGGATTAAAAGAGATAATATTTAAAAGAATGGCTATCGGAAGTGGCCTATGGAATATAGATATTGCTCAGGGTTCCTGAGTTATAACCAGGACCAATTACAAGACTTTCTCCAGCAATACTTTTTGGCTTGGGATCAGAAGAAAAAGGAGATGTGAAAAACAAAGGCAAAACTACTCTTAATGGAAGTAATTATGGATCAAAGACACAAGATGTTAGCATGATAATTGCCTAAAAAGTGAGGAGACTATTTGATGTAAAAAATTGATGAAATCAGGAAAAATGAAAAAGGTAGTTTGCAATACTGAAAAGGAAAGCTTTTTTTTTTTCCCAGTGCTCATTGAGATGTTCAGTTAAGGAATGTTGCTGTTCAATTGCTCAGTTGTGTCCAAGTTTTTGTGACTTCATTTGGGGTTTTCTTGGTGAGATTTTTCATTTCTTTTCCAGCAGATTAGGCAAACAGAGGTTAAGTGATCTGCCTAGGGTAACATAGCTAGTGAGTATCTGAAGACAGAAATCAGGTCCAGGCCCAGTGCTTTATCCACTAAGCCACCTAGCTGCCACCGGCTAAAGAAGATTTCAACTGTGTTCTGATTCCAAGTAGTAGGTTGCCAAGATAAATCTTTTAAAACACTGACTCAAATAGGCTTTCCTATTGAAAGAGATAATTTATGATACACTTCCTGGAAGTCTGAAGTTTTAGTCACTTTTTTACATTTTTAGATATTATACATCAGTATTTCAAACTTTGGGAGCTGAGAAAGAACTCTTGAGTACAGTATCAGACATTTTGATGCTATTCTTAATCATTCTATTTGTTTTAATCATCCTTCTTTACTTTAATCATTCTACAGAATGGATGGCAGAATGATTCAAAGTAGAAGATTAGAAGGATGGACATGGTCAAAAGGGACAGGTTTTAGAAAAGGCATTGCTAAAGCTAATCTATAGTGAATCTTCTTAATGTTGCAATACTAAATGTCTTACTGGATACCTTTTTAACTTCCAAAGCACATTCCATTAATGCTTTTACACTTCCAACTTCACGCAAAGTTTTTTTACTATTCACATCAGCTCGCCAAGACAAATTCCTTAAAACACTTGCAATGACCTGCAAAATAGTTATTGGATTCAGTTAGGAACATATGCTTTTTCATATCAAATAATCCTTACTATCAACTTCCTTAATAATTAATTGATAAGCATTTTTATTAAGCACCTACTATGAATGCCAAACATTTGGAAGACAAAGAGAAATATGAAATAATCACTGCTCTAAATGAATTTACATTCAATTGGGGGATACCACATGTTAATGAATAAGTATATATGAAATAAATACAAAGTCAATCTGGGGGGCAAACAGCTGGGCTATTTAGAGAAGCTTTTGGAGGAGGGGTGAGTTTTGGGGAAGAGAGTTTATCTCAGTTTTGGTCATGAATTCAGTGTCTTCAATGCCAGAAAAAAGGATAAAAATCACAATATCACAGGATTTCAAGTCAAAAAAGAAGGAATTCCCACAAGAATATGTGGTCATATCCAATTTTTGTTTGAAGGCCTCTCCTAAGGTGTAATCCATTTCCTTTTGAGGCAATCTAACCAAATAACTTTCAATGTTAAAAAATCTTTCCTGTCAGCAAGCCCAAATTTGTATCTTTAAAATTTCTATCATATTGCTCCTGGTTCTGACAAGGTAAATGTAATCTCTTTTAAAAAAGACTACTTTCAGTCTTGATACTTAAAGGCAGGTACCATGTCAAATCTCTGCTGAGTTTTGCTCAAATATGAGGTGCTAAGTACTAAATTCAGCTGGGCTACTTGGGTTCACTGGAATAAAGAACTTCATTTTTGGAACCCATGCCCATAAAAACTCCCCAATGTTACCTGTTGTAAGTCTTCACTTTCAGATTTCAATTGGGCTACAAGAGCTCTCATACAGCCTTTCATAGAGCACAGAGTAGCCTAAAAAATAAATAGAAAAGAGGTGATCAACAAAACAAGTAACCCCATATTTTGTATATGTTTGATGTTTTGCTTCTGGAAATGAAATTTCATTTTAGTCATAGATGACATTTTGCCCAAGAAGGAATTATAATGCAATTTATATAATGGAAAGACAGATCTTACTCCTTCACTCTGGTTGGATAACGTATATGTTTCCATTATGTGTCAAAAATGAAAAGCTTCAAGAAACTGTAGCCAGTATGGTACCATGTATGATACAGATGCCTGGGTCACCAATACTCTCAGACATGTAGTTGGTAGCTTGCACAATCCCACAGATTTGTCTCTTCAAAAAGGATAAGATTTTGATTTCCTATATATAATAGCTTTTAATGCTTTTACTGGGTAAGGTGGTAAAAAGAGTGTGATGTGAAGGGATAAGTCTTGATTAGTACTAAATAAGGGGCATTATAAAATTAAAAGTGGCAAAAAAAAAAAAAAAAGCAAATTGAACCAAGATAACTCTTTTAAAAAACACGAAATAAAAGTCTACCTTATTTGCTACATCTCCAAAAGTCAAGTTTGTCAGAGCCATTCCAGCATACCGTCTTAACGTAACACTGTAGTGATCGTTAGTAAGCCCATACATTTCACAGTCTACTTGTAATAATTCAGCAATGGCCTGTAGTCCACCTATTATAAAAAAGCAAAAATTATTTCAAGTGAAAAATAATTATGTAGTACTTTTGGTTATTTTAATCAGTAGGAAAATCCCAAGTAATGGAAATACATAACTTAAAATTTCCTATTAGAATTAAAAATCAAAAGATTTAGAACTAGAAAGTACCTCATAGGTAAAACAGTTCGACTCCCCCATTTTATAGATGAGAAACCTGAAGAGGTGAAGTGATTCATCTAAGGTCACATAGTAAGTAGAAAAACTAGGATTCAGATTCAGATCTTCTGATTCCAAATCCAATGTTCTTTCCACAGATAGCCAAAGAACTGGCTTCGATGCAAGAAATATAGTATTAGGGTTAAAATAGATTTGGGATTTAGTTTTGGGGTTTGGTAAGTTAGTGACAAGAGGGAAAATTCTGTCTGACTGTCTTGAAGGCCTAGCTAGAATCTTGAGGAAATTCTTGGTAGGAATTCTGAGACCTGAGGAGCTGGGAGTTCTGTTGAGCCCAACTGCCTTTTCACTCACTGCTGGGTGTGTTTCTGCCCAGAGAGGAGGCTGGAAAACTGGGATCTTGGGAATTCCTTGAACCTGGAGTGACAGTTCGGAAAGAAGAGAAAGTTGGAGGTTTGGGAAGAACTTGAGAAGGAATACCAAAAGTTAAGAGGAAGAAAACCTGTGTTACTCTGTGTGTGGCTGTGGAGAGGAGACAGGGTTTGAGACTTGCCAGACCAAGAAGCCAACCAAGCAGAGAAATCTGAGAAGGCCCAGAGTTGAACAACTACAAGAAGGTAGTAAATGTAAATTATATAAGGCTAGTAACTATTAGAAATAGGTTTATATAGTTTAGAAATTGGGATTAAGATAGGTCTAAGGAGACAGAGTAGGCCGGCCTGGGATTCAGGCTGAAGCAGCTTTGTGAGAAGTCTTGAGTGGGGAGGGGGTTAAGGTAGATTTAGGAATATTATCCTCTAAACTTTTTACCTTTCCTTTGAACCCTTTTAAACCTATTAAATAGAGGTTTTGCTTTCTAAATCTGTCTCCAAGCCATTCACTCTGCGTAGGCCAAAAAGCAGTTACATTGAGCATAAGCTCCAACCAGCTCAACTTCACCTGACAGCTGGCTGTTCCTTTACCAACAATACCAAACACAGACTATATGACACTGTTTCTATTTTAAGTCATAAGAATAAAATGAATGTTTTTCTGAATGAAGTTAAATATTAAATCTCCACAGAACATTTTATATATGATCTGAAGGAAAGAACACACAGGGAAATCTGAATGTTCTGAAGATTCTGGGTCAGAAAGAGCCAACCAGAGAAAAACTACTGGACAATTTTTTAAGGCTGAAGAAATGAGAAGAAAAAGTTAATAATGCAATGAGGAAAATAAATCCAACTCTGTTCTCAATAACTTCAATGTTTTCAATTATATCCTAGGAAAGGGCCTTGGGAATCATTGTTGTTCCCTCAAGGAAATGGGTATAATATTTTATTGAGGGCAAAAGGGAAAAACAAAATCAAGAAAACAGAAGACTTGGGTTTAAATCCTGACTCTTGCTATTCATTCATTGGGTGAACTTAGGCCAGTGACTCAATGTCTATGTTTCAGTTTACTCAAAGGAGAGAGCTAAATGATATAACCTCTATGTTCCTTTCCTCTTACTCAGGTTTGCAACCTTGGAGTTATCTTTGACTTTTTACTCTTCTGCATTCCCTAAAACCAATGAGATGCCAAGTATTATTGATTCTATCTTAACAGTTCATCTTTCCCCTTCTTTCCATTTAAAAAGTTATTACTAGTTTAGACCTTCATGTCTAAACTTGTCTTACATGTTTAGACCATTCACTGTCTTGTGCAAACTATTACAATAACATTCTAAACCAATCTTCCTGCCTCTGGGCCAGGAGTCTTCAAACTTCTTTGATCATACATCCTTAGAAGTAAATAATTTTTTTTAACATCTTCATTTATATTTTTTATTTTTAAATTACATGCATGTACTATTATACTAATAATTATATGCATTATAAAAACACAAAAATACATTTAAAAAGGATAAAATGAAGATGAAATAATATTGATCCTAGGACCAAACTAGGAAACCCATTAAAAACTTATTGAGTAAAGGAGTGACAGGGTCAGAAATGCTTTTGGAAAATCATTTTGGTGAAATGTAGAGGAATGAATGAAGAATGAGGAGACTTTAGGTTTAAAAAGATAGTGGAGGGCCTAAAATTAGGAAAAGAGGTTATATGAATGGAGAAGTTGTAGAGATAGAAATGAAAACCATACGGCAACTGACTGGATATGCTGAGTGAACAAGAGCAAGAAACAGCCATTAGATCTGATGGAGAGAGGAATGTGGCAGGGAATTTTGTCTAAGCAGCTGCTATAGGTGCCTAGATCTAGGAAAGGATAGAGTGAGGGAATTGAGGGGAAAAAAGGATCATGCAATTGTATTGATAATTTCAGGATACACTCTCCCCCACTTATCTTCCCTTATTGTTCACTTTCTGATTCTCTCCTCTTTGATAGTGGTCTTGTTGAGGTCCAGATCTCAAAGCATCTCAATTTCTTCCCATGCTGGGCATTTTACAGTTCACCAGCCTCAGTCTTCCTAGAATTGCTGGTTCAGATGAACTATTATTTTCAAATTTTCATTCAAAACCAAATAGTTCTCTTCTCATTCACACACAAATATAACTTACTTAAAGCTGGTTAGGCCCTTTTTCAGGAGAACTCCCGCAAGACCTTTGGCTGATTATTAGCAATATAAAGACATCCAGACCAACAAGAGGTAGGCCCTGCTTTTTCTTCTAAATTTGACATTTTATGAAGGAAAAATCTTTCAACTCTTCCATATTTAATTCCTTCATACTACATTGAAGGTAAATTGAGTTTTAAAGAGACTTTGCTAGCAGAACTTTTTTTTAATTAAAAAAAATATTTTTTAAAACCTTAACTTCTGTGTATTGGCTCCTTGGTGGAAGAGTGGTAAGGGTGGGCAAGGGTCACACAGCTGGAAAGTATCTGAGGCTGGATGAACCTAGGCCTGACTTTCAATCCACTGAGCTACCCAGCTGCCCCTTTAGCAGAACTTTTAAAAAGATTAAATTATGAGGCTGGAAGACCCAGAAGAGCTAGTCTCAAAAAGACAAAAGTTTGTCACAATTATCTTAAAGGTTCAATTCTTTCCCCCCTTTTAAATTTAGAATATTTTTCCATGGTTACATGATTCATGCCTCCCTCTCCCCCTGAAGCCGACAAGCAGATCTACTGGGTTATACATGTATCATTGTTCAAAACCTATTTCCATGATACTCATATCTGTAGTAGAGTGATCCTTTAACATCAAAATCTCAATCATATCCCTATCACACTATGTGATTGATCATATATTTTTCTAATGCTTTTCCTTTTCCACAGTTCTTTCTCTGGATGTGGACAGCATTCTTTCTCCTAAGTTCCTCTGGACTGTTCTGGATCATTGCATTACTACTAGTAGAAAAGTCAGTTATATTCGACTGTGCCACAGTGTACAATGTTCTCCTTGTTCTGCTCCTTTTGCTTGGCATCAATTCCTGGAGGTCATTCCAGTTCATATGGAATTCCTCCAGTTCTTTATTCCTTTCAGCACAATAATATTCCATCACCAACATATACAACAATTTATTGAGCCATTCCCCAATCGATGGACACCCCCTCATTTTCCAATCTTTTGCTGCCACAAAGAGCACAGCTATAAATATTTTTGTACAAACCCAACAGTGGTATGGCTGGGTCAAAGGGTAGACAGTCTTTTAAAGCCTAAAGGTTCAATTCTTAAGAGCACAGAGCATGCATTAATCTCTCCATATTGAATGACTACAGATATTTTACTCTCTAATGGGGGTATGGAGGGGTTTTCTGCATGGGTAATGGAGTTTTCTTCATCATGAGTACACTATATTATAACAGTGAAATCATAAGATTCAGAGCAAATTTTTAAAACTGTGGGGAAACATGTACAGTTTTGCTCCAACCATTAGGAAGCAAGGAAGAAAAGACAAGACTGAGAAATGTCTTTCTTTACACAGCTTGTTTTTTACCTTTATCAATTCTCAATTCTCTCTCTTGATGAAATCCCTATAGCAAGGTTTGCTGCTTCAGAGCTGGGGAAGTCTCTCCTTTTGCTAACTGGCAAATGGTAGCAGGAGTCTACAAATCCTGGTAGGACTAAAGAAGAACCCCAAATTGGACTTGTGAACACAATTTTTTTCTCTGAAATGTACACATATACAAAGTACTCAGGTTTTAGGTTTTAGGTTTTGCAGTACTCTGTAAGACAGCTAGGTGGCACAGTGGATAGAGTGGTGAGTCAGGAAGCCCATCTTCATGAGTTCAAATCTAGCCTCAGACTAAGTGTCTAGCTATGTGATCCAAGGCAAGCCCCTTAACCCTGTTTGCCTCAGCTCCTTTATCTAAAAAATGAGCTAGAGAAGGGTTGGTAAAACACTTCAATATTTTTGCCAAGAAAACTCCAAATAGGGTCACAGAGAACAGACATAACTGAATCAAATGAACAACAACACTAGATTAGACTAAATAAGTCATGATGAAGAGTTCATGTGTGTACACGAACAATGTAGAATGAATGGTATGGGGAAAATTACATTGAAAAGTGTGTCATTTAAAATTACTCTAAGCCCTTAGAGATGTTCCAGGGCTCCCTGCTACAACTCCCCCGACACCTCCCACTTCCTTTGTGGGAAATGTCAGAGAAAGTATAAGAGAGAAGTTTTTGGTGCTTTTACCGGAGGCTGGTAGATGTTCTCTACCCTGAACCCTGCAGAGCTCTTGGCTAGTAGTTCTCTCTCAGTGCCTTTTTTCCCCTTCTATTTATCTCCTAGTTTTCCCTAGACCTTCTGTTTTCTAATTTAAATAAAACCTAGCTATTCTAAACCCTAAGTTGCTATCTGATCTTTTATTTGAGCCCCGAAGGGCTCTGGTCAATTTCTGGGGGTGGGGACCGCTACCTTCCTTTCCCTTCCCCTACCTTCCTTTCTCCCATCCATCCTTCCTCCTACCTTCCTCCCTTCACCCTCACAAAAGGGAACCAGGACATACAACTACTATCTGATATTAGACCACCTTTACCTCTTGCCCAGACTATTACAATAACCACCTGACTGGTTTTCTTCTCTCAAATCTTTTCTCACTTCAGCTACTGAAATGATTTTCCTAAAGCAGAAATCTGACATATGATTCCTTTTTTCAATAAACCCCAATCATTTTCTATTGCTTCTATGTTCACATATAAAAACTTCTATTTGGCTTTTTAAGTTTTTCACAAACTGGTCCAACCTACTCTTCTAGCTTTATAATCCTCAAAATGGAGGTTTCATCAAGAAGACCTGAATTAAAATTGTGATTCAAAACACTTTCTAGCTGTGTCCCTGGGCAAAATCTGATACTCCTCTTTTGACCCCTTTTATGATCCACACCTTGTCTTATAGAAAAACATTACAGCCTTTAGGAAAACTTTAAGTTCTTAGTAAACCAGAACTTAATGAGTTAACAGCCTTTTTTCACTCAGCAGAGTAAAGCGGCAGCTGTGGGACTATCTCTCTAACTGCTCCAGGCATTCCAAGGTCACCGAGTGGCAAGCTCAGGCAAAATAACTTTTAGAAAAAGTGAGGCTCATTTTTAGCCTTGGGATTTTTTTTCCTCATCTGGCATTATCTTCATAAGAAAATTCTTTGTAAAACTATAACTTTATTGTGCTTTGATATGACATAATTTGTGTTTCTGTGCAAACACGAAGTTTTGAGGGGGTTCTTTTGTGTAAAATGAGTCTTGAAATATATATAATAAACTCCATGCTACAAGAGAGCAGAAGCAATAGTATGAGCGGACGGAGAGATCTTTCGTGTCCCGTTATTTCCTTATCAACTAAACTGTCTTTATCAGATTATCTTATGATGATAAATAGATCTCGAGATTTAATCAGCCTTAGTTTCCTTAAAAGTAAAATGTAAAGTTTTCTTAAAGCATTATCTAAGTCTTAACTATTGTTATCTCCAGGCCTTTGTACTAGCTAGCTATTCCCCAGGCCTGAAATCCATTTCCTCTTCATCTCTGCTTCTTATATTCTCAAGTTTCCTTCAAGACTGTGTTGAAGTGCCACCTTCTACATGAAGCCTTTCTTGATTACCTTGTTTGTGTTTTCACCCCTCAAATTATCTATTTTATCTAATCTATTTCCACATATGTTGTCTTCCCAAAGGTAGACTATAAATTCTTTAATGGAGAGGCTGTTTCACTTTGGTCTCTGCCTCCATTATCTAGCAGAGTGCCCAGCACACAGCAGGTGCTGGATAAATACTATTGTTGATTGAATTATTGTATGTATGCTGAATTAGGAAATCTAGTTGACATCAACTGCCTCAGTATTACCTAAATTATAAATAAAACAAGTACATAACCTATAAATAAATAAAAATTAGTACAAGAAAAACATATAATTTAAAACATATGTTTATACATACAAACACAATGTAGATATATATTATATATCTTTATATTTCTATTTTACTATAGAATGTATTATGATAAAATAAAGGGCTTTAAATAACTCCCTTTTAACTGAATTTTTCTTAATCAAATTAATATTGAATGTATTTGTACATCATGTATTTTCTTGAAGATAGTGAAAGCAAACAACATATTTTTGGCATTTCCTCCTGAGCAGAGCTAATGATCGTAAACCTTAAAAACAAAGCTGCTGCCTATTTATTTGCACAGGGTGAACTACTTAAATTATCCTTATCATCTACTAGCTAATAGATGGTCTGTTGTGGCAGTGAGGAAAAGGTATATTGCTTGTTGTTGCTTTTTTTAAAACAATTTTTAAGTTTTTGAGAGTGCAATTTCAAATTGAGTGACAGTTTGGTAATTAAAAACCTATCTGTTAGAAACTATACTGAGATCAGAAGCAGCAGTTGGTGAGAGACATTAATTGTAGCTTAGTATAACACAGTTATTTAATATATCTGAAGATCTAAAAATGATTCAATATTTTTCTGTGATTCTTGAAGCCAAATTAAGAAACATTTTTGTCTTACCAAGTTCATTCATTGCATGCCTGTGTTCTTCATCAAATGAAAGTTTCATTAGAACACACACAGCAGGGCAGATCTGATGTTCAACAGGAGCTGGCACTGTTAACAAGAAAATAAATGTGAAAAATAAAGCTTTAGCATAATAAAAAGGATCAAAGAGGCAATCAAGTTAGAAATCAAGTCCTTCAAAAGTACTTTCAAGAAAATTTTATTGCAAAATTTAAAAAAATTTTTGTCTGGCTCCAAAAGAAGTTTATTACTTACCTTGTCTGCTTTGGCAAAATGTGTGGATTAGTTATGGTAGGGTGCTTGAGAGGGCATCAGATAGTAAATTCTTTGTACAACAACAAAAAAACGGACATTTCTGTACAAAATTGTTCAAATTGGGATTGTTCAATGTATTTTAACTTTTTAAACCAATGTTTTTGAATATTATACTGTAGGTAAGTAAGCATGTGTGAATGAATTTATTATCTGTTTGAAAATGACCTATGAGGCTGTGCACATAAAGCAACCAAAAATATAACTAATCTGTGATTAATAAAATGTGCCAAGATCAAATAATGCTGTATAAAATATATCAAATTCCATTTAATACTGTTTCATTTTTCATCAAAGTTTTATTAGTGTTTTTTCTTCTCACACTATTGATTTCCCCTTAAACTTATATTCTGAAGTGAACCCATCCTTTTAACAAAGAAAAGCACATAAATAGTAACAGTTGCAATGACCACATATTTGGCAGTGGATAGTGAGCTATATTCATAGTCCTAGACTTCTCTGAGATGAGAGAGGGATAAAATTAACTACTTTAAACATAATTTCCAATATAGGAAAATAAGTCCATTTTGTGATTAAAGAAATACAATATTTCTTTATATATCTCATTATCAAAACACAGAAAAAATAGTTAAGTACCTATTTTAAGTAAGTACAGTATTAATGTACTGTAATTACTTAATTACTTAAGTATTTGTAGAAATAAGGCTACAGAAGCTATTCTTAATGCATTAGTTATTAATGATCAATTTGCAAAATTTATTTTAAAATTAAATAAAACCACTAAATATCAAAGGACAGTATTCAAATCCTATAAAAGGAGTTTGTTCTGTACTATCTTGATCACAGTCCTTTCTAAGCTCAAAAAAGAGTTAATATTTGTTATGAATTCCCTAATAATTAAGAATTAATACTTTATTTTTTATTTCTTTCTTAGATTTAGATTAAGACTGACATGCAGTCTTGTATAATTTAATAGGATTCCTTCTATTAAACTTGCACACACCTGTAGGAATAAGTTGAAGGAAGGGTATCATCAACTGGAAAGCCAATACTCCCATTGGCATTTTTCAATCATATTTGCCAGGCTATTCATAACAAAGGCAATTTTGGGACACAACCTTTGGTTGATACTGTAAAGAGAGTGTAGATAGCCCCAGGAATTACTACTGTGGCAAACAAGATCTGTTCTAGCTATACTATTTCTTAAAAATTCAATGGTGGGAGACCATTAGCTTATACTCCTTTTGAAATCTGCAAATATTACTATGCCAAAAGCAGGAAAATATAAGTATCGCTTGGTGTTGGTAGATAAGTTGACTAGATGGCTAGAAGCATTCACATTGGTTAGGAACACTTCAGCATTTGTTGTTAAGATCTTGCTGAGGGAGATTGTTCCAAGATTTGGAGTACCAGTCAAAATTGATTCAGATAAAGGGGGCCATTTCACAGATAGCATTCTAAAACAAGTAATGAAAACTTGGTATCTCAGCAAAGTTTCACCATCCACAAAGTTCAGGTCAAGTAGAAAGACTGAATAGAGAAATTAAGACCATGACAGGGAAACTTTGTACCAAGACACATCTGAAATGGCCTGACATATTACCCCTACTGTTATTCTATATCCAAACAAGACCAAGGACTGATATTCATGTGTCTCCATTTGAAATGTTGTATGGCCTTTGCAAGCCAAGAGTTGTACAAATGCCTATGCATCAACGTTAGAGGGTGACATCCAAATAGCATCCTATGTAAGTTCCTTACAAGATAGATTAAGAGAATTTCAAGATCCCAGTTTGGGACTATTAGTTCAGAGTGGTCCTCTGGATTATTCATTATATAATATTAAGCCAGGTGACTCAGTTTATATAAAGAATTTTGATAAAGCCTCAGCAACACAACAATCATGGGTTGGTCCATTCACTGTAATTTTAACTTCACCTTCCTTAATAAAAGTGTTAGAAAAAAAGAGTCATGGTTTAATTGCTCACATGTTAAAAAGATTCCTAGAAAGGTATAAGGAGAAGAAGAGAGAGATCCATAAGAAGAAGATGGGAGAGATAGCTGAGAGATTATCATTAGGCAATATGTCTACAGTCAGAAAGATCAGGGAAGAGGTCAACGGATCAGACAAAGAGGACAACAAATCAGAAGGAGAGGATTGAAGAAAGAAGATATCGTGGAAGGATCACAGAGAAGTATAGCAGACTGGACATTGCATGAATAATAGACTATTTTCTACAAGGATCTACTACTGAAGAGCATAATGGACTGATTTGTAAGGTTTTGTATCATATTGCATACAACATGATTTCACTATAGTTACATGCATCAGTACATATTATGGTACTGAAGGAGACGAAGGAAGAGGAAAAGAAGATGGGAGAAGAGAGACAACAGACAAGATGGAAAGAGGAGTATCTGAGGATCTGGTGAGTATAACTACAGGCAACATATACATTTAGGACAAATTAAAAAAGGGATATTCATATTAGTTTTATGAGGCCTTATTTGGATGAAATGTATTTAGGATATTTCACTTAGGTAACATTAGGATACATATAGAATTAGATAGATTTTTTGTTTTGGGTTTTATTTTTTAGTATTATCAAAGGGCGTTGAATTTCTTACACAAACATATACATATCTGTAAAATATTTTGTATATATAGTTATAATATTTTGTACATAGGAATTATAGTGTAATATAGGGTGACTGTGTAAATGTGTAGATATTTTAAATTTTGTGTGAGTGTGTAAATATGTGTGTAAAGAGTGTAGATATTGTAAATTTTGTATATTCTTGTATATTGTGTATGTTCTTGTATATTTATGTATATTTGAGTGTGAATAATTGAAAGAAAAATTTATATTTTTATATTCTGTATATATATTTGTAATTTGTACAAAAACTATTATTTTTCTACAAATCTGTAAATGTGTGAATAGTTAAAGGTTTCAAAGATAGGATTTTTAGGATAAAATACTTAGTTTCCAGTTTTATGTAGACAGTTTTATTTTATATATTAGAATAGGATATAGCATAAAGAAAAGTTTTGTCTTGCAATTGTTTCAACTAAGAGTTTTAAGATATATTTCGTATAGCTTTTTGCATGGTGTAATAAGGAACTTCTGGGACAAGATGGAGGATAACTTGAGTGACAGGAACATTGGTTGAAGTTCTTGGAATGTGCCCAGGGTGGCATGAGCCAGGGCCAGAAGACAGTTGGAACCACCCTATAAATACCCAGGGACAACAGCAAACTGGGTCTCTCATTGTTGAGGATTCTTAGGGGGAGGTGGGGTTGGAGGGTGGGTAGGCCTAGACCTGCAATCCAGCATCCATATCTGGTTGCCATAGGAAATCAATTAACCTGCTAATTAAAAGATCTGAGAGAAACATCATCACAACCAACAAGAAGAATATCACTAACCTTCCCTTTCCTTTGGCTTATGCCACGGCTGGGCTGAGCCAGGGATTGAGAGTGAGAAGAAAGCTCCAGCTTTCTCTATCATCCATTTGATTCAGTTCACCTTTATTCATTTAGACATAGCTTAATATTCCCAAACCCTTTATCCTAATTCCTTGTTCCTAACCTTTATAGATAGTAAATAAATCCTGTTATAGTTCAATCAAAGAAGATTGGTGTTCCTTTCCTAATTAGTGAATCATCTATAGCCGATTAAGAAAAGGATTTATAAACTGCAGTCAGAATAGTGTTAATCCAGCAAGTATATCTATACTAGCCCAAACCAATCCTTTACCATCAAATCCAACTCCAAGTCAGGGATAGAGGAGTTGTTAAACTTACAACTCCTATTAGGTTCCTGATTTGGGCGCTTTTGTGGGCTTGGCTAAGCTGATCTCCATAGGCTTGGGATCACTGACACATTGGGTAACCACCTGGCAAACACTTCACCCAATAGCCCAGATTCATCCAGTGCCTGTAATTTCCTGTGCCTACTTGGCAGACTCAGTCAACAGAGCCTGTCAGGTCAAGTGAGGCTCAGGAGCCTTCTGATTAACAACCTGCCTCCAGGAATTTACCGACAACACATAGTTAGACAGGTATTTTTGCTTACTGTAAAAGCATATGCTACACTGCATTATCTATAACTTTATCTTTGAAATTTTTTGTTGCATTCTGTATGTTGAGTTTTGCTATTGCTATTGCAACTTTTGTATTTGTTTTCTTTTATGTAACTGCTTATTGTTATTCTTTTTTTCCCTAATTCCTTAGTGTTAGGTAGTGATAGAGAGGAATAGATAGATAAGGTTTAGATAAGAACTTTGTTGTGGGATTACGTAAGTAAGAAAGAATAAGTTAAAATAAGGGGATATAGTGATGAGCATATGACAAATCTGTAGATTTGACAGATGCTCAGAGGGCAGAATGTAGGAATAAGTTAGGGATAGTCTGATTTCTAGGGTTAGCTGAAGGAAAAGAATTTTGAGAGAAGCCCTGGGAAAGGATTCTGGGTAGAAAGGAATTGTGGGTCTACAACTGGAAATACCTAAACTTCACTTCCTTCTTGGATTTTGACCACGCTGAAGGGAGGTTTTGTGTCTGCCTACAATTCCCATCAAGCTGAAGGAGTTTTGTTCTAAGACAGTGATGGGCAAATTATCCAGACTGTAGTTTGCCCATCACTGCCTTAAGCAATTCCCTGATCACTACATCACTGTTCTAAGAGACTCTCCCTGGAAAGTCAAGATTTTTGTGAAGGAAATCTTTGACATCCAGGTAGAAGGTTTGCTTGGAGGAAACTAATTTCTCTGAGATCAGTCTTCATCTGGCAGTGATCCATCTATCAGAATTCCTATTGGCTAAGCTAAGGTAATTCAAAGCTTTCCATCTATAACTTTGAGTTACTTACTACAGCAGCCAAACCCAGAGGTTTTCCCCCTTTTTTTCCTATTAATTATTGGTAATAAGTTAGATTAAGTCAGATAGTATTGGGGGTTGTCTTAGATAGCATAGGGAAGATTAATCAGGGCCTACTGAAGAAAACAAAGCCTCTCCTTTCCCAGTAGACTTAGAAAGTATGTGAGTTCCCTAAAATATTAATAAGAAAAATAAAGTCTGTTAGATAGATGAGGAAACAGATTCAGAGAGTGTCATATTCAAGCTCTGGGAGTTGAGAGTCACACCTTGATTGACAGGTGAAGACAGTTGGACATCGAATGTTCCCAGAGGCCATGAGGACAGGAGGAAAGGCAGTTGGGCAGAAAAGGATATAAATACCCTGGGAGCTCTTGACAGGGACCCCTTGGACCCCTTGTCTTTTGGGACCTTGGCTTTGCTTTGGCTGAGCCTTGCCTAAACTCTTGCTTTGGACATTTGATCTTGAACATTGATTGACCTGTGGATCCTCTGATTCTCTCTGAATCCCTAGCTATTTAGGTACCTAAACCATCTCTAGATATTTAGGTATCACGGGGCCCGGGGGGATCCGGGAAGTGAGTAGGAGAAGAAGAAGAGGGTGGGTGGTAAAGGGTGGTATTTCCTGAAGGCTGTAGAACTGGCAAAACAACTAGCAGTAAGAAGCTGAGAGAAACCATCATCAATATTTGCATCATCCAAACAGTTTGCTTACTCTGGTTTGGCTGTGGCCAGGCTGAGCCAGAGGAGGTGAAGAACAAGCCCAGCATTACTGAACAGCCTACAATCCTGAGGGATTATTGTCATAGCTTTAGTGATAGGGTCACCTATTCCCCAACCCTTTCCTGATCATTCCTTTCCCTTGTTAAACAACATAGATAAAGTTATTAAGTACCTTCTTGGAGTAGTTATTCCGTCACTGCTCTGGGGAGGGAGCAATGCAGTCAAATGAACTTTATTCAAGGCTGATAGAGCCCAATACCAATAATCAATCAACCCCAGGTGGGACCTGAAGGGGTTACCCATCCATTGACCTTTAGGGATCCTGCCTGGGCACTGTTATAAAGAAGGGCAGTTATTATAACCTCCAGCTTGGTGGCAGGGCTCAGGTGTCCCTGCACCAGCCATTAGGGAACCAAACCAAAGCTCCCTCAGATTAATATCTCAGATTACTACTACTACTACTACTAACCAGCCTAATAGTGGTAGTATCCAGATTACCCCATTCTTTTATAACAAGAGGTATGTGATTTATCCATGGTCATATGGCCAAGTGTAAGAGATAAATTTCAAATTGAAGTATTCTTTAGCACTCTTTATTATACAACATGTTGCTTCAGTGGAGATTCTTAGCTGCATAGTTAGACTTATATTAAGAGAATAAAAGGTCTTATCATATATACTTAATGTTTTGGTTTCCCAACTACTTGACAATCTTTTTTTAAAAGTTTTTTTTCAATTGTTGATAACTAAACTTTTGGTTAAAATAAACCATATCTAGAATGAATACAATGCTTTTTTTCTTTTATGTCTTATTTATTAGGATAAGTTAAAACTTCGATATGAGCTTCAAATTGTGTTGAATGGTGAATAAGAAAAAAAATTAAGCAAATTTTTTCTAACATTTTCCCTGTAATTTGAATTATAACATACTTGGATTCTTGTCCTGATCCATGCCCTGTTCATGGGCTTCTTGCCATTCCCAACAGGTTTCACAGTAAGCTCGAATCTGTTCCAAAAGATGAAGGACACGGATTTCACGCCTGCCTCTCTTGTCATCAGGCTGTGAATGAATGATATTGTGGAGTGCTGCACTGGCTCTGGCACGAGCTTCCTTACTTCCTCGGGAATTTCCCAACAATACAGAGTCTTTGTCGTTGCCATGTAAAAGCTGGATAAGGAGAGGAAGACATCCAGATTGTCGCATAGATATGCAGCTGTCTTGGGAGCTAGACATAGCTAGCAAAGTTCGTGACATGTCATCCTTATCATGAGTACCAAGCATCGACAGCAATGAATAAACCATTTCCACCTGTGGGACAAATAAGTTTAGAAAAAAATTTTTGATTTTTATATTGAAAGACAAAACACCAAATGAAGTAATGAATGGAATAGCATCAGAAACTAATTTTTACTACTTTCCAGGATGCAGAAATGATTATCATTTTGCAAAACACATTTGTTACAAACATTTATGACATACTATAACATAGGTGGTGGTGATTACTACTAAGTCTGCAATAAACAGAAGGTTTATTATGGTGGATTGCACAATTCACTCCTCTATGAAGGTTTGTTAGTAGTGATGGGACTCAAAGATCAAATTGTGAAACAGTCATATAGGCATGATAAGCCCAGCTTAAGTTTTTCAGTAGAAGTTAATTCAAGTAATTATCTTTTAACAATTTTTCATTTGGGTCAATAAACTTTTGTATAAACACATCTCAAATAGGTAAGATTTTGAAATGTCATGCAAAAAAGGTGCTTAGACTCTGATGAAACCTCAAAAGTACTCAAAAGCATAACTCCCAAAATGCATGAAATCCTAAATATCTGGACTTTATCACTAGTTGTCCTTTTATCAGATTCCAATGCTAACACAATTATAATTATGTACTTTCTTTTATACATATAAATATCACAAAGCAATAAAATTACATGTTCAAAAAAGGTATGATTTTATAAATCTAAATAATAGAAAATATCATTAACATTTTCTAGATTTTGATTTTATTTTTGGTGGCTTCAGGGCCCTGAAGTATTTTGAATGAGTAGGTTACACTGAAATGCATTTATAGGCTAAGATTATTTGACATTTCCTTTATTCAAAGTATCATCAAGAGCAATGCTCTAATGAAGAGCCACTGTGGGTCTCTACGTTACCCTAGACCTTTTCTCTAGTTATTTCCCTCCCTCAGGTCTTTACTCCAAAACTTCATATTCAGTCCTGTACTATGGACAGGAGAGAGAAGGTACAGGAATCCAGCCTGATAAAGGTGATTATGAGGCAAATGACTCTGGAAGGTATGTAGCTAAGAGGACATTCCCTAAAGAATCTAATTTTCAATTAGTTGCCAAATTAGGAGATCAAGTTGCTTCAAATGAAATTACAACCATATCATTTGAGTCTTCTTAATAAATATATAGGAAGAAAAGTTCAGTTAATCATTGGACAAGAGGTTTTCTGGAATAAATGGAAGGAATGCTTGGTGAAGAGACATTTACTCCTCTCCTAAGTAAAGTAAGGTAACTAGGAGAAGGGTAATCTACCTCATTTGATTTAAAAGTACACTAAACAGAAATATGTAGAAGGAGGGTTGGCAAAAATCACCAGTTCAAACTGAGGGACACTGAAAGGTAGAACCAGTCAAAAGAATGTAATTCCCTTTTATATACCTTAGATAGTTCTTAATATACCTAAGCATTTGAACTGAGAGAGGATAATACAGCAGAAAAAGTGAACATTGTTAATATAAGAATCATTAAGTTTTTTCCTATAAAGTAACTAACAAATTAAACATTTAATGTATGATTCTGAGGTTAAAATGTAAAGGATTCATTGATTAGTTCTTCAGATCCCAGTATGTTATGAAGGTTAAGTTCTTGTTATTAGTCAATTCAGTGGAGCTCTGATATTCAATCAAAATGTGAAGGTCTGAGGTTGATTTAAACCTACTGCCTGAAAGCTCCACTGAAAGGAGATAGAATTCTGTGAAAGGCTGAATACCTTAGTAACAGTTCCTAAGGAATCAGTTGGGCTTGATGAAACTAGGAAGTTGTTTCAACTTTCTGGAACCTTATTGGTGTTTATTATTCAAGCACAAGCTTGATCTTGAAGTATTTGGATAAGCTAGGCTCATTCCCAAGATCTGACTGCACTGACAAAGAGATGATGATTTTGTCCTCAATAAGGTAGGCTACCAGCTTAATGAATAAGAGCTGTCAGAGACTTGTAGATTTAAAAGGGTTTATTATACAGGTTGACAGGAAAGGAAATTGGGAGATGGGAGAAGGGAAATTAGGTGAACCCTATGAGCCTTTAATCTGTAAAAATATAATATAAATTAGGATGGTATACAAATAGAATTTTGCCTAGGTGCTGAGTCCCAGGGATTTTGAGAGTCTCCCCTGGCTCAGAAGCTGTTACAGATTTTGTTAATGTGGATGATGTAATCTTGATGAAATAATCTTGTTAGATGATCAAGGCTTAATAGCCTTAACAATAATAAAGTGATTGATATAATTACCAAAGTAGTCAACCCCTGTCTGCCTATATCAATCTACCCTCCTCTTGGGGCCCAGACAGTAGACAATCTCCTGCCTTCCCAACCCAGAGAAAGTGAGTCCCAGGGACCTCTGCCCTCTGTATTTATAGGGAAAATTCCAACTGTCGCCTGGCATGTGCCAGCTCCTGTCCTCTGCCAGATTCTTTGTTCCATGGAAGTAAAACTGCTATTTGCACATCCAAAAATGGCTTGACCATTTTCTATACATTACAAATATAACAGAAGAAATCAAGTATAAATAGATAAGACTATCACAAGTAAATAGCAAATTCAAAATGTAATTCTCCATAGGAATATAATTGAATGACGTATTTCTTCCTTGAGGAAAAAGGAAAACAATTCAGAATTAGATTGATCTAATTTGTAAATTACAAAATTTAGTGAAACTTTTAAAATGCTTTAATACTTTATTTCTGAGACAATGTATTTTTGCTTTTCCTAAATGAAACCGACTTACTTCTCTTTTGCTTTTCACAAGTAACATAATCTACTACTTATAGAGGATGAAGATCTAGTAGCTAAAATATGCTTTGCAAATGATGAAATGTTTTCACATTGACTGAAAACAGGTATTATTCTAGCATATGTAAATTTTTGTCTTGTATATAGAGAAAGAAAAGAAAGGAAGGGCGGGCTAAATTACCATTTATTAAGTTCTTGGTATGTGCCATACACTAAGTGCTTAACAAATACCTCATCTGATCCTTAAAACAACCTTGTAAGGTAGGGCTATTATTACTCCCATTTTACATTTAAGAAAACTGGGGTAATTAAAGCCAAACACATAAGTAAAGATCCCTAAATACACCCACATCTACCTATTACACAAGAACATTTATTTCTATCTAGTGCCCCAGAAAAGTATTTATCAGCATTAAATGAGGTTAAATTTAAAGTATTTGTTTGTTTTAATAGCACAGACTATAGTAATGAGGTGACAGAGAACTCTAATCTAGTTTTATCCAGAATATTGTTATGTGTGTAAAGATGACTCTATTATTGTATTATATGGTACTGTAGACACATTCATCTGCCCTAAATAGACTCTTTTTTTGCCAAAATATTAAAAAAAATACTAATGAAAAATCATGCAAAATCCTATTGTATTATGTTGTTAATAGCTGTCTACCATTCTCCCCTGTATTTTCTGACTGGTAGAGATGATAATTTCGAGTAATCAGAAAACAATTACTTTTTAAAAATAAGTACTAATGACAAAAAAAAGGAAAAAAGAAGAAAGGGAGAATTTTCAAGTTGAAAATCTCATTTCTTCTCTCATTTTGGTACTGTCTAGTTCAAATTTTGTCTTCCAAGAATATATTTACTCTTTATACCATTGTTCTTACAGAACTACTAACCCCATTTGTGTTACCATTTTGCTTTCCACAGAACAATTAATGTTAGGTGTGGTATGCCCGTACTGGTAGAAGAAGTGAAATTATTGTATTCATAAGAATGTAGTGTTAGCAACCTGTGGTTTGTAATCTTCGGTTACCTTGGTACCCAGATGACTTGTCAGCCTTCGAGGAACAGAATAAGTACTACTAGCACTTATAACACTGGCTGTTTCATGATCCACTTGTGCAACAGAACCCTACAAATTAAGAAAGTCATTAGATAGTATCACATACCATAAGACAAAAATTATGTATATATTTAAATCCTAAAAGTTAATCATATCATTTGTAATCTTAAGAATATCTATGACATATCTATATGTAGATGCTCAAAAAAGACTTGCTCCAACACAATTTCTACTCAATTACTCAAACAGAGGAGAGAATGCAAAGAATAGATAAAAACCTAGTACAACCATTCATTCTAATCTTAATTTGAGGGCCACTTTTTGAGGTGTTAAAAAAAAACACACTGTATTAGTAAAAATGCTGTAGTGAGAATGATAATTCTTTAGAATTTAAAACTAACTAAAACTTAACTTAAAACTTAAACTTAAAACTTTCAGAAACAATGAAATTTCAAAGGTCATAAAATATGAAACAAATTTATAAGTGCAAGGAGATTTACTATTAGAAAAAAGAATCAGTAAATCTTTGAACAATTTTATCACTTTCTTGACATTCATATTTTTTGAACTGACACAATTAACTTGTCTTATAACCCTAATCCTAACCTTAGCTTTAAATGTAGGTAAGGTTTAAATCTAAAAATCAGTCCACTGTACTGCTTGTACTATAGACCATCAATCAAATTAGCACTTAAATTAGAGGAATAAAACAAAAGCAGTTAATGAGTCAAGTGGGGAAGATATGAAATAAAAATTTCCAAAATCTCTTATGAAATTGCTTTAGCAAAAGATCCCTGATAACATCTATTCTTACATACACAGGCACTCACACTGGGGTGGTAGAGTGTAAACTGTGTAGAGGAGTCTTTTTTACATGTTCGAAAATACTTCCTCTATTACAAAGGGAGTACCTCCTTTCTATAGCAGAACATATGAATTCTATCATGCTACCAATAAAAGTCAAATACAAGAAAAGAGTACTCTCAAATAGTGTTTTAAAATACAGGGGGGCAGTTGGGTGGCTCAGTGGATTGAAAGCCAGGACTCGAGATGAGAGGTCCTAGGTTCAAATTTGGCCTACCTGTGTGACCCTGGGCAAGTCACTTAACCCCCACCGCCTAGCCCTTACTTTTCTTCTGCCTTGGAACCAATACACAGTATTGATTGTAAAACAGAAGGTAAGGGTTTAAAAAATATGTAGAGCAATTTATTTTTTCACTTCTCTATGAATGGATATTTTAAAAAAATACTACCTTTTAATATTTGGGTAGTCATTATTATATTATGGAGAGCTAGGTGGTACAGCTGACCTCAGGCACTTATTAGTTTTGTGACCCCGTTTAAGTAACTTAATCTTGGGGAAGGTAGGTAGCACAGTAAACAGAATGTTGGGTCTAGAGTCAGGAAGAGGAACTTTACTAAGCAAGTCCGGCCTTATTAATTATGTGATGCAGGCAAGATACTTAAACCTGTTGGCCCTCAGTTCCTCATCTGAAGAAGGAAATGACAAACTACTTCAGTATCAAAGAAAATCCCAAATGATGTCACCAAGAGTTGAACATAACTGAACAATATGATTATATTGACACTGAAGCATAATTAAGAGTATGGGCAGGTTGATGCCCAATATTATAGTCTGATCATTAATTATGAACCAGTTTTCAGGATGAATAACTCAATGATGATTTCTGGAAGATAAAAAAAAAACTTCAAAGGTATATTACTCTTAATGTGGAAAGCATACTTAAAAACAATGTTTTAAATAGCTCTGGAAGATTTAAGAACTCTGATTAAATGCAACGACTACCAAGATTCCAGAGGACAGATAAGGAAACATTCTAAGCCATATATTTTCCACTTGGCCAACATAAGAATTTGCTTTGCTTGACAATCTATATTGTTTACAAGGTGGTTGTTTTAGTTTCCTTTTTTTTTTCTTTCTGGAAGGGTCTCTTTTTTAGGGGTAGGGAGAAGAGACTATGGAAAGGGTAGTCAAAAAATAAAAGATTATTTTCAAAAATGCACAGAAGAGGGGGCAGCTGGGTAGCTCAGTGGAATGAGAGTCAGGCCTAGAGACGGGAGGTCCTAGGTTCAAATCTGGCCTCAGCCACTTCTCAGCTGTGTGACCCTGGACAAGTCACTTGACCCCCATTGCCTACCCTTACCACTCTTCTGCCTTGGAGTCAATATTGACTCCAAGCCAGAAGGTAAGGGTTAAAAAAAAAATGCACAGAAGAGAACAGAGAAAGGCTAGGAAGAATCACAGGCAAGTTGGTTTTGAAAGTTACATGTTGAATTTAATATATTATTTTTTTTAATTAAGCTATTTATAATACAAATTTATAGCTCCATGCTGTTGTTGCTGAATTCCCAATCAAAACAAATTTTTTTAATTCCTCTAAGTCTTAATATCACTGGAGGTGTTGCTCTAACTCTTCATAGTATGGTTCTGAGTAAATAAAATCTTGAGATCTAAAAGATCTATTGAACTGGTGGTATGTATGGAGGGCAATGTACTGACTTAAATCTTTTGTTGAAATTCAAATTAGGTGTTAACCAGACACTTTCCCTGTATTTTTATACTGCTTTAGCTTCTTAAATCTGTATTTGTATGTGCCTTCTTTCTCTGTGTGTGTGTGTGTGTGTGTGTGTGTGTGTGTGTGTGTGTGTGTATAAACCCTTGCCTTCTATATAGCAATTGATACTAGATATCAGTTCCAAAGCAGAAGAGCAGTAACAGGTAATTGAGGTCAAATGACTTGCCCAGGGTGGTATCTGGCGCCAGATTTGAACCAAGGAATTCCCACCTCCAAGCCTGGCTTTCTATCCATGGAGCCACCCAGCTGTCTGATATATATGCCTTCTTTTCTGAATCTAAGTGGAAAGAGATGGGAAAACAAGAGTATGTGATGACTAAGAAAATCCTTGGATGAATTTCCAAAAGTTAGTTGACATAGAAAAAAACAAAAGACATAGTATACTAACTACAGTTGGGTACCAATGAGATCTTTGTGACTAGGTAAATTATAATCTCTCTTGGACTTCAGCTCTCTTTTATAAACCCTTACCTTCTGGTCTTAGAATCAATACTGTGTATTGGTTCCAAGGCAGAAGACTGGTAAGGGCTAGGTGGGTGCTACCAACCCCTGGTGGGTCCTACAGCAATCCAGGGAGGTGGTGATGGCCACAGGTTCATTTATCTTTCCTATTAATTGCTATTAACATTAAAAAAAATTAATTTCCAGGGGGCTAAGTAATATTTTTTCTGGAAAGGGGGTGGTAGGCCAAAAAAGTTTGGGAACCACTGGGCTAGATGATGGGGGTTAAGTGATTTGCCCAGGGTCACACAGCTAGGAAGTGTCTGGGGCCAGATCTGAACCTAGGATTTACCAGCTTGAGGCCTGGCTCTTAATCCACTGAGCCATCCAGCTGCCTCCTAGATTATCTCTTAAGAACTGTTCTAGTTCTAAATTCTGAACATTATTCTTCTGCATTACTGTTGGACTATCTGAAATCAATATGGAATTCTGATTTACTATTTGAGTAGTAATTTAAAAAACACAAACCACCATTAACCTAACAAGGGTGAGAGTATTAATTCCTAGTTGATTAATATAGAACTAAAAAGATCTTTGTGATTTTTCATGTATTTTTAAAGTACAGCAACCTTTAAAACAAAAACACAATAACCTAGTCAAGTAGGATTTGATGAATTTGAATCTCTGATAGAAAATTCTACATAAACCCTTTTAGCTTTGCCCTCTCCACTTTTGTTAATTTTCATAATCCACTTTACTTAAAAACTGATTACAAATTGTATACATTTATTTTATAAACACTCTTTTAAAAAAATTCAGCAAGGTAGTAAATTCTATTGTGGGTGGATTATATAAATTAGAAATGTCAAGATTCCTGATACCATGAAAAAATTTAATTTGTGAAATGCCTTCAATTTCTTTCTCTTCTATTATTGCTATTGTTAGCATTTTTAGACTTATGCTGAAGAATAATGGAGAGAAACATCCTTATGTTTATATTTGTACTAGGAAAGTTTTTAGTGTCTTTCCATTGCAAATAATATTAGCTTTTAGTTTTTAGGTTGCCTTTTTTTTTTAATATTAAGAAATGAAGATCTATGCTTATGCAAGATTCCAAACTGGTTCAAGTGTCCAAATAAATTGCTGTAATCTTATCAGGATACTATTAAAATTTTTGAGGCAATATTCATTAGTGATGTTAGTCTAATGATTTTTTTTCCCCTGATTTAGATATTAGATCTTTTCTTTCTCTCTCTTTTTTAACCCTTACCTTCTGCTTTAGAAGCAATATTGCAAATTTGTTCCAAGGCAGAAAAGCAGTAAGGGTGAGGCCACAGGAAGTGATTTGTCCAAGGTCACACAGCTAAGAAGAGTGTGAGGCCAGACTTAGAATTATATATGTCTTAAAGGGAATTTATATTTGTATTTTGTCACAAAGAAATAATTTTTTCCCCTTCAATCATTAAACATAATTTGCAGAGCTTATATATTATGTATTCTTTAAACAAATGGTAAAATTGACCTGTAAATCAATCTTGAACAGGTTTTCGTCTTTGGTAGACTTTTCTGGGATTAAGATACTTAAAACTTTCATTTAACCCTATATACCTCAATCTCTTAATCTATAAAATAAGCTAGAGAAGAAAATGGCAAACCACTCTAGTATCTTTGCCAAGAAAATCCCAAATTAGGTCACAAAGAATCAGATGTGACTGAAATAACACAACAATTAGTAAGAACAGTAGACAAAAAGTATGTTTTAAAAATGTAACCCACTCTCCCAAAAATACAAGTTAGAAAAGGGAAAATAGGCTCATACATGTGGCAAAGGGGTATAAACTCATTGCTCTTAATTACTGCTGTTTCTTTCTCCTCTATATGGTAGTACTCTATTTAGGCATTATTTCTGCCTTCTTCAGTGTGTTTAGTTTACCCATAGCTTCTGATGTAGACACTGCCTGGTCACTGCTACTCCAGGGACACTATTTGGAAAATAATAAAAAGTCCAAATTCTCTGGCCCTCTTAAGCTTACATGGTCCTCTGGTGAAAGTGGGAGCAGAAGGAGGCTTAAATCCTTCTTCTGCCATCAACTCTCTCCCCAAACAGTTCCATCTCGGGACCTTGTCTGGAATGGCTCTCTTCTACCCTACTAGACACTGGAATTACTGAGTTCTAAACTGGCTTGCATTATTATTTTTTAAACCCTTACCTTCCATCTTGGAATCAATACTGTGTATTGGTTCCAAGGCAGAAGAGTGGTAAGAGCTAGGCAATGGGGTTTAAGTGACTTGCCCGGGATCACACAGCTGGGAAGTGTCTGAGGCCAGATTTGAACCCAGGATCTCTCATCTCTAGGCCTGACTCTCGATCCACTGAACTACCCAGCTGCCCCCTTGGCTTGCATTTTAAACAAACTTACAAAGTGTGACAAAGTTTCCTCAACCAATATGAATATGTCAATTCATTTCATACAACTTATTAAGGACATGTCTAAAACCTAGTCTAAACCCACTGATTCCAGAGAGATATCTAGGTCTTATTCACAACTTTATCAAGTCAATGAATTGTTTTCTCTGACTAAGTTATCAGAACACGGCATAAGTTAAATATTCTTATAAGTACTTTAAAGGATTGGAAAGATTTGAATAACCAACTCAATCAAATCCTACTCTAACATTTGTATACCTTTTTTGCTGTTAAGAATTCATCATTACCTCAATCTTCTCTTCTTAGAACTAGATAAATCTAACCATAAAATAAACGAGAAGTAAAAAAAGTAAATAAAATATTAGAAAAGTTAGATTTAATAGATCTCTGGAGAAAACTGAATGGGGATAAAAAAGGAATATACCTTTTTTTTCAGCAGCACATGATATATACACAAAAACTGACTGTGGATTAGGGCATAAAAACTTCTTAACCAAATGCAGACAAGCAGAAATAATAAATGCAATTTTTTCAGATCATAATTTAATAAAAATTATATATAATAAAGGTTCATGGAAAGATAATTTAAAATAATCAGAAATTAAATTATCTACTTCTTCAAAAGGGGTGGGTCAAAAATGAATTATAGAAACAATGATTTCATTAGGAAGAATGACAATAAGGAGATAATATATCAAACTGTATGGGATATAGCCAAAGCAATATTTAGGGGAAAATTTATATCCCTGAATGCTTGTATCAATAAAATAAAGAAAAGGCACATCAATGAATTGGGCATGCAACTAAAAAAATTAGAAAAAGAACAAATTACACCCCCCCCAACTAAAGACTAAACTAGAATTCTTAAAAACAAAGGAGAAATTAATAAAATTAAAACTAATGGAACTACTGAATAAATAAGACTCAGACATTGGCTTTATGAAAAAACAAATAAAGAGATTTGGTTAATTTGGTTAAAAAAAGGAAAGAAGGCAATCAAATTATCAGCAAGAAAAAGGGTGAATTCACGTCTAATGAATTATATGACAATAAATCTGACAATCTAAGTCAGTGGTTCCAAAACTTTTTTGGCCTACTGCCCCCTTTCCAGAAAAAATATTACTTAGCCCCCTGGAAATTAATTTTTTAAAAATGTTAATAGCAATTAATAGGAAAGATAAATGCACCTGTGGCCATCACCGCTGCAGCACCCACCAGGGGGTGGTGGCACCCACTTTGGGAATCACTGATCTAGGTGAATAACCTAAATAACCCCATCTTGGAAAAAGAAATTGAACAAGCCATCAATGAACTCCCTAAGAAAAAAAATCTCAGGGCTGGGTGTATTTACAAGTGAATTCTGTCAAATATTTAAGCAAAGGAGACCTACCAAAATCTTTTTATGACACAAATATGGTGCTGATACTAATGATGCTAAGCCAAAAAGACCAAAATAGATTAAGAAAATTACTCCTGTTGCCCCGTTTTTTTTGGACATCCCCCTATACAGGCTAAGCCTTTTTCTCCTGTATATACATCACTATTAGGGGGATATATTTCTATTACTTCCTATATATAGGAATTGAAGCACAAACTGCGTGAACTCCATGAATCTGAAGCTACAGTACAAGCAGGACCAATAGACTTTCCACTTCAAGGCTTGAACCCAGGAGACAAGGTGTATATAAAGAATTTCCAGTGTACTAGAGGAACTCAGCCTTTCTGGGAAGGACTGTTTCAAATATTGTTCACCACTCCAATAGCTACATAAATTGGAGAAAAGGACTCTTGGATTCATTGCTCACATGTAAAGAGAGTACCTTCTATTGAAACTAATTGACTGTATCCTGTGATATGCATTGGAGATACTAGCCCATAGACAAGTGGATATTGTTTTTGGAAACACATTATATTTTCCTGAATTTTTATTATTGCATTTCCTTTTATTTTTAATAGAATAATTGATTCTTTTCCCTTCCCCTATTTCTTGTCCCTAAAGTACAAAAAATCAATATTAATCTTTTTTGATTTTGCAGTAATATGTTATATATATTTGCTATAATATTAATGTACACCCAAAAAGCTTTAGACTATGGAAACCTGCCATTTATTGATAAATGTTATGGGACTGTGATTAATGATTGTCTGATTAATAATGTGTCTGATCCTAGGAGAAGGGAATAAAAGAGACTACAGTGCCTAGAAGCACAAGGTCAAAAAAGACCAAATCAATTTAAGTAGGATTCTTGAACTTCTATGCCAATACCTGTGTTAGACTCGAGGTTGTGGCACTTGACATATGTTAAGACGCAGGATGCCTTGTACTACACTTCTTGTGAAATACTCTCAGTCAAGTACCAAAGTTTGGCTATCATCCTGGCTCCCCCTATTCCTGAGAGTGAGGGTAAAATCAGACCAGGGAATGACACTTCCCTTTCATACAAAAATCTAGTCCCTTTTCTCTCTTATAGTATGGCAAATTCCTGTAGTCTTGGCTGCCAATGGGTAAGTGCAATATTACTGAATTTTGTCCTACAGACCTGTGGGATAGAAAAATTACTTTAATTGGACCCCAATAAAAGGGCCCATTATGAATTTTTCTTGTTTATTCGGGGACTTTTTATATACATAGATTTTGACATTTAGATTCTGATTTTGAATTTTTTCTTTCTCACAAAATTAAATTTTTCTTCCATTTGATTTTCTTTTTACATGTTTTCTTTTGATAACTGACTCGTATACCCCATTACTCAACTGTGTATCCAGATCTGATCTGGGTGTTGGTCAACACCCTCTTCAGAGGGGATTGTATTTTTATAAAAGTCCCAAATTTAAAATTTTTTTCGAAAAAAATTTCAGGGAAAGAAGCTTGCCAACTCCTTAAATCCAGAGAATAAACTGTTTTCAGAAAGATACCTGTAGAACCTACACTGCACCAAGAAGATCCAGAATGAACTTTGGGGTACAATTGATTGAACTGAAGGGGGTTGAACGGTTATTTTGAATATACACTTTTATGCCAAAAGGGGACTGCCCCCAATTGGTTTTTTGTCAATTCATCTAGCAAAACATTGGTTTTGCTTTCTCCCTTTTCTTTTTCCCTCTTATCTTTATCTATTGTAGTTTCCACTTAGAAGGTGCAATTTTGTATGCACCTGTATTTAGAAGACTTTTAGAGGTACAAGATGATTAGTAAAATGACCACCTGGGGAGACTAGTCTCCCAAATGATCATCAGGGGGGATTGTGAAGATGGAATTATTTCTCTCCTATTTATTCTTTAGACTTTAGCCACCAGGAATGTATACACCCCAACCCAGTTAAGGATTAAGTGGCGGGAGGGAGGTCTATGAACCATGTGAGCAAGTGAGTGTCTAATTAAAAAAAAAAAACTGACTGCCCCTGGGCTGTCCAAAGCAAGGTTAAAGCTGCCACATTTAAGTGGAAGGTGGACATGGGAAGTGATGCAGGAACTATTTTTTAAATATGATGGTAGCTTCTTGTGAGGGGGATTCTGCCCTTTGAACTTGGCCTTGGAGGAGCTTGGGTTTGAGACCTCAGTCTGCTTCCTTTAGGATGTCACATTGGTTAGTGAAAGGCTGACTCCCTTTCCTTGGCTTTTCTGGAGGCACTAACCTCTGAAGAGGCCTTGTGGCTAGAAACCTTGTTTAATTAACCTCTGTGGCCCCCCTGCTGGGGCCTCAGAAGCCGTGCCTGATTCAGACCTCCAGACTAGGCCGGAGTAATATTCTCATTCTCTCATTCATATTCTCTCTCTCTCTCTCTCTCTCTCTCTCTCTCTCTCTCTCTCTCTCTCTCATTTCCCACTTTCACTCTTTCCTATTTGTAAATAAGCTACCATAAAAAAGTCATTCTGACTTGAGTCTTTCAGTACTTAATTCCTGGCGATCATACTCTTGAATATTCAGTCCAACCATAATTTTTACCCTTTACAAAACACCCCTACACAGGCAAAAACATTTACTCCAGTCTTTATGTCTGTGCTGGGAGGAGATGTAAAAATAGCTGAATACATAAGGGAATTGCAAAAAAGGGTCAAAGAATTACAAGAAAAGGGGGCATTAGTGCAAAGAGGATGAACTGATTTCACGCTACACGAAATACACCCAGGTTATTGTGTATATATCAAAAAATTCAGCCCAAAAAATGTAACACAACCAGCTTGGGAAGGCTCTTATCAATTTTTATGAACAACACCCACTGCTATAAAAATTGAGAAGACATCTTGGATTCACTGTGTGCATATCAAGAAAGTGACAGCAGGTGAAGAATTGTACATCAGTTGAAGATGTCTGCAGGCGAAGAGGTTAATCAAAGATGAGGAGACAATAATTAAGGTGACAAGAACTACTGCACAACGAAAACGAAAGAACAATAGAATAGTTACACTTTTAAGAACAATGCACTGATTTACATAACACACTAAGAATACATTGCTATAATCAATAAAAAAGATTGAAAATATTGCTTTTTGTTTAAATGATAGATGAACTTGTATAAACAGAGGTTGTATGAAAAAAAATTTTAAGTATATAGAAAAGGAAAATTTGTCTAGTTTAAAAATGACTGGCAACCTTTAGGAAGGGACCCTAGAACCTAACCTCAGATCCCCTGTGGAACTAGTTTTCCAGCTTGTCCACTGAGCCTCCAAAGGGCCTCTTCTGGAGTTCCCTGCTTTCACTGCTGCTGCGTTGCAACTGCCTAGCTGTGCCCTGACCCCCCTGGTCCTGCTTTGGCCTCTTTCTGCTGCTTTTAAACCTTTGTGGGTGAGTCCAGCAGCTGCATCTGACTTGAGGGCCTCCTGCCACCTCCTGCCACTTTGCGCTGGGCTGCTGCTTTGCACACACAGTCAAAAGAGGGGCAGGGCTGCACTGCTGTCGGCATCGGGCTTGAGAGCCTTCTGCCGCCTCCAACCGCTGATTCCCAGCTGCTTGTGCTGCCAGCCCACCACCTGGCATTGCTGCAGTGACTGTCCCTGCTTCTGCCACTGCTTCTGTGACTGGTAAGCTTAAAAGATTCCCTTCCCAGCCCCAGGTCCAGCACAATCCCCAGTACAAGGAGGAGTCTCTTTCCTTGCAGGAGTCCCTAACCTCTGCTGGGCTCCTTGCCTTGGTGTGGGGAGGTCCTGATCTTTTTCACCCACCCCAGACTGCGTCCTAGCTCCCTCCCTGCCCCAACTTGGGTTTCAGAAAGTAACATAACTGCTTCCACTTCCAGTTTCCAACTGTGACAGTTTTTAGCCCCCTTAGCAGCAAACCCGCCCTGTTTTGTAGTAATATCCTCCATTTTGGTTTCTGGCAAAATCACGCCCCTTACTCCCACCTCTAACCCTAACCATGCCCCTTACCCCTTCATGTAGTGTTGCCACTTAGCCACTAGAAGCCAGTAGAGGGCACTCAAAATTTTTTTCCCCTCTTTTCTTTTTCTTCCCCCTTTTTCTTGCTGAACCATAGTGGGTGTTTTCTGACACCAGAGGGCAGCAACCCCCAATAAATAAATAAACAGAGGCATCACCAACCACAACTAATAAATAAATAAATACAGATTATATATTATAAATTACAATACATAATATAATATGTAAACAAATTATAAGTAATTTTTTCAAATATGATCGAACAAAATCATAAAACATTATATAAAATAAAATAGCCTGCCCCTACCACGAATAATAAACAAACCAAAATAAACAAATCAATATATACATTGAAATTTATTCTTTTTTCCACTTTCCTTTAATCTACCCTTTTGATTACAATGCTCAGCAGTATAACTGCTATTCTACAAGAAACTCTTGTGGTTTTTGCCCAACTAGGAATCAATTAGGGTTCCGGACTGCCTCCTTCTTATGTAGCTTAGAATTTTCTTTTTTAACTTCTGGTCACAAGAAGTTTTCCAATGGAGAATGCAGCCCGACATACAAATTCAACTGCAACATTTTATGCATTACTTCCATGGTCAAATAACAAAGGAAGTTTCTCCCCAACACATACACATGTCTGATTTCTGCAAACCTGTTTCTCCTGAAATACAAATGACAGGCCCCTCTACTATATCTCAGGTGCAGAACTCCTCTCTTGTACTCTGAACTACCTCGCTCACGCTCTGCAACTCCTGGCAAATCTTACATCTCCATAGTTAACTTCTCAGAAACCACAACCATTGAATGATTTCTGTGAAGGCCTTTTCCCCTTAAGGAAGTGTCCACAATAGGATATGATGGCAATATGGTTACATTAAAACAACATATGCCTTTCACACCTCAGGATATGAAGGAATTAAAACAAGATACTCCTAGTTATGAAGAAGAACCAATAACAATAATAAAAAGATGGATTTTTTTTTTTCACTATGACCATAAAGACACAGAAAAATTGCTCCAGGCTTTCCTAATGGAACGTGAGGGGAATAAAATTATCTCTCATGTTAACAAAGCCCAAGGACGCAATGCAGTACACTAGCCATCTGAAGATCCTCAATGGCAGTATAACAACCCCAAAGAATATGCAGACTTTCATCTTGCTAGGGAGGCCATTCTCAAAGCAATGCGAGATTGCACCGAGAAGCCATATGCCTGGACCAAATTTAAATGCCTTACACAATCCGATGATGAGACACTCTCCCAATTCATGGACAGGCTCATTGATCTGGGAGGTAAATACATGGAACTTGACATTTCTATCGAAAAGGATATAAGACAAATAAAGGAACAATTTGTCAACTCTCATAGAGTGGTCCAAGATTACTTTAAAACACGTTGCCCTAAGTAGCCTGAAATGTATCTTGATGAATTAAGGAGAACTACTGTTTATGTCTCTAATAGCCATGAAGAAAAACAGGAAGTGACTAATAATTTAATGGAAATATTTTAAAAGAAACTAGATTCTTTAAGTGATAAAACTGATAAACCACAAAAAGGGCATGATACTCAACCAATGGCAATTGCCTGTCTCTAAGAATCTAACTATCGATCCCTTCCTTGCCACTTCTGTGAGAAGGGGATACAATGATAAACTGTAGGAATTTGTTAAGAGTCATCAGAATCCAGTTGATTAATAGCTATGAAAATAATTATAGAAATAATCATGATAATGATTTCAGAAATTGCAACTTTAGGACTGATAAATCTAGGAATATGGATCAGGCAATTGACAACTCATACCAAAAGATGCCCCAACAGTATATCTTGAGTGGAACTCATCCCTGAACCACCCAGGGTGCTACTGCCCCTCAAGGAGGAGCCCAAGGAACTACCCAAATATTATCAAGGTGTACAGGGAGGGGTGGGGGGGGTTGGGGCACAAGAATCAAAGGATACAACCTTTGATTTTCCAGACCCTGATGCCTTATTACCCGTTGTCCTCATCCACTGCCAACACCCCCATACTGATGAGCCTCAGGTAACATTAAAGGTTGGTAACACCTATGATGACTGTCTTTTGGACACTAGAGCTTCCAGGTCTGTATTGAAGAGTACACCTGACCCAGATTGCAATTCCATAGGATCAATAAATTTGTAGTGGGGGTACTGGGGACACCCCATAAAGTTCAAAACCTTTCCCCTAGGATGGTGTCCGTAGAACACCTAAATGTGGAGCACTCATTCCTCTTGATGCCTGGCTCCCATATAAATTTTTCTGGGGAGAGATCTTTTATGAAAGCTTAGCTCCACAATAACTTGCTCTCCAGATGGCTCTATGTCCCTGAAATTCCCTGAGGAATCCTTAACTTTGCTCCCTGTACTTTTTCAGATAATCATGAGATAAAGGAGTTTCCCACTTTTAAAATCCCAACTGATATACCTCAGTCTCTCTGGGCCACATCCTCTTCTGATGTTGGCCTACTTAAACTGGCTGTCCCTGTCCAAATTAAAACTAAATCTAGCCCACTTCCTTCCATTCCTCAATATCCTCTCTTGAAGGAGGCAATAGAGGGCATTACCCCAGTGATAAATTCACTAACTGACCAAGGCATCATAATTCCCTGTAAATCTGAATACAATACACACATCCTGCCTATTAAAAAGCCAAAATTGGGGCCCAATGGCAAGCATCTCTATCAATTCGTCCAGTATTTGAGGGCCGTGAACAATCACGTTATAAAGAGACACCCTGTAGTTTCCAATACAAATACTATCATTTCTTCTATTCTATAAAGCTACATACTTTACAGTATTAGACTTGTGCTCAGTTTTCTTTTCCATACCTATATACAGGAGGATTCCAGGCATATCTTTGCTTTCACCTGGAAAGGTTCTCAGTGGACCTGGGCTTGTTTGCCTCAAGGTTTTCTGGACAGCCCTACATTGCTCATACAATTCTTAACTGCTAATACAAATGCCATTAAATTTAAATACTGCTGTTAAATCCAATATATGGATGATTTGCTCTTGGCCTCACCAAATGCTGAGGCATAAGAGAGGCCACAAGGTCTCCAAAGATAAAATTCAGTGGTGTCTCCCCAAAGTGTAATACTTAGGTTTTATTTTAACTGCTGGTTCCCATTTAATTTCTGCAAAACGTATTGAAAGTATCCAAAATTTAAGTGCTCCTACCACTAAAAAACAATTGAGGGCAATTCTTGGAGCAAGAAGATTTTGTTGGCAGTGGATCTCTTGCTATGGGGAAATCACTAAGCCCCTTGTATCACTCACAAAAAACTTGGTCCCTGAATCACTTAAATTGGAAAAGGAACACTGAACAGCTCTTTCAAATTTAAAACATGCTATCCTGTCTGCCCTTGCTCTAGGTATCCCAAATTATGACAAACTCTTTACATGTCCATGAAAGGAAAGGGGTAGTTTCAGGTGTTCTAATTCAACATTTGAGACCTGCTCAACGTATGGTAGTCCAGCTGTTCCCAGTAGCTTCAGGAGCACCACCATACCTTAGAGGAGTAGCTGCCACAGCTTTATCAGTAACTAAATCTGCTGATCTGGTGTTAGAATGCTCTCTGATTTGCCAACTTCCAGAGAACCTTTACACGATTGTACATCTTTAGTTTTGTGATAATTAGATTAAATCTACACTCCCCATTTTTAGATTTAATCACCAAAGTTGGAAACATCTCCATTTTGGATGGTCTGTAACCCACATGTGCTAACAAATCAGAATTTACTGACTGCCTCATGGCAGAAAAGTGTCTGTTGTGACTGGACATGTAAACTAAGAGGAGGCTACAGGAAGTAGCTCTCCGGTGGTTTGTGACCAGACTTCTACGTGGTGACTGTTAAGACTGAATCTTCCTGAAATTCTCTTAAGGAACTTCCCTTTCAAATAGACTCTATGACTGAAGCTTTTGCTTCATTCACCTCTGGGCCCTTCAGCTCTCCAGGCCTCTGGCCTTCTCAGTTTCTGGCCTTGGGATCAAGGCCGGATTTCCACTGGCTGAGGGTTAATAATTAGATCTACCTGGATTATCTAGGGGATCTGAGCAAATTACCTACTGTGTTAGATTCTTATTTCCTTATTTCTTCTTCCTTTTCCCAAATGTAAATAAATTTCCATAAAGTCATTTTAACTTGAGGTTACTCTTTAATTGGGGATTGATAATTGTTTAATCCCCTGGCAACCTAACCTTTTAATATGTTCAACCCCAAGCCCCCTTTTCTCCCTTACAGTATTAGATGATAAACCTTGTAATGATTTCCTGGACACCCCTTTGGATAATTTGGATTTAAAAACATTTATAAGTGGTTCTTCCTTTATGAGAGATGGCGTGCACTATACAGGAACTGCAGTAGTTACAGAATTGGATACTCTATCGTCAGCTTCCTTACCCTCATATGTAAGCTTACAAGGTACAGAACTCAGTTTAAAAACATGCCTGTATCATTGCACAGAATAAAAGGGTCACAATTTACACAGAATCCGGTTATGCAACTAGGAAATGTATTGCCAATGCAAACCTTATTACTGAACTTCTTTCTACCACACAGCTGCCCAAATCCATAGCTGTTGTTCACTGCTCTGCATACACAGGTAGCACTGACCCTATCTCCAGGGCAAACGATCAAGCAGACTCTGTAGCCAAACTAGCAGCCTTAGAGGAACCTGAATTAATTATGCCACTAACAATTACTGATGATTTGGATCAATCCCTTTCTTATAATGACTAGGAAGCAGGAAAATGGAAGCAGCGATTTGAAGCAAAACTGATAAATGGATTATGGGTGTCATCTGAAGGCAAACCCCTGCTCCCCAGGGCTTTTTATAACCAAATTTGTCACTCCATCCATAAGCATGGTCATTTTAGCACCCAAAAGGCATTGTAGACTCTGTTAAAAGAGCATCTGGAATAACTACAATTGCCTCCAAAATATGTACAGCTTGTTCTATCTGCCAAGGCTTTAATCAGTGTGCTTTTCGAGGAAAAGCCTTTGGTGGATGTCCTCTAGCTTACACACCATTAGAGCATTTACAAATTGAATTTATCTCTATGCCAAAAGCTGGACAGTATAAATTTTGTCTGGTTATAGTCAATCAGCTGACCAGGTGGCCTGATTTTCCTACTGCTCAGGCCACAGTGGCTTTTGTTGCCAAAGTCCTTTTTTTTTTTTTTTTTTTTTTTTTTTTTTTTTTTTAAAACCCTTGTACTTCGGTGTATTGTCTCATAGGTGGAAGATTGGTAAGGGTGGGCAATGGGGGTCAAGTGACTTGCCCAGGGTCACACAGCTGGGAAGTGGCTGAGGCCGGGTTTGAACCTAGGACCTCCTGTCTCTAGGCCTGACTCTCATTCCACTGAGCTACCCAGCTGCCCCCAAAGTCCTTTTGAAAGGGATTATTCCTCATTTTGGCCTGCACATATTGATTCTGATAAAGAAACTCGTTTTACTGACTCAATCTTATGGCAAATTTATTCATGTTTGGGGATAACTCCTAAAATTCATACACCATATCATCCCCAGAGCTCCGGCCAAGTTGAAAGAATGAATAAATAACTTGCACGGAGATTCATGTAAAATGGCCTGAAATTCTACCTTGTTGTGAGGAGGATTACTTAGTTATTATTTAGGAGACCTAACAGGAAGGGCTGGAGAATTCCAAATGGAATGGGGAAGCAGGAAGTGGGCCTCTCTCTCTGGGATGGACTCCACGGTGGTTGGGACAAGCTGTAACTGACCCTGGGAGACCTTAGAGGAAGTGGAGTTGTACCCTGATTCCCTGGGATCGTGGAGAGATCTTGGAGCTTGGTGAAGCTTGAAAAGCCAGAAGACATCAATCCTGCAAGGCAACTCAGAGTAGGGAAGTGGCCTGTGATCTGGTGGAGTTTGAAGACATCACTCCCTACCTGGTTACTTTGGATCATTGGCTATGGAGGAGTTGGTTCCTGGTATCCTGATAACATCTTTGGAACAGTTGTGACTCTGTCTACCAAATTCAAGCCCTCTTCCTCAGGTTCTTAGCCAAGCTGTCAAAACCTGGCAGAAGCCAGGTTGACTCCAGTCCTGGGTAGTTAAGTCATAGCTTCACCTAACCCCCTTTCCAATCCCCTCATATTATAATTAAACTGATTCCCTGTGTGTTTTTAGAACTTTAAAGTCTTCATTGTGTGTGTGTAATAATCTGAAGCTATTCCAGGCTGGGTGGGGCAGGGTGGCAGTCAGGCTTATTAACTGCCATTTCTGTCAATGGTCATTCCCCTTATAGTTAAACCTGGTTCCCTGGCTTGTAAAGTCTCACCCATTGTTCCTTCCTGTCTCCTATCCATCCCACTGAGCCCACATTTTATATTTAAGTTAACAACCCTGGTTTTCCTCATAATAACCTCTGGCCCTATATTATCTCAGAAGCAGACCTAGAGGTGATTTACACATCTCACCATTTGAGATGCTATTTGGACATCCACCTATTCAGGCACAACCATTTACTCTTGCCTATACTTTATTGTTAGGAGAGGATACAACAATTGTCACTTATATTAGACAATTACAAACAAAATTGTGAGAACTCCATGACTCTGGAGCTGCTGTTCAAGCAGGCCCTTTAGAATTCTCACTTCATGATTTGAACCCAGGTGATATTGTGTACATAAAGAATTTCAAAATGTATTAGGTAGACTGAACCTGCTTATTTCAGACCATTCCAGGTCCTATTGACTACACCAACAGCCATTAAAATTGGAGAAAGGGACTCATGGATTCATTGTAATCATGTAAAACAAGTACCGTCTATTGATAATGAATAATTCTGTGTACTAATTATAATTGCCTGTACTTATTATGTTTGATTATTGATTGTATTTGACTATTGATTGTGATAAGAATGCCCTATTGCTGGATTTGCACTATTTTGTTGCACTTTATTTGGTTGATCCCTGTATTTGAACGATACATATACTACTTCACAAAAGAATATCTGTATTAGTGACCTAATGTGCTTTTTATAACATTCTGTGCCTTTTGTGATTCCTTTTGTATTTTCTTGAATGTATTATTTATCTACCTCATTTGCACTGTAGATCATGGCAAGTTAAAGAGGAAATGAATCTTATTTTTGGAAATTAGCCTTTATACTTTACAGAGGTAAATTGTGATTGCGAAACTACACATTTTTAATATTTTTGTTTTTTTCTTCCTACATGTGCCATACAGTATTTGATTTTTCTCTCATTTTTTTTACATTTGAAGCACGTCACCATTATTATTAAAAATATTTGACTGTTTTTATTATTGCAATAGAATAAGCTAAGATGTCCATTTGCCCAACATAAATGCATACCCAAAAAGCTTTGGGCTATGGAAACCTGCCACTAGTTATTTAATTATTATGAGACTTTTGCTCAATGAATATGTCTAATTCAAGGAAAAACGGACCACAAAGGAGCACAGAAGTTGACCTGTAAAGTGCCAAACGAGCACAAAAAGGAAAAAATAAAAGACCAAACCAATCCTACAGGGATTGATGACATTCTATGCAAAGAGCACAAAGACTTAATCATGAATCATGTGTGAGACTCAAGGTTGTGATGCTTAACATATGTCAAGATGTAGGACTTCCTTGTACCACACTCTATATCAAATACTCAACATCGATTGTTCTGGTTCCATTATCCCTGAAAGTTAAAAAAAAAAGATCAAACCGGGAAATACTACTTCCAATTTATTTCAAGATCTAGTCTCTTTTTCTATTTCTTTCATGATGTGACAACTTACTGTAGTCCAGGCTACTAAATTGGGTTAGTGAGTGATTGTTGTCTCAAAGCTTATGGGACATGATTTGTTACAAGAACCTGTTGTGATTTGTGAATTTTTTCCTTTTTTCCTAGAATTTTTCTTTCTTCACATTTTTAATATTCTATATTTCCCTTAGAGGTTATTTTTCTTATTTTATTTCTTTGGGCTCTTTGATGTTTTTGATAATTGATTCATATACCTTATGACTTGACCATGTATTCCTATATGATTCCTATGTGTATCCCTGCATTTTTCTCAGGGGGGAATGTATTATTATTCTCCTCAGGGGGGAGACTATGTTATTGCTGTGAATTTGACCCTAATTTAGAACAGAAGACTACCTCCCAGAATCCAGAAGGCGCCATGAAGATGCCTCCAGAGAATACCTGCTGCACCAGAAGATCCAGAGTGAACTTTGAGACATGGCGAATTTGAACTTGGAGGTGGGGGGGTGGGAAGGGGTTGAATGCATTTATTTTGAATGGACACTCTTATGCCAAAAAGTGGACTGCCCCCTAAATGGCTTTTTGTCAATGCACCTAACATTGGTTTTGTTCTTTCTCCCTTTTATCTCTGAATTATTGTAAGTTTTAATTTGATTATGTTTCCATGATCCATTGGGGAGACTGGTCACCCAAAGGATCACAGGAGGGAATGTATAGTTGGAATATCTTGAATCACTGAAACTACATTACCCAAACTTCCTTTCTATATTACCCACAATTCCTTTTGCCTTGTGTATACGTACGTGGTTACCCAGTCTATATTTAATTTGGATTTGCTCTGCCAAGCCCTCTCACACGTGAATGGAATAGTGACCAGTCCTTGTGGCCCGAGCCTCTCTCTTCCCCTCATTTCTTTATCTCTCTAATTTAATATCAACAAATCCTTATTAATAGCATACTTTGGAGGCATTGAATATTAATTTTAAAATCTACATGAGAATAGCTCATAAGATAATTTGCAATACTACGTAACTCAGTACTCAGAATTTATAGTGACATAAATAAATAGAAGTTATTTAAATATACTTGAAATATTGTAGTAGGCATACTGCAATATTTTAGGGTAAAATTCTTATCTCAGAGAAGTATTTCATATATTCCTGTAAGGTAACATCAAAGGAAAGGTTATATCCTTAGTAAAGTAAATCTTCAAGGTTTTATAACCACTTTAAGGAGGATTTTATATTTTGCCAACAGGTGAGTTTGAAGGAATATGTAAATAGTATGAACATAGCATGTAAGTAGTGTAAATATTTGTATATTTTGATTTTCTTAGTATTACAAGTTAATTTTGAGTTATACGTGTAGATACAAAATACAGTTTGTTATTGTATTACTGTGTTATTACAAATGTTTGCATTTTTGTAATTGTAATATTTTGACTTGCAATTGTGCAAGGATTTTCCTCAATGTCTTTTTTCTGCTTTTTGAATTTCTATTTTCTATCTTTAGCATTGGGTAGCATAGATAGGTATAGTTTAGTTAGGATAAGTCTAGTGTAGAGACAGAACAGAATAAGTTAAGAACTAAGATAAGGACTATAAGGAATAAGATAAGGGAATAGAATAATGGTTTAGGTATAGATTAAGCTAACATGGTTTACTAAGATCCATTTGGAAAGACAAGTCTTTCAAATGGATCTCAAGAAGGAAAATATTAGGATTAATTAGCAGCTAAGGACAAGGTAAAGAATAGTGAGTAAGGTTTCTTTAAGGCCAGATGGAATCTTGGGAAGAGTGGCAGTTGGAATTCTGGGTAGCCAGAGTCAGAAGGCTGGGCTGTGAGGTCCAATTAGAGGGTTTGGAAAACCCTTAGTTTGACAGGGACTCCTTGTATATTATCTTTTTATACCTATTTTATACAAATACATTTATTTTTATGGAAACCATTGCTCTCCAAATTGGTTGTGTTTACTGGACTAGTCGGGAGTAACTGAGGCTTAATTAGCAAAAGTCTCAGTACTAACCTCTCAGACTGACTTCATATCATTGATTTGAAACATATTTTTTCACTACCCATGTGACCTTGAGTCTCTACCTCAGTTTCTTCATTTGTAGAATGAAGCAGCTATTGTAGATAGTAGTTCTTAACTCTTTTTGTTTGTATCACGAAAAAGCCTGTTGATCCCTTTTCAGAAGAAAAGTATTTAAATGAACAAAATGAAACACATAGGATTGATTACACTGACATACCATTTTGTGAATGTGCACACCTGTCCAAGTTTATAGGTTCTAGGTTAAGAAGCCCTGGATTAGGCAAGCTCTGAAGTCTCTTTAAGCTCTAGAGCTATGACTCTTTAAGGCAATTTGTGAAATTTGATTTTTGCTTTTTTTTCAAATTTTCTTCTATTTGAACTCCAAATTGTCATTCTCTTTTTTAGAATACCTCCTTCACTTGTTTTAGGCTATTTAATTTTTGCATTAAGAGCTCTAATTTCCAACCTGCTTTCCATCCTAATGGCTTCCTTTAAGAATTCCATTTCTGAGGAATCCACAGATTTCTCTCTTTTGATGGAAATTTTCCTTATTAAGACAATGCTTATCCAATGCATAATGACTTTTGGGGGGAATTTTTATTCTATTTTTATGTCTGTGATCAAGAATCTCACTTGATGGTTTATCTACTTTGAAGCTAGGTTCATATCTAGTTTCTTTGATTTTTTTTCAGTCTTTTTCTATTATTCACATAGATTGTTTCTGTCTTCCTCAATCTTTGGTCCTTTCCTTGTCTTCTGCTGTGGAATGTCCTTCAGCTGAGCAATAATGGGCTCTTTGAAGGGGGAGGTTAGGAAACCCTGCTTAGAGTAAACACTGTAGAAACAGAATTGATCTCAGTTCAGTTTCTAGTCTTTTGTCTTCCATCTAGTTCCTCACAGATGATTTTCTGTCCCCCTCTCCACATTTGATGCATTCTTTATTCCTTAGGTGGCTGGGTAGATTAAATATCTTTCAAACTTTGTGAAGAGTGGTTCAGATTGAGCCAATGTAACAAGGAAATCAGAGAGACGTCCTTAAAATTAGACCCTGAAATAGATGTTTTCAAGATATAGGCTGCTCCTAGCATGTGGGGTGGGAAAGCCTGGACATAACAGGAATGAATGTTTCAAGTATCTTTGTCTTATAATGTTATTTCATGAAACTTTTATCTTGTGAAACTTTCCTGCTTTATTCTTGTGGATTCAGCTTTAGCACTACAGATTTGGCATATATTTCTTTCTTTTGAAGTTCTTAGATTGTAGTCATGCAGAAAACAACTATTCTGCTATCTTCCTGATCATATGACTTAATTTATCTTGGAATAAAAATAAAATATTCATTAAATGCCTCTACAAAGTTTTATGCTAGTCACTGAAAGAAATTTTAAGATGACTAAGACACTGACTGCTCTCAAATAGCTAGTAGAAGGGAAAAGACATTCACAAATAACTAAGACAAAATAGAATACAAACAGTACAAAATGATAAAATTATTATTAATACATACAATACAAGGGGCTATGAATTACAAAGAAAAACAAATTTCTTCCAGCTTTATAAAGAGGAACATTTAAGGTAGCATTTAAGTTAGACCTTGAAAGATGGTTAGGATTTCAACATGTGGGGATGAGGATGCAAAGAGAAGGCTGGAAATGTGTATTTGGAGAATGAGACAGTGGCCTAGTTTTGAAATAGTTGGTGCTAGATCAAAAGAGCTATATGAGGCTAAAAAGTTTGGAATTTATTTGTTAGGCCACTGGGAACTTAATGTCATGACTATATTTGTGATGGCAGATTAACACAGAATAGTTAGAAGGAAGAAGACTAGGGAAATGGGAGACCAATTAGGAGTTCAGAGAACAGGTTTATGACGGAGAGTTGTATGCAGAAAAAGGAAAAGATACAGATTGCAGCAATAATTTGGAGGCAAGATCCACAGGACTTGGCAACTGAATCAATATGCATCAATATGCTACAGGTCAGTGAACCAACCTCCACCCTCCCAAAATATTAATCATCACTATTATTTGGCAAGACTAGAAATAAGAACAAGTCTGGGGCACTTCGATTTAGTTAATTTTGCCTCCAAGGAGTCTTATATGGGACTGATTGTGGGCTCTTTGGACAAGAAGGATATAAAAAGGTTTTTTTGGTAGAGAGATAATGAGATACTTCCTTGCTGATTGCTTTTAATCTTGACCTTAGTATTTACCTACCTGAACTACTTTTCCCACTTTGAGGATTGCTTTTTTCAAGAGGTTGTTGCTTTTTTTTTTTTTTAAACCTTACATTTTTAATTTGCTTTGCCAAACAGGACACAGTGAAAACTTTAGTATAATTGTACAGAAAATATAATTTTTGTAACCAGTAGCAAACACATCACCAGGACAGGTTTGGTTTTTTTCCCTTTTGGTAAAAAACAAACAAACAAAAAAAAAAAACCAAGGCCTTGCCAACCTGAGTTTACCTCAGAAAGGTTACCCAGCTCACCCTTAAAGACAACACCCTGGGAAATCTTAATAGATTTGACTCCAGTTATCACATCTCCCTATTAGAATCACAGTCCAAAACTGGAATAGGGAAAGGAAAAGCTCAAAGGTGGAGGGACAGAAGGAAGAGGGAATAAGCACTGGATGCTTCTTGGGACCTAGGTCCCAGCTCTGCTTTTATCACTACATACAAAGGGTCTGTCTCAGATCATCTTCAAGGTCATGTTCCCCCCATATGGGTTCTTTGGAGTCAGCCTCCCCACCCAGAACCCTAAGGGATGAGTTCCAAACAGTGATCACTTTAAATCCTATGGTCATAAAAAGAGTTCCAAACAAACAGCTGAACAAGTTCCAGTCATAGCAGCTGGCATGACAAACATACAAAACTTTGGGGGCCCAAGCCCCAGACTCCTGCCTCAAGAAGGTGTTTGGGCTAAGTACAGTAATGTCAGAGAGTATGACATTTTAAATTAATATTAATAATAACATTAATATTTTTATTAAATGAATAATTTATTTGACCTCTTGGATTCTGAGTGCATAGATGTGGAACTGATGACTAGAAAGTCCAAGATTTGGTGTAATGGTCTCTTAGGAAAAAACTGGAGAAAAGAGATTAAAAAGAAGGGGAAAAATATTTACAGCAGCTTTTTTTGTGGTGGCAAAGAATTAGAAACTGAGAAGATATCCATCAACTGGGGAGTGGCTGAACAACTTGAGGTATAAGATTTATAATGGAATACTATTATTCTATACAAAATGATGGGAAGGATGATTTAAGAAAGACTTGGAAAGATCTACATGAACTGATGCAAAGTAACAGCAATATTATATGAACATTTCATGAATGACATAGCTTTCCTAAGAAATACAGTGATCCAAGAAAATTCTCAAGGACATGATAAATTAATCTAACCAGTCTGAAGAGCAATTTGCAACTGTGCCTCTTCAGACTAGTTAGATTAATTTATAGCTCTATCAATAGTACCTGAGTATGCCTGTATCGTGTTCCCTCCAACATTTATCATTTTTCTTTTTAGTCATCTTAGCCAATTTGATGGATGTAAAATGCTACCTTGGAGTAATTTTAATGTGCATATCACTGTTGGATCAAGTGATTTTTAAAGTTCTATATAAATATTAACTAGCAACACTAAGGAACGGAACTAGTCAAAGAGAATAAGCTCAAGAATATGAGAAGATAAACAGTTAAGTACAAAATCAAAGTTATTGGAAGAAAGAATATAAAGGAAGAGTATCAAATCTACCCATCTCTGTTAACTTCCAATCAAGCATTTACAAGTACTTTACATACTTTTCAAAATGGAGCTGTCCCACAGATAATTTTAAACACATCATGGCCAAAGTAGCCCTCTTTTCATGCTTTCCTGCCTCCTTTTGTATTCCTAGCACTTTAGCACAGTGCCTCACACAAAACAGGTGTTTAATCAAATGTTTACTGACAACGATCTCTGGGATTATTAGCCAATGATTTGGTCTGGCAGCATTATCTACTACTACCTTTACTCTCACATCTATGCTTAAATATCTTTAAGCATTAGGAATTGGTTGAGGGTAAAGGTAAGAGAAGAAAAAAGCAAAGCACTGGGACTAAAAAGGCAAAAAAAAAAAAAAAAATTCCAGTCTTTGCTCACAAGGAGCTCTCAGTCTAAAGACTTCAGACTGGCCCAGGAAAGTTGAGAATTAAGAAAAGCAACTCATGGGCAAACTCAGTGGTGGTTTTTTTGTTTGTGTGTTTGTATGAGAGAGGCAACTGACTGCTACATACATGTTTCACAAACAAGGTCATTTAAGCACACTTTCAACTCTATGGAGGGAATAATTTGCTATTCCTTCCACATGACATTCTATCTCCTGACTCCATTTTCACTAGCTCTCCCCCATGCATGGAATTCCCACCTTTATCATCTCCCAACTTGCAACTTCCCTGGCTTCTTTTAAGTCCCAGCTAAAATTTTGTCTTCTATAAGAAGTCTTTATCTTCCCCCTTCATACTGGTGCTTTTTCTTTGTTAAGTATCACTAATTCAGCATGTACATGGCTTGTTTGTACATAATTGTTTGCATGTTGTCTCCTCCATTAAGACTGTGAGCTCCTTGTTTGCATGTTGTCTCCTCCATTAAGACTGTGAGCTCCTTGAAAGCAGAAATTGTCTTTTGACCTTTCTTCATAGTCCCATTGCTTGTCTTAGTGCCTAGTATATAAGAGGTGCATAACAACTGTCTAAAGTAGAATCCCTCTACCAGTCCCACTGATGATAAAAGTTCTGAAGGGTTATAAAAGTATCATCTTTACATAAAGGAATGTAAACAATTTAACTCTGTTTAGTATTTTTTAATTTATTCATTTACTGTTTTACACTTCTCAGTTCTTGTATTTGTCAAATTTTCTATTCCACCCTAGTCTTTTTATCAGAAATACTTGAAAATCCTCTTTCATTAAATATCCTTTTTTTCCTCCAGTAGGATTACACTCAGTTTTGATGGGCAGGTTGCAATACTAGCACCTTTGCCTTTTATCATATTTATTTATATATATTATTACATATTACTTATTATATATGTTTATTAAATTAAATATATTTATTATGTATATATCGTCCAAGCCATATGATATTTTAAAGTGGTAGCTTCTAAATCTTGTGTGATTCTGTGATTTTCAGTATTTGAAATCTTTCTTTCTGGTTGCTTGCAGTATTTTCTCTTTGACCTGGAAATTCAGGATTTTGTCTATAATATTACTAGGAATTTTTTTGGGGGGATTTTTTTTTTCAGGAGAGGACTGGTTCTACTTTGTCCTCTTATTCTAAATCTCCTTTTATAATTTCTTGAAATATGATGTCTTATTTTGTTCATGCATTTTGGATAGTCTGGTGATTCTTATATTATCTCTCCACAATTTATTTTCAGGTTTTCTTTCCAATGAGATAGTCCATATTTTCTTCTATCTTTTTTTTTTAGTCTTTTGACTTTGTTTTAATGTTTCTTGATATCTCAAGGAGTAATTAGCTTCCACTTGGCCAATTCTAATTTTTAAGAAGTTATTTTCTTCAGTAAGATTTTGTATTTCATTTACCAAGCTGTTCATTCCTTTTCCTAATTTTCTCATATAGCTTCCATTTATTTCTTTTCTGATCTCTACTACTCCTCACTGATTTTGAAAATAAAAGTTTTTGTTCTTTTTTAAAAGAACAATCTTGTGCTTGTGTCCATTCTGCATTTTTCTTTGAAAACTTTGCTTGTAGACATTTTCAAGTCATTGTCTTCTATTGTAAATTGACCTTCCCTGACACCACAGTAACTTTTTATGATATTATTTTGTTTGCTAATTTTCCCAGCCAACTTCTTGACTTTCAACTTATTTTAGCATTGGACTCTGCTAAGTTCTGATGGTGACGGTGGTGAGGATATAGCACCTAAGCTTCTGTCTTTCATGTCCTTCTGTTGCTTTCATAACTCAATCTGGAAGCCTGTAAGTTTTTAGTGCTTCCAAAGTAGTGTAATCTAGTGAAAAGGACTACTTACTGATCTCCTGGTTTATGTGCTGAAAATTCCTGGCCTGGTTTGGGTCTGCTGGCTTGTGTATAGTTGAGTTTCCATAGACTGATGCTGGACTCAAGTCACTGTTAGCCCACTGGAAAATCTTACAGATTCAAGAGACTTAATTGCTGGGTCCCTCTTGGTTTTGATGTTCCACCTAGTTTAGTCCCACTGTAGCTGGTTTAAAGTGCATGGCTAAAGATTAAAACTGAGTTTCTATTCTGATCTTGGGCTCAAAGCCATGAAGCTAGGTTTCTGTAATTTGTTTCTTGCTCCTTACACAGGTAGGGTTCCTGCTTCTCTGAGTCCATGATTATTTCTCTCCACACTAAAACTGTGATCCAAAACTGGGTAATGGACAATAGAGATAGACATGTGTTCCTGATCTCGGTGCTAGTACAGGTGTGTGTCCCTGGGCTTCAGGCTGTTCTGCACACCGCTATTGCTGTGCTCCTGGCCAGCTCCCACCTTAGTATCTGCAAATTTCTCTCTTTTTCTAAGCTGCCCTGGGCTGGAAAAATGACTATGATGTTTTTCTTGGCTTTTTGCATCTGAATTTAGTCTGGCACGCTTTTTATGTCATCATGGAATAGTGAAGACAAAAATGTTACCTCTCTACAATCTTGACTCCACCCTTATCTATTTGATTCTAAGGGCATCTTAGTAAAAGAGTTACATGGTCATATCTGTGCTTAAGGAAAATCATTTTGGTAGTGGTATATAGTATGGCCCGATGTAGGGAGAAATAATGCATGAAGACAAATTCGGAGGCTCTTGTAATAATCCAGGTGAGAAGTGATAAGGACCTGAAATAATGTGGTAGCTCTGTGAGTAGAGAGGATTTGAATGTAAGAAATGTAAAAATGATAACAATTAGCAAGATTTAGCAATAGACTGGATATGCCATTCTGGAGGAAGAGTGAGAAGCTGAGGATTATGTTACAGATTATGAACTTGGAATTCTACTGAAGGATTTGTCTTTGACCAAAACAGGAAAGTTGGAAGATAGGTTGGTCTTAGAAAAAATATAATGAATTGTTTAGGACACGGTGAGTCTGAGATATTTCTAGGTTACCTAGGTTAAAATACCCAATAGGCAACTGGTGAAGGCTTGGAGCTCAGGGGAGGGATGGCTTCCACATACATTGCTTGGTGGAGTTGTGAATTGATCCAAACATTTTGGATGGCAATCTGGCATTATGCCCAAAGGTCTTTAAAAGACTGTCTGCCCTTTGATCCAGCCATACCACTGCTGGGTTTATATCCCAAAGAGATCATAAGGAAAAAGACATGTACAAAACTATTATAGCTGCACTCTTTGTAGTGGCAAGAAAAACAAAACAAAACAAAACAAAACAAAAAAAACCCCTGGAAAATGAGGGTATGCCCTTCAATTTGGGAATGGCTGAACAAATCATGGTATCTGCTGGTGATGGAATACTATTGTGCTGAAAGGAATAAAAAACTGAAGGAATTCCATGTGAACTGGAATGACCTCCAGGAATTGATGCAGTGAAAGAAGCAGAACCAGAAGAACATTGTACACAGAGACTGATACATGGTGGTAAATTTGAATGTAATGGACTCCTGTACTAGCAGCAATGCAATGATCCAGGACAATTCTGAGGGACTCATGAAAAAGAAAGCGATCCACATTCAGAGGAAGAACTACGGCCGTAGAAACATAGAAGAAAAACAACTGCTTGAACACACAGGTTGATGTGGATATGATTTGGGATGTAGACTCTAAACGACTTGATTGATGACACATGTAAAAACCAATGGAAATGCACACTGGCTACGGGGGGGTTGGGTTGGGGGCGTGGGTGTAGAGGGGGAGACAAAGAACATGAAACATGTAACCATGGAAAAATTTTCTAAAAATAAAAATTAAATACATGATAGCAAAGATGTAAGGCTAGATAACAATGGAAAGTTATTTTAATATTCTCAAATTGAGATAGATTCTGGATAGAATCTTATTAAAAAATTAAAAATGTAAGATAATGTTAGACTATTAAATCAGAAAAGATTAATTCCTTAGATTAAAAACACTTAAAAAGAGCCAACAGGAAAAAAACCAAAAATTTTCATAAATTTGAAATTTACTTTAAAAGTGATTTGATTTTCATTTCCAGGTTTACAAACTCCAGAATGGAAAATTAAATTAAAAATAATAATAAAATATTTTTGTGCCAAATTTTCGATAGAGGGGATGAAATTGTTTTAACCAAGGCATAATAGTCCAAACAGAAATCAACAAAATTGATCCTTAATACCTATTATACAATAAGATTATAACTTTACACTAAACATTGGATACTATTTCATTATTTTTTAATATGGAAATTTAATATTGAATTTAATGTTGAAATATTACATTTAATATTTAATATTGATATTTTAAAATATCCTTGGTAGTTTTGAGAGTACTGTCAGTGCCAAGAAAAATATCAATCTTTTCGATTTTGAAGAAACTCAACTAAAAATCAGTTAACTTAAAAGTGTTCGTGTTATAAAGAAAAACAAATTAGCCATGCTACCATTTAAAATATCTAATTTCATTAAATAAAATGATTCCTTTACCTGATTACTACCAGAAGGTGCCATGTTGATTTCTGCTGCTCCTGGGACTTCATTCTGCCTCTCTGCTTCATGGGAGGCATGATCAGGCTTGTTCTGAGATGCCCTCTAATAACAAGAGCTTACATCATTACACATAGAAATAGAATTTATACTTCACCATTCCACCACTTTAAGCTATCAACTGCATTAGTTACATGTATTTATAGACACCAAACTATGCTTTACAATTGATAATTAACAACTGTTTCAACAAACTATACCTTCTGAATATTATAGCCTTCCCTGTAAGACAAAGGATTTTCTGAGGCACAGAGAAACACCATCCTCCACCAGCTGTGCTTACATAATTATCAGGAATATAATTGAACTGGAATAAATAACTGTTTACTCTTTAAAGTCGATCCATGCATTTAATAGAGCTACTTTTGGAGTTATATCATAACTTACACCTCACAGACAGACACTTTGAATGATATATTAATTTACACTGTACCTATTTTTCACTAAGAAAAATTCCTAGAAAATCTTTAAGGAATTGTAAAGACTAACGACTATGAAAAATTTCCATTACGATATGAAAAAACTGAAGTGGTGATTTTCTTATATGTCACATGAAATAGAAATGAAAGTATTCAATGAAAATCAAATGTTACTATAGAGTAATAATACTAGCACTTATATGGCAACTTACGGTTTGCAAAAAATAACATATTTTTGATAATGCCTTTTTTGATTCTCTGCAACAACCCTGTGAGGTAAATATTATTATCCTTATTTTACAGACAAGGAAACTGAAGCTTTGAAAGGGTAAGTCACTTGTTCAGTCACACAGTTAGTAAGTACCTAAGGCAGAATTCACACTCGGATCTTCCTGTAACTCCAAGTCTGGCACTCTAATATCTTCTTGTACATATGTAAATACACTTATCTATTATATGGCAATAATTACATATGTTTCATTCTAAGAAAATCTAATACAAAAACTAATAAAAATGAAATTTGCAAAAGATAAATTAGTGAAGTACACTAACAAATTTTTTGCTTTTATAAAATATTTCACTAGAGTCCTTTTAAATATCAAACTTTCCATATACATTTAGAATGTCAAAATTTTATTTTTAATATATTTATATATAAATGTTACTACAAATTTATATTCATTTTATTTTGTTTACCAATTTTTCAAGGAAGAATTTTATTGTAGAAAGTAAATATAAAAATGATTAGTAATTTCAGTATTAGAATCATGGAATCAAAAAATTTTAGAACTAGAAAGAAGCTCAAAGAGGATCTTGTCTAAACTTTTCCTGGAGATGAAGAAACTAAAGCTCAGAGAAATAAAGTGACTTGCCAAAGGACTCCAGAGCTAATTGCTCGCAAAACCCAAACCTCATAATCACCCTTTCTGTGCTCATTCAACTGAATCACTTTGCTCTTATTGAATGTGTATACAGATTATCAGAGGGTATGTAGCTCAGTCTCTAACATATCCTGGCTCAGGTATTATCTTGGGGCCTCTGGTAGCAGTGAACAACAATGGCCTATCTGTATTGGTGGAGGGAGTTTTCTAATGGGGAACTCTTTACCCTGACAAAAATTCCTACAAGTCAATTTTTATAGAATCATTAAGCATCTTTCTTATCCATATCACAGATGGGACTTAACACACCTCATAAATAAAAATAAGAGATATAATAAAGGAATGACTAGGAAGTTAGATTAACAAACATTCTTAGGTAAGAATCTTTTATCCATGTTTCTTAGGACAGTGTAAAAAAGCTGGTTGTATCCTCCTGGATTGGTGTAATATTGAAATCTTTTCATACTTCCCTGTGGGAACAGGTTTTGGAGATAAAGTAGCTTAAGGCTGCAAAGTAATACTGGATATGACTGTCACAGTCTGCTTTTATTTTTTCATTTCCTTTCTGGACCCTTACCTAGGGGCAATTATTCACTAGTTACTTACTTTTATTATCAGCACTTAAGATTTTAAAAGTCTGCCTATATCTAAGGTTAGAGCAAGTCTCTCAGAGCCTCTTTTGCATACATCCTCATTTCCTGGCCAGGGCCAGCAAGCTCCCAGAGTTTCGTTCTTATTTGATAGATTAATTTGTGGATTGTCTTCTCATATCAATGGAACTTTCCTTTGCCACAGTTCCTCTCTAAAGTTCTCCTTCACTATTTATTCTCAGGGGATAGGCTTGTTTGTTTGTTTTTTTTTTAATTTTAATTTTTATACTTTCCACCAAGTGAAGGCTTGCTTTGTCTAAGTTACTTAATAAAAGCTGTTCCTGACATTCAATATTTAAGTTTCTTTTTAGCCCTCATAGTATGCTACATATTTCTTCATTTACATTTTACTCTAATATTAGGTGAATTGTTTCATCATGGCACCTCTTAAAACCAAAAAAAAAAAAAAAAAAAAAGGGAAGAGATTTCTGGGTTAAGGATGTAGAGGAGCCAGGTTATCATATACACTCCATAAAAAGGAAGCTCCAGAGAAAGTAATGATGAAGAAGCCGAAGATAAATATAAGAAAACTCCTCCATCAAAGCCCAGAACTGTTGGTCAGAAGCCTACAGTGTCCTGGAAGAGGAAGTACACAGGAAAGCCAGGTTGAACTGCAGGAAAAGAAGTCTATTGGGGTGAACAAGGATTTTCCAAAAGGTTTCAATGTACACTTAGCTTTAATAAAGGAGGTTTGAAGTCCCAGCTTGTTGAAGCCCCAGACTGGGGCAAGTCAGAAGGCAGGCAGACCAATATGGGAGAGTATTTTGCATGATAATAAAAATAAAAAAATTTTAAAAAAGGAGAGAAGCAGAAAATAGAACCAGCTCCTATACATCACTGTACAGGGAGACAGGGTTCAAATGTGTACTTCTTGGAGCACTGGGTATCAATAAAAAAGACAGTGTCAACTAAGTGACTAGGAATCTGTACTGTGGACCTTGCCAGAAGCCTCAGACTAGTGTAATCTCTAAAACCAGATTGGGGATGAGTCTGAGACATGCTGAGAGAAAGAATCCTTGATTGGAGATAATACAAAAAGGAGAAAGCTATGAGTCAAAGCTAACCCCTATAGTGGGCTACCAGGAAGGAGACCAAGACGGAAACCAGGCCTTGAGGAAATTAGAAAGAAACAGGCCCAAAACCAGACCACATCATGCATGTGAGTTGGAGCAGAGTCTGACTCTGGCAACATATCCCAATCCAAAAACTGAGTCTGGATATTAATAAACAAGAGAAAACACCAAACACAATTAAGAAATGATTTGGGTCAAGAGGAGCTCAAAAGGATAAATCTGGATAAAAAATAACTCCAGAAATAGTACAAATAAAGCCTCATAGAAAATAATGGCTTGTCAAGAAGGATAATGAAATAAGTAAAGAAAATGATGATTTAATAGAAAAAAGCTATCTAAGTAAGTTATCTATGATTTTTTAAAAATCACCTGAAAATTTAAGAATTGGAAGATTTCCTGGAAACCACAAACAAGAATCAGGACATCTTGTTTTGAAAAGTCACAAAAGAAACCACATATATTAGGTACATATAGGATAACTCTTCATAATATAGTTACAGGCTCTAACCTTACTTTCTCACCTCCTAGCTCACCAAGAGACTGACAACTAGAAAAAAGACTACCCTAAAACTGGAGTGTTGTGTGTGAAAAACAGCAAGTAGTCAAGTATAGTTGGATCATAGAATGTATGGAGGGAAGTTTAAAGGACTGGAAAGGCAGGAAGAGGCCAAATTGTGAAGAGTTTTAAAAGCTAATCAAGATATTATATTTGGTCCTGAAAATAATTGGAAGACATTTGAATTTACTGAGTAGGGGAGTGACATGGTCTAGGCCTATGTTTCAAAAAATCATTTTGGCAGCTAAGTGAAAGATAAACTGATGAGGTAGAGAGACCAATTAGGAGTCTATTTTAATAGTTCAAACAAAAAGGTCTAAGGTGGTGGCTATATGAATGAAAAAAGGGAATATAAAGAGATGTTTGAAAGATTCTCATTTTGCCTATGCACTGAGGAATAGGGAATATCTTTTTTGTGGAGCTCAGGAACTCCAACTAATGCACTAATCCCCATCCCCTTTACTATCTGTTGATATCAATTAGTCAGAGGGACAATTAATTAGCTTTTAGAAATGTGTAGTTACTAAAGTAAGTGGTCCAAAATAACCTCCTACAAAAAAAAAGCAAAAATGTACCACCAGCACATTGAATCCAAGGGGAAGTGGGATAAAAATTTAGAGAGTACTTGTGGCAAAAGGGATAATTCATAGATCTAGGAAGTCTCTTTACTTGGAGATCATATGATATTTCTCTTCTGGACTCCTTTCTGTTTTCCTCATCTTTTTTTTTTTTTTTTTTTTTTTAACAATTTGTCCATGACTCCCAATGTAGAAATTATTGTTGACTGTCCTGGGGCACTATTGGGACAGCAGTGAAAATGTCTAACATCCCTCTCTGGCCAACTAGGGCAAAGAGAGAGACCAAGATAGGAGGACAAGCTACTTCTATAGCCTCCACAAGAGATTCTTTGTCAGGGTCTTGGCTTGACTGCTCTCTGATGGCTTGTCACTCACTCAAATCTCCCAATTATAATTTGGTTCACTATGTTACAGAATAAGATTGAGGTGAAGGCTAAAGTGCTCTCCTCCCCACTTTCCTACTTTAAGCAATTAAGACATCTTTTGACTTGGTCAAGATTTTCAGATGTAGCTTTTTTATTACCTTAAAAAAAAAAAAGAAAGCATTTTTTCATCTCCTTCATTGAGAATGCCTTCTTCTGTAAGTCATAATCCCATACCTCCTATTTCTCCTATTCCTTTTTCATTCTATCTTGACCTTGATCCATTGACATCTCTCCTTCAGTTACCACCCCCTCAAGTTATTATCCAATTTCTTTTCTCTTTCACAGCTGTTTACACTTATTTCCCATATTTCTCACTTCTAACATTTCAACCTCTTGATAGATAGCACCAGATTCCACTGCTTGACTGAAATTACTCCTTTATACCAAGTCCAATGGCCTTTTATTAGTTCTCATCTTTTTTGACCTTTCTGCAGCAAGTGATGTTATAGGCCACACCTTCTAATTAGATATATGCTCTTCTATGGATTTTCATGACACCTGAAATGTGGTTCTTTTCCTACTTGTCTTACTGTGCAACATAATCATCATGTCTTACTCTCTATGCATGACTGTATCCAGAACTCTGTCTTGAATTTTCCTTTCCTCCTCCAGTGAGAAGAGGAGAAATGCCATTCTACTGCACAGCAGACTCCTGCCTTTGAGGTAAGAGGAGAAAATGCTATTCCATGGCCTTGAGTCTCCTGCCTAGTCCCTAGTGTCCACCATAAAAAAGCTATTCCATTGCACGACAGTCTCCTCCCTTTAAGATAAGGGGAGAAAACACCATACCATCACCCTGTATCTCTGCTAGGTCTCCAAACTTCCTGTGGGGAAAGGAGAAATGCCATTCCATTGTGCCAGGTCTCCTGCCTCCCATGGGAAGAGAAAATAACATTCCATTGCCCATGAGCCTCCTGTCTTTGTGGTGATTGGGGGAAAAATTTTTATTCCATTGTGACAATCTCCTGCCTGGTCTCTAGAGTCCCTGAGGAAAAAGAGAAACTCCATTCCATCTATCCATCCATCACCAAACTACTCTCTTCCAAAGAAGAGGAGGAAGGTCATTCTATCAACTCTCCAGCCTTGTCTCCTGTCTTGGGAGTGGGAGAGTAACAACATTCTTTTAGATCCAAGCACCTGCCCCTTTCTCTGAACTGACTAAGCCCTGGGAGGACTCAACTTGAGGCCAAACCCAAATGAACAAAAAGAAAACTTACTGGAATTCATTCTTCAATGATTAACAAGTTCCCCATTTCCCCACTGTTCAATTCTATATGCTAATTCCCCTCAATCCACCCCTGTCCCTGCAATGTCCCATTCTAAAGCAACATACACTTAACACTGTGTTCTCTGGAATGGTTCACATCATAAGGCAACAAACTTGCTTTCATTTTTCATCTTTTTCTTTCCTACTCCTCTCTTCTGGTTCTCACTAAGATCTAGTCCTCTCCTAATGACACAAACCTCCATGACCTCCCTTTCCGGCACTGGTTGCAAGATGATCCATTTCCTTCAACTCACTAATCAACGTAGGGGAGTTGGAATATGCTTTTCTCCCCATTTGTTATTTCTAGGCTCTTCCTCTACCAACAATCAGTAACCTTTTATTCTTTGAAGTTTATTCTCTCCTTGCTCAATCAAAATGTTGGTAGTTGCTGTCTACTGACCTCCAGGACATTCTCCTTTCCTCTATGAATTCAGTGCCTGACCCACAGTCTTTCTATTCTTCTCCTCAACTCTTGCTCTAATACTACCAGACTTTAAACAAACATTTTTGATACTCCTTTGAACTCTCTAGTATTATAGTTCTTCAACTTATTTCAATTGATATAAAGTAATATTCTTGGTCTCACAAATGCACTACTTCTATGGTTTTAAACTTTGAAATTCCCTTATTTACTATTCCCCCTTATAACAATCTAGTGTTATTTTATCTTTTCTTCTACCTTGAAACTCCAAACCACGGTGTTTCTTCACCTATACCATGATCTCTAATCCCTCAATAACCTTAGTTCTTTTCCAGGCAATCAATCCCTACACTAGACACATTCTCTTCCCTTCATCATCATGATCCCTAGTTGAACCAGTATAGACAATGTCTTCTGTTGAGCCCCTTGCATTCAGATTTTATCAACAACTTCCCTGCCAAGCCTCAGCCTTGGATCATCTATTGCTTTCACTGCTAGGTATGTGACTGAACAAATTTGGAGAAAATCATGAATCTGTAAGGGCTCAGTCTACTACGTATTTGTTATATAACTTAAAGTAGGATCTCACTGCTATAAAGCAATCCTTTTATATCTCCCCAATTAACTATCATCCTATCATCACTCATCACAGCAGCTTTTCCAAACCTTTTCATTCCGCCTCAAACTTATGGAGAGAGGTAACTAAGTGGTCCAATAGAAAGAATGTTGAGTCTGGAGTCAGGAAGATCTGAGTTCAAATGAAACCTCACTTACTAGCTGTGTGACCTGGCACAACTCACTTAACCTCTATATGTTTCAATTTCATCAACTGTAAAGATAATAGCAGCACTCCTACAGTTATAGTGAGGATGAAATGAGGCACTTTTCAAGCATTTGGCACAATAATTAGCACGTAGTAGGTACTTAGCAAACCCTCTATTCTCCCTGCCTCCTTGTCTCACATCAATCAGATATCTTCTGCTACTATTATTTTCTTTGTCCCACAGGAAGGCAGGAAGGCACTACTCATCTTTTCGTGGAGGTAACCCACCCCTCCACCCCAAGATGAACAAATTATCCTATTCCAAATGATATTCTCCAGAAGATTGCCCTTTCTATCATTCCCACTCACTTATCCTCTAGCTATTTCATTATTGTCTACAGACAAATCAATAATCAGTCCTTCCACTTCTTTTGCTCTTACTCTCTTAACTCCAGTTAAGTTTTTGACCTCATCATTCAACTGAGATTGCTTTTTCCAAAGACACTAAGATTTTAATTTCTACATCTAAAATCTTTTTCTCAATTCTCATCCTTATTGACCAATTTGCAGCCTTTGAAAATGTTGAAGACCCTCTTCTCTATAAGGTGTTTCTCTACAATCCAAAACAGCACTATTCTCTCTTATATCTCCAGTTATCTGTTCCTTCTTGGTTTCTTTCACTAAATCTTTATCTGGATCAGGCCCATTACCTTTGGGTGGGGGAGGACCTAACTCAAAGAAGTATAGATCATAACAGAAACACAGGATGAGACCAAAAAAGGGATGACAACACCACTTAAAAGAGCAGCAGAGGCAGAAATCCAATTCAGGTATAAAAAATGAGTAAATTAAAGAAGACACAAACCAGGACCAAATTTATTATACATATAGAGATCTCCCAAAAGAGGAAAAAAATCCCTAACAATAGTAAGAAAAATTTCAAAGGAAAAAAACAGATTTTTCACAGGGGTAAATGAATATCTAAAAGAAATGAAACAAGATTAAAAAAATGAAATAGGGGCAGCTGGGTAGTTCAGTGGATTGAGAGCCAGGCCTCGAGATGGGAGGTTCTAGGTTCAAATCCGGCCTCAGACACTTCCCAGCTGTGTGACCCTGGGCAAGTCACTTGACCCTCATTGCCTACCCTTACCACTCTTCCACCTATAAGTCAATACACAGAAGTTAAGGGCATAAAAAAAATAAATAAATAAAAATAAAAATAAAAATAAAAAAATGAAATAAAAGATCTAGAGGAAAATATTGAAAGGAGTTATTTAGGGATATAGCCAAACTATTCTAAATAGTTTAGAAAAGAAAGTGGAAAACCTTAGAATAGAACAAATAAAAATTAACTCCATGAGACATCAAGTATTATTAGAACAAAATCAAAAGATTGAAAAAATGAGTAGAATAAAACATATGACATCACATGTATAAAACTAAGTTGGAAAACAGATCAAGGAGAGATAAATTATTAGCATCCCCTAAAAAGCATTAAAGAAAATTGGAAAACAACCCCAAACTCAAATCAATATACTATTGCTTGGGCAAAATGGTCCAAAAAACCCAATATGCCAGTAAATCTGAGTACTAGTGTGATTGGTTGCCCTTTTTCTCTGCTATTCCAACTTTTGGCTCAGTTCAAATCTTTGATCAAAATAATGCTATATTTTTAGAGAAAGAACCACAAATCTGGCCTTAGACACTGCCTAGCTATTGTGATTCTGTTTGCCTAGTTTCTTAACCCTATTTGCCTAATCCTTGCTCTTCTGTCTGATTGTTACAAGGATAGGAAGGAAAGAAAGGAGAAGAGGAGTGTAGGGGAGGGAAGGGGAAGGGAAGAGAGAGAAAGAAGAGAGGGGAGGAGAGATTTTTTTATTGGAAAATCTCCTTAATTTTGCTCCACTGAAATCTTGGCTGTCAGGACTTTCATCTCTTGAGGAAAAGGTTCAAAGTTCTCTCTCTTCTCTAGTCTTCTACCTGGAAGGCTGTGGTTAAAGAAACAAAGTCATTGTATTTCTTTCTAAGTCTGAATCTAATGTAGTCAAATCTAACTTGAGGTATGTTTATTTTGCTTTCATATTCAAATACCAGTGAAATTTAGAATATAGGGTAAAAAGTTTATGTAGAGGCAAATTTTTGAATTCAAACATTTATTACTCAAAATTCCAATCAGTTATTTAAATGGACATTTTGAGGTCTGAGTTGGCCCAAACAATAGCAAAGAAAAATCGATAACATATCTCTAATTAAGAAATACTTTTTAGCGGTGGAGCTAAGATGGTGGCATAGTAGCAGGAGTCTTCTGAATCTCCTTCCAATCAAACACTACAAAGTGTCACAACAGGACAGAAATCAATATTAGACAAATAAAGGGGTTCTCCCACGGGTCACAGCATTAAAGGAAGTTTTAGGTGATTCCAATGCTACGAGGGGGTAAAAATTCAATAATCAAAGTGCAAGTTGATCACCTTCTCTCCCACACCACCTACAGCGCCAGAGTCAGAGCTAGGGCCAGGGCAATTTCTAAATTCTTGGGGGGCACTCAGAGACTTATCCCTGAGGGCAGTGGAAGGCCTTGACAGCAAGACTTGAGACCCAAGGCTGAAGAGCATGGAGTCTGGGCATTAGAGAAGTTGACTGCAGCTGAGGCAGCAGGGGCTGGAAATATAGACTCAGGGGAAAAAGCTTTAAAGGCTACTACAAAAGAACACCATAGATTTAACCTACCCTCATTCAGGTTTCTGACTGGGAAGAGAAGATACTACTAAGGCAAAGTCCTGCAAGACAGAAGCTAAGAAAGTGATCAACATGCAAGAACCCCAGTCCACTAGTGGCAAAAGAAATGAGCAGCAGAAAAAAAAAAAGCTCTTGACCCTGGATAACTTTTATGGCGAAAAAAGAGCAAAATACAGAGGCAACAGCAGAGAGTGAAAAGCAAGCAAACACAACCACACTCACAAGAAAATGGAAATTGGTAACAAGCTCTCAAGGAACTCAAAAAGGAGTTCAAGAACCAAGTAAGAAAGGTAAAAGAAAAATGGGAAGAAAAGTGGGAAAAAGAAATTAAAGTAATACAAAAAGAAAACAACAGCTTAAAAGACAAACTTGCCTATATCAATGATGGGCAAACTACGGCCTGTGGGCCAGATGTGGCCCCCTGAAATGTTCTATCTGGTTGCCTGACATTATTCTTAATCTGACAAATACTATAAGTAGGATACAATACAATGAAACTTCAAAAGAGTTGCCTTAGAAATAGACTGACGCCCCCTCTTTAAAAAGTTTGCCCATCACTGGCCTATATGGAAAAAGAGGCACAGAAATCAAATGAAGTAATAAGTGAATTTGAAATCAGAATTCACCTGCTGGAAGCCATGAAAAGTAGGATAGACCAAAATGAAAAGAAAAATCAAAAGATTATACCTGAAAATCAGTCTTAAAAGACTAGAACTGGGCAAATAGAAGCTAATGATCTCATGAGACAGTAGGAATTAATAAAGCAAAATAAAAAGAATGAAAAAAAAACATGAATGAAAAAAAAAACATGAAATATCTCATTGAAGATAAGTGATCTGAAAGATATATCCAGGAGAGACAATTTGAGAATTATTGGTGTACTTGAAAGCCTGGAACAAAAAACAGTCTTGATATATTACAAGAAATTATCCAAGAAAACTGCCCTGATAGCCTTGAGCAAGAGGGCAAAATAGACTTTGAAAGAATCCATATATCATTGCCTACATTAAATCCACAAAAGACAACCCCCAGGAACGTTAGAGCCAAATTCAAGAGCTTCCAGGCCAAAGAGGAAATATTGCAAGCAGCTAGAAAGAGACAGTTCAGATATCAAGAAGCCCTGGTGAGTTTTACACACTTACCATGTTAAAGGACCACAAGGCTTGGAATATGATATTCAGGAAGGCAAGAGAATTGGGTCCACAACCAAGAATGACTTACCCATCAAAACTGACTATTTTGAGAGGAAATTATGTGCATTTAACAAAATAGAAGATTTCCAAGCATTCCTAAAAAAACACCAGAATTAAATGGAAAATTTGATATCCAAAGAAAAATTCAAAAGAACAATAAAAAGGCAAACAAGAAAGAGGGAAAAAATTTTTTCTTGAGGGTTTCAGTAAGGTCAAATTGATTGTATTTCTATATGGAAAAAATATCTGTAACTCTTAAAAATTCTTTTCACTATCAAAGTAGATGGATGAATTATTCATAGGCAGATGATGTGATATTAAGTTATTTAAGATATGTAAAATAAAATTGGGGGTGGAACAAAAAAAGAGAATGGTACTAAGAGAAACTTGAAGGAAGAAGAAAAAAGAGGATAAATTATACCACATAAAGAGGTGGGGGGAGGGATTACTATTATAAGAAGGGGAGGAAGAAAATGGTAATATGTAATATTTAAACCTTATTCTCTGAGTGGAATCAGTTCTGAGAAGGAAGAACAGCCAGATTGATTAGGGTATAGAATTCTAGCTTACTATACAGGGAAGTTGAGAGGGAATAAGAAAAGAGGGGTGGCAGAGAGTATTAAAAGGGAGGGAAAGGTTGGGAGGACAATTAATAGACCTTAAAGAGAAATAAAGAGGGGATAAGAAGGGAGGAGGTAAGAAGGAAAGTAAAATAAGGGTGAGGAAAAGGGGAACTGATTAAAAGCAAAAAAAAAAAAAAAAAAAAGGAAACAGTGAAAGAAGAAAGGGCAGAACTAAAAGAGGAAATCAAAATGATGGTGAATACACAGATGTGGTAATCATAACTCTGAATGTGAATGGGATGAACTCACCCATAAAAAGAAAGCAGATAGCAGAGTGGATTAAGAATGCAAATCCTACCATAATATTGTCTACAAGAAACGCAGATGATGCAGGCAGACACACACAGGGTAAAGGTAAGAGGAAGGAGCAGAATTTATTGGGCCTCAATTGAGAAGAAGAAGGCAGGAGTTGCAATCATAATATCTGACAAAGCCAAAGTAAAAGAAGATCTGATTAAAAGATATAAGGAAGGTAATTACTTCCTGAAAGAAGGCAGTAGAGACAATGAAGAAATACCAGTCCTGAACATATGCACCAAATGGTACAGCATCCAGATTTTTAAAGGAGAAACTAATGGAGCTTAGAATAAATATGAAATTATACTAGTGGGAGACCTCAAACTCCTCTATCAGATCTAGATGAATGAAACAAAAAAAAATAAATAAGAAAGAAGTAAGAGATGTGAATGAAATCTTAGAAATATGGAGCAAATTAAATAGGGATAAAAAGGAATATACCTTCTTTATAACAGACATGTTACATTCACAAAGATCGACTATATACTAGGGCAGAAAAACAGAAATAATAAATGCAACTTTTTCAGATCATAATGCAATACAATTATAATTAGTAAGGGTACATGGAAAGGCAAATAAAAAATTAACTGGAAAATTAACTAATACGATTCTCAAAAACTGGTTGTTTCAAGAACATATCATAGAAACAATTAGAGACTCCATTGAAGAGAATGAAAATGAGGAAACAACCATATCAAAATTTTTGGGATACTGCAAAAGCAGTTCTCAGGGGAACATTTATATCCTTTAATACCCATATTAACAAAAGAGAAAAAGAGGAGATTAACAAATTGGACATGCACATAAAAGAACTACGAAAAGAACAAATTAAAGACCCTCAGATAAAGACCAAATTGGAAATCCTAAAAATCAAAGGAGAAATTAATAAAATTGAAAGTAAAAAAAAAAACCAACATTGAGTAAGATTCTCAGCTGGCATTTTGCGAAAAAATAAAATAAAATAAAGCATTGATTAATCTAATTAAGAAAAAGAAAGAAGAGATCCAAATTAAGAGTATCATGAATGAAAAGGGTGCTCTCACCTTTAATGAAGAGGAAATTAATGTTTTGCCCAATTATATGGCAATAAATATGGCGATCTAGGTGAAGTGGGTGAATATTTACAAAAATATAAATTGCATAGATTAACAGAAGAGGAAATATAACACTTAAAAAAATCCCATCAGAAAAAGAAATTGAACAAGCCATCAAAGAAGTCCATAAGAAAAAATTACCAGGGTTAGATGGATTGACAAGAGAATTCTATCAAACATTTAAAGATCAATGAATCCCAGTACTCCACAAACTATTTGACAAAACAGGCAAATAAGGAGTCTTACCAAATTCTTTTAATGATACAAATATGGTACTGATTCCTAAGTCAGGAAGACCCCAAACAGAGAAGGAAAACAATAGACTAATAAAGGAACATAGATGAAAAAATATTAAATAAATTACTAGTTAAAGGCTACAACAAGTTATCACAAGGATTATTCACTATGACCAGGTAGGATTTTATTTAGGAATACAAGGATGGTTTAATATTAGGAAAACAATCCACATAAATGACTATGTTAAGAACCAAACTAATAGAAATCACATGATGATCTCAGCATATGCAGGAAAAGCATTTGACAAAATACAACATTTTGAAAATATTGAAAATACTTGGGAAGTAAAGGGAAAAAAGGACCATTCTTCAAAATAATAAAGACTATATATTTAAAACCACCAGCAAGTATCATCTGCAATGGGGATGAGTTAGATGCCTTCCAAATAGGATCAGGAGTGAAGTAGGGATGCCCATTATCACCACTAATATTTAATATTGTACTAGAAATGCTAGCAGTAGCAATTAGAAAAGAAAAAGAAATTGAACGGATCAAAGTAGGCAATGAGGAAACTAAACTATCACTCTTTGCAGATGATATGATGGCATACCTAGAGAATATAAGAAAATCAACTAAAAAAATAGTAGAAACAATCAATAACTTTAGCAAAGTTGCAGGATACAAAATAAACCCACATAAATCATCAGCATTCCTTTATGTTTCCATCAAAACCTAGCAGGAAGAGTTAGAAAGAAAAATTCCATTTGAAATTACGCTAGACAAGATAAAATACATGGAAACATACTTGCCAAGAAAAATTCAGGAATTATATTAACATAACTACAAAATACTCTTCACATCAATTGGGATTTCAGCCATAACTGAAACTTACCAGAAGAATCTTATTCCTGTCTTCATTACCAACTGAAGCAGAAGCAGTTAGAGGGGGAGGGGTTTGAGAGCCAGGAGTGTTCAGCCCCCTCCTTTCCTCACTGAAGCCTGTCAATCCCTGGCTCTTGACTTAAAGCTCTATTTGGTCCTGACACGTTTATCTGCTTCTCCAAACTATCTGTTATTATCATCATAACAGTTTTGGCCAGCGAGCCTAGGATTTGTACTATAGGACCTAGTGGAGAAGAGATAGATGGCCAACATGTTCAATAGAGCAATCGTTACCTTGGGGTGCTCTGGTGTTTTAATTTATGGGATCGGGCAAACCTGTGCTACATTTTGGTTTGTCACTGTTCCCCAATTTTTTAGGTCAATAATAGAATTTTATGACACTTATCTGTGGCTGACAATTACAGTTGGGGAGGCCTTGGCTTATGTACCAACAGGCATAGCCATGACTGCCACTGGCTATGGGGCCCTAATGATTTTAAGGACGATACTGGCTTTTACTTTTGGAAACACTAAAGTTACTGACCCGGTTATGGAAAAGATGTTGGAAAATATGAAGACACTAATAGAAATTAACAAACAAATAAGGGAGGGGAAAGAACTAGATGCCAGGACAGTTATGCAGCTGGAAATCATAGAAAGCACGGTCACAACAAAGAAAGGGGGTGAAAAACAACAAGAGATTAAAAAGGACAACCCAGAAAAGCAAGAAGTTGCAGGGGCAGAGGCAGCTCCTGTAACAATACTTCCTATTACAGACAGAACAATAGTACAACCGGATGCTGGGATTATACACGTTAAGGGCTATAAACCATTTACTGGAGGAGATCTAGAGATTTTAAAAAGGAGGGTCCCCCAGTTCTTCATAAATCCACATAAGGTGATAAAAGAATTCAAATGGGCGGTCAGGCTGTATAATCCTAATTTTGAAGATGTTGAACTCTTATTAACAGAACTATTTACCCCAAGTGAAAAAGCTAAATTTCTTGCAGAAACAAGGAACAATCCTAATTTAGCATCGTGGCCTGAGCAACATCAAGATCTAGAGCTGTCATCTCATGCAAACATGACATATCTTAGAAGATGCAGGGAGGACTTGGCAGAGGCGATGAAACTTCATGCTAAACGATCAAATGCATGGGGCTCATGCATAAACTAGATCTAAACAACTAGAAAAACATCCATTTATTCATGGGTAGGAAAAGCTAATATAAAAAAAATGACAATCCTACCTAAATTAATTTACTTATTCTGTACCTATCTATTATCTACCCATCAAATTAACCAAAACATTTTTTTATAGAATTAGAAAAAATTATTACAAAGTTCATGTGGAATAACATAAGATCAAGAATATCAAGGGAAATAATAAAAATAATCTGAAGGATGTAGGCCTAGCTCTACTAGATCTGAAACTACACTATAAAGCAGTGATCATCAAAACTATATGGTTCTGGCTTAGAGAGAGGGGTAGGTCAATGTAATAGACATTGAGTAAATGACAATAGCAAGATACGTGTTTGATAAACCCAAAGATCCCAGCTTTTGGGACAAGAACCCACTATGTGACAAAATCTTCTAGGAGAATTGGAAAACAGTTTGGGAGAAATTAGTTTGCTCAACATCTTAGTGGGTAAATGACTTAAATATAAAGAGGAAAATCAAACAAATTGGGTAAACATAGAATAGTATATCTGTCAGATCTATGGGAAAGGAAGGAATTTAAGACCAAGAAATGTAAAATGAATAATTTTGATTATACTAAATTAAAAAGTTTCTCCACAAACAAAATCAACACAACCAAAATCAGACGGGAAGTAACACATTGGAAAAAAATTTTTATAAGAAAAACATTTGACAAAGGTCTCATTTCTCAAATTATCAGGAGCTAAGCAAACTGTACAAAAAAATCAAGCCATTCCCCAATTGACAAATGGTCAAGGGTCATGAATAGGCAGTTTCCTGATAAAGACATCAAAACTATCAATAAGCAAATGAAAGTGTTCTAAATGTCTAAAAATTAAGAGAAATAGAAATCAAAAAAACTCTTAGATACCATCTCACACTTAGCAGATTGGCCAATATGACAGTAAAGGAAAATAATAAATGTTGAAGGGGTTAATCAGGACACTAATGCATTGCAGTATATGGGTGATATTAGAAATTAAGTCTTGTTACATTAGTTTAGAGATAAGAAGTGGAGAAACTGTCTTGAGAAAGAATTGGAGTTTGAAACAGATCTGAGAGTGTCAAGTGTGTGAGGGAGGTGTAACGGTTTTTCTGTGGCAGTTACTCTCTGAGAGTGGTGCTCTCTCTCTAAGTGAGGGGAGGAGGTGAAATCTTTTCACTCTCTCCTCAATTTCTGAAGGTAGAAGGAAAGGAGGGAAAAACCTGAAGGAGCTAAGTGATTTCCTTTTCCAGCTTGAGAAACACTAGTGACTGTCTATTGCTGTTTCATAGATTGTTTTATCTGAGACCACCAAAGAAAGACCAGGTCTTTGGTTTGGACTGAGTCTGTTAAGGTTCAGATTCCTAACTTGGTTCTTGATGAGGCTCAGCCAGCTGGCCATTGTTATTTTTATAATTCAGAGACAAAGTTAAGAATTATATACTTCTTATGAGGATAATGGTGTTACTTTTTTGTAGAATAGAGAAAATTTGGGTTAGTCAAATAAGGAAGGATCACTATAGCCTGTAGAAACAGGAAAAACAGTTCCTTGTGGAATCAAGGAGTTTTATTTGGGTAGAGTTAGAATCCCTTAGAGTTAGAAATCCTCTTATATCATTATTCTCAATAAATAATTTATTTTTGTATAAGACTCTCTTTAGCGTCCTTGTGCCTGACCCTGAAGAGAAGTTCACTTATAAGCTTCACATCACTAATATACACTGAAGATATGATACTTTGTTAGCACAGGAAGCAGAGTATCTAATAAGTTTATATCTATAATCAATTCTTAAGAGTCATTATTTTTACAGTTTTGCATATTATTTTACAGTTGGTGGAGTTATGAATTGATCTAGTCATTCTGGAAGGCAATTTGGAATTATGCCCAAAGGGCTTTAAAAGACTGCCTGCCTTTTGATCCAGAAATACCACTGCTGGGTTTGTAGCAATGAGATAATCGGGGAAAATGCATGTACAAGAATAGGCCCTAGTAAAATCACAGTATAGTGAAGAAATTAGGAATACATTGATAAGGGTTTCATAAGTTCAGGAATTTTTGAAAGTTTTCCAGAGGCAGCAGAGTGGCTGAGGCAGAAAGAATTTCTGTGCAAGGCTTGGAATTTTGAAGGGGGAAGGGCAGAAAGGGTTCTGGGCAGTTAGTCTCTGACTTCTGTGGAAGCTAGCTGATTCTGCGCTGTCTTCTCTCTCTCTCTCTCTCTCTCTCTCTCTCTCTCTCTCTCTCTCTCTCTNAGAAGACTGGTGTATACCTGCTGCTATGAAAACTTATGTGTGAAAGGAGGAAAATCAGAAGACCTCCTTGCCTGGACTCTTGAGTTTCAGATCAGAGCCATACTCTGGTTAGTGAGCTGATGACATTTTGGCTCAATGACTTTGCCTACTGGGAGACACTCTTAATATAAATAATTTTACTTATATGAAGATTATAGATAGCTTAGATAGCATTTGTGGGAAATTTAGGTAGTGATAAGGAATTTGTAAGTGTAGCTTGGGTGAATTCCCAAGATGAAGAAATATTTCACCATGAGGTGAAAGGAAAACTGGGTGGAGAATCTAGTTCCCTTAGAGTTAAGGTACCCTGTTATTATTAACCCTTACATTTTACTATGTAATATAAATAAATAGATTTTAAATATATATATATATATATATATATATACACACACACACACACACACAGATCTTTACACATAACATATATAGCTCTGCTTGTGAGAGGAAAGAGAAACCCTGAAATATCTTGAGGGTTTGTCCTTCCCTCACTGTGGAAAAACATCTGGAAGAAGACTGGTGTATACCTGCTGCTATGAAAACTTATGTGTGAAAGGAGGAAAATCAGAAGACCTCCTTGCCTGGACTCTTGAGTTTCAGATCAGAGCCATACTCTGGTTAGTGAGCTGATGACATTTTGGCTCAATGACTTTGCCTACTGGGAGACACTCTTAATATAAATAATTTTACTTATATGAAGATTATAGATAGCTTAGATAGCATTTGTGGGAAATTTAGGTAGTGATAAGGAATTTGTAAGTGTAGCTTGGGTGAATTCCCAAGATGAAGAAATATTTCACCATGAGGTGAAAGGAAAACTGGGTGGAGAATCTAGTTCCCTTAGAGTTAAGGTACCCTGTTATTATTAACCCTTACATTTTACTATGTAATATAAATAAATAGATTTTAAATATATATTAATATCCAGGTAGTTTGTGCGCTGGGCTCAGTGAAGGAAGTGCACTCTTAGGCTTTCCTTCGAGGGGGAAGAGCTAAAATACTTTGTGATCATCTAGCAAAGTATATATAATGATATCCTCCTTATTAACACCTTTATAAGCATTATTATAACATTTTTAGCAAGCTTTTAGGAGAAAAAACTCACAAAATTTGAGTTTTTAAGGACCAACTGTCATTACCTTGTCTGTTAGAATTCTGTCTCACAGCAGGGGTCCATTTTAAGCAGTTATTGACAGGCTGCAGTTCCAGTGAGAAAGGCCAAATATCTTAGCTAAGCTTAACTTACCAAGTCAAAATCTTTTTTAATTGAAAAATTTTAATTAATTTAGAGTATTTTTCCATGGTTACATGACTCATGTTCTTTCCCTCCACTCCAACCCACACTTCCACCTCCATAGCCGACATGGGATTCTACTGGGTTTTACATGTATCCTTGATTAAGACCTAATTCCATATTATTGATAATTGGACTAGGGTGATCGCTTAGTCTATATCCCCAATCATATCCCCATCAAATCATGTGTTCAAGCAGTTGTTTTTCCTCTATGTTTCTGCTCCCACAGTTCTTACTCTGAATGTGGATAACATTCTTTTTTATAAGTCCCTCAGAATTATCCCGGATCACTGCATTGCTGATAGTAGAGAAATCCATTACTGTTCTCCTGATTCTGCTTCTTTCACTCTGCATCAACTCCTGGAGGTCATTCCAGTTCAAACAGAATTCCTCCAGTTCATTATTCCTTTGAGCACAATAGTATTCCATCACCAAGAGATACCACAATTTGTTGAGTCATTCCCTAATTGAAGGTCATCCTCTCATTGTCGAGTTCTTTGCCACCACAAAGAGCACGGCTATAAACATTTTTGTATAAGTCTTTTCCCCTATGATCTCTTTGGAGTATATGGCTGGGTCAAAGGGCAGACAGTCTTTTAAAGCCCTTAGGTCCAAATTGCCATCCATAATGGTTGGACCAATTCACAGCTCCACCAGCAATGTATTGATGTCCCAATTTTGCAACATTCTCTTGAACATTTATTGCTTTCCTTACTGTCATGTTAGCTAATCTGCTAGGTGAGAGTTGGTACCACGGAGTTGTTCTGATTAGCACTTATCTTATTATAAGAGATTTAGAACACTTTTTCATGTGCCTATTGATAGTTTTGACTTCTTTATCTGAAAATTGCCTATTCATGGTCCTTGCCCATTTATCAATTGCGAAATGGCTTGATTTTTTTTGTAAAATTGATTTAGCTCCTTATATAGTTGAGTAATTTAGAACTTTTTCAGAGTTTTTTGTTTTTAAAGATTTTTTTCCCAATTTGTTGCTTCCCTTCTAATTTTGGTTGCATTGGTTTGCTTTTTAAAAAAACTTTTTAATTTAATGTAATCAAAATTATTTTTTGTACATTTTGTAATTTTTCCTATTCCTTGCTTGGTCTTAAAATCTTTCCTTTCCCAAAAATCTGACAAGAATATAATTCTGTGTTCACCTAATTTACTTATACTTTCCTTCTTTATATTCAAGTCATTCACCCATTCTGAATTTATCTTGGTGTAGGGTGTGAGATGTTGATCTAAACCTAATCTCTCCCATACTGTTTTCCAATTTTCCCAGCAGTTTTTGTCAAATGGTGGATTTTTGTCCCCAAAGCTGGGCTTTTTGGATTTATCATAGACTGTCTTGCTGAGGTCACTTTCCCCAATTCTATTCCACTGATACTCCCTTCTGTCTCTTAACCAGTACCATATTGCTTTGATGATCATATTGTTTTGTACCACATTGTATTGCTTTATAGTACAGTTTAAGATCTGGTATTGCTAGGCCACCTTCCTGCACATTTTTTTCATTAGTTCCCTTGATATTCTTGATCTTTTGTTCTTCCAAATGAACTTTGTTATAGTTTTTTCTAATTGAGTAAAAAAAGTTTCTTGGTAGTTTGATTGCTATGGCCCTAAAAAAGTAAATTAATTTGGGTAGGATGTTCATTTTTATTATGTTAGCTTGTCCTACCCATGAACAATTAACAGCTTTCCAATTGTTGAGATCCAGTTTTATTTGTTTGGAAAGTGTATTGTAGTTGTGTTCGTATAATTGCTGGGTTTGTTATTATGTTAGCTTGTCCTACCCGTGAACAATTAATGTTTTTCCAATTGTTTATATCTAGTTTTAATTGTGTGGAGAGTGTTTTGTAGATGTGTTCATTTAATTCCAGTTTGTCTAGGCAGATGGATTCCTAAGTATTTTATACTGTCTAGGGTGATTTTAAATGGAATTTCTCTTTCTAACTCCTGCTGCTGAGATGTGTTGGAAATATAAAGATATGCTGATGATTTGTGTGCCTTTATTTTGTATCCTGCAACTTTGCTTAAGTTGCTGATTATTTCCAGTAGCTTTTTAGTTGATCCTCTAGGATTCTTTAAGTAGACCATCATATCATCTGCAAAGAGTGATAGCTTGGTCTCCTCATTGCCTATTTTAATACCTTCAATTTCTTTTTCTTCTCTAATTGCTACTGCTAGTGTTAAATAATAGAGGTGACCATGGTCATCCTTCTTTCACTCCTGATCTTATTGGGAAGGCTTCTAATTTTTCCCCATTGCAAATGATGCTTGTTGATGGTTTTAGATATATACTGTTTATTATTCTTAGGAAAGGCCCTTCTATTCCTATACTTTCTAGTGTTTTCAAGAGGAATGGGTATTGAATTTTATCAAAGGTTTTTTCAGCATCTATTGAGATAATCATGTGGTTTTTGTTGGTTTGCCTGTTGTCAATTATGTGAATGGTTTTCCTAATATTGAAACATCTTTGCATTCCTGGTATAAATCCCAACTGATCATAATGATTAACCCCTCGTGATAACTTGCTGGAGTCTTTTGCTAGTATTCTATTTAAGATTTTTGCATCTATGTTCATTAAAGAGATTGATCTATAGTTTTCTTTGTTTTTTATCTACCTAGCTTTGGAATCAGTACCATATTAGTGTCATAAAAGGAATTTGGTAGGGCTCCTTCTTTGTTTATTATGTCAAATAGTTTGTATAGCATTGGGATTAGTTGTTTTTTGAATGTTTGATAGAATTCACTTGTGAATCCATCAGACCCTGGGAATTTTTTCTTAGGGACTTTTTTCATGGCTTGTTCAATTTCTTTGTCTGATATGGGATTATTTAAGTATTTTATTTCTTCTTCTGTCAATCTAGACAAATTATATTTTCATAAATATTTATCCATATCACCTAGATTTTTGTATTTTATTGCCACATAATTGGGCAAAATAGTTTTTAATCATTGCCTTAATTTCCTCTTCATTAGAGGTGAAATATCCCTTTTCATATTTGATACTGTTAATTTGGTTTTCTTCTTTCGTTTTTTTTATTAGATTGACCAGTACTTTCTCTATTTTATTTGTTTTTTCAAAGCACCGGCTTCTAGGCTTATTTATTAATTAAATAGTTCTTTTACTTTCGATTTTATTCATTTCTCCTTTAACTTTTAGGATCTCTAATTTAGTTTTCATCTGGAGATTTTAAATTTGTTCACTTTCTAGTTTTGGGATTTGCATGCACAATTTATTGATCTCTGCCCTCCGTAATTTGTTAGGATACCTCATCATTGTCATTCTCTTCAATGAAATTATTGTTTCTATGATTTGTTCTTTAACGATTTTGGGGAGTCATATTATTTAACTTCCAATTAATTTTTGATTTGCCTATCCATGTACCCTTATTATTTTTATTGCATTATGATCTGAAACGTTTGCATTCATTATTTCTGCTCCTCTTTTGCATTTGTTTGCCATGTTTCTATGCCCTAGTACATGGTAAATCTTTGTAAATGTACCATGTGCTGCTGAAAAGGTGGTGTATTCCTTTTTGTTCCTATTTATTTTTCTCCACATATCTATTAACTCTAATTTTTCTAAGATTTCATTCACTTCTCTTACCTCTTTCTTATTTATTTTTTGGTTTGATTTATCTACATTTGATAGAGGAAGCTTCAGGTCTCCCACTAGTATAGTTTTACTTTCTATTTCCTCCTTGAGCTCTACCAGTTTCTCCTTTAGAGATTTGGACGCATACATGTTGCATGACCATTTGGTACACATATGTTGAGTACTGATATTTCCTCATTATTTACACTGCCGTTTATCAGGATATAATTACCATCCCGATCTCTTTCAATCATATCTATTTTTACTTTGTTTTTTTCAGATAGCATGATTACAACTCCTACTTTCTTTTTCACTGTTGAAGCCCTTTACATTTACCCTGTGTGTGTCTACCTGCCTCATGTGTATTTCTTGTAGACAACATATGGCAGGATTTTGGTTTGTAATTTATTCTATTATTTGCTTCTGTTTTATGGGTGAGTTCATCCCAATCACATTCAGAGGTATGATTGTTAACTGTGTATTCCCCAACATTTTGATATCCTCTCTTAAATACTGCCCTTTCTTCTTTTGCTATTTCCTTTTAAACCAGTGGTTTGCTTTTAATCAACTGCCCTAATCTCCACTCTTATTTTACTTCCCTTTCCATCCCATCCCTTTTTGTTCCCCTCTTATTATTTTTTTAGGGTCTATCAAATTCCTTCCCTTTTTGTACTTCCCACCTCACTCTCACCTTGGTTTTTCCCTTCTGACTTTTCCTGTAGGGTAACATAGAATTTGATTGCTCATCCCTCTCAGAATTGATTCCACTGAGAGTAAGATTTAAGTATTATCTATTAACATTCTCTTCTTCCCCTTCTTATAATAGTATTCTTCCCCTCCCCTTCCCATGTGTCTCTTTGTGTAGTACAGATTATCCCATTTTTCTTAGTGCCATCTTCTATCGCCCCCACCCTATTCTTTTTTTGCATATCATCTTAGACCACTTAGTAACCCAACCTCTCTCTTTGAATAATTCTTCTAATTACTATAATAGTGAATACAATTTTTGAGAGTTACAAATAACATTTTCCCATATAGAAATATAAACAATTTGATCTTATTGAAGCTGTTAAAGAAAATTAATTTTTTTTCCTTTCCCCTCTCTTTCTTATTTATCTTTTCATATTTCTCTTGATTTCTGTGTTTACATATCAAACTTACCACTTAGTTCTGGTCATTTCTTTACAAGTACTTAGAAATCTTCTATTTTGTTGGATGCCCATACCTTCCTCTAGAATCACACAGCCAGTTTTGATGGGTAGATGATCCTTGGTTGTAGACCCAATTCTCTTGTCTTTCTGAATATCATATTCCAAGCCTTGAGGTCTTTTAGTGTGGAGGCTGCCAGATCCTGTATAATCCCGATAGGTGCTCCTTTATATCTGAATTGTCTCTTTCTGGCTACTTGTAAAATTTTTTCCTTAGCTTGGAAGCTTTTGAATTTGGCAATTATATACTTGGAAGTTATCCTTTGAGGATTTAATGTAGAAGGTGATCTATGGATTCTTTCAATGTCTATTTTGTTCTCTTGTTGAAGAACATCACGGCAATTTTCTTGGATAATTTCTTGTAGTATGATGTCAAGGTTCCTGTTTGTTTCAGAGTTTTTAGGTAGACCAATGATTCTCAAATTGTCTCTTCCAGACCTGTTTTCTTGATCAATCATTTTCTCAGCGAGATATTTCATGTTTCCTTCTATTTTGTCAAGGTTTTAAATTTTCTTTATTAATTTTTGCTATCTTGTCCAATTCTAGTCTTTAAAGTCTGGTTTTTTGGCTTTAATCTTTTGATTTTCCTTTTCAGTTTGGTCTATCCTGCTTTTTGTGGATTCCAGCAGGACATTTCTGGTCTTCAATTTGCTTATTTGATTTCTGTACCTCAATTTCCAAGGGCGAAATTTTGTCTTTTAAACTGTTATTTTCTTTTTTAACTATTTCCCACTTTTCTTGCCATATCTCTCCCACCTTTCTCATGATCTCAGATTTGAACTCTTCAAGGGATTGTGACCAATTTTCAATTTTCTTGGGAAGGTTTGGATGTGTTTACTTGTTTGTCCTCCTCTGCTGTCTCCTCTGCTGTCTGGATTTTTTCTCCGTAAAAATTATCCAGGGTCAGTCCCTTTCTCTTGTTTTTTTTTTTTTGGTGGTTTCTTGAGCATTTCTGGCCATCACTAAGTTGGCTTTTCCTTCCCAGCCAGAAGTCTGAATGAGGAGGCAGCTGTCTATTTATGGTGCTAATGAGCAGTTTTTGCCCGAGGCTACTTTTTAAGGCTCCGGTGGCTTCTACTGTGTGCTGCCCTTCTCTGTTGTATCTCATTTCCAAACGTCCACACTCTTCAGCCTCCTGGAGCCTGAAGTTTAGCTGCAAGTCCCTGGTGGTCTTAGTCAGCTGTCAAGAACCTAGAGATTGCCCCATGCTCGCTCTAATTCTGGTGCGCTGGCTCTAACTCTAGCACTGTATGTGGGGTGGGGAAGGGTTGATCAGCTTGGGTTTTGGTGGGAGTGGTTTCACTCTCTTATAGCATGGAAATGCCCACATCCCACGTACCTTTGATGCTGCACCCTATTGTGGAGTCCCTTCGTTCATCTGAACTTGTTTTTTTTTGGTCCTTTTGAGGTGTCATATATTGGTCGGTGGTGAGGAGAATAAGCATCCTGCTTCTACTCTGAAGCCATCTTAACCCGGAAGTCCTCCCCAATCCTGCTTCTACTCTGTAGCCAGCTTAACCCAGAAGTCCTCCCCAAATTAATTTAAAACATAGGCTTACTACTGTTTAAAGACTTGTGTAGCAGATATATACAAAATGTTGCAGTTTGTGTGGCAACTAGATTTCCTGCCTTATTTTTTCCTCATAACTATGACTGTATTTAAATACAGTTTCACAGGTTATGTGATATTAAAGCCAGTACTGTCTCTAATAGTACAACAAACAATATCTTACATAGCACTAATTATTATGATCTTGGCCTGCTTTTAAATGATGACAAAATCTCTAGTAGTAATTTTTAAGAGATGGAACAGAAATAACATTGAAGAGAAACTACAATACCTTAACACTAAGCTAGATTGGATGGAGGCTCAATACCAAGAATTAACTAAGACAAAAGAAACAGTGCAAAGAATTGTAGAACAAGAGGTAGCAAAGTCAGAGGGCACGGAAAAACCTAATGCACCAACTAAGCTCCAGCTAGAAACAGAAACTCTAGAGAATAATCCTGTATACATGTTTCTTTTGAGAGAAATATCTATGTCTCATCAGATATGGGTATCTGGCATGTCAAAGGCCACCAGAGATTTTACACAAGTAGACCTCGATGCAAAAAAAAGGAGAATTCCTAAATTTAAGGAAGAACCTATGCACGTAGTAAAAGAATTTAAAAGGATAGTTGAGATCTTTGACCCGTTGTACCTCGACTTTGAAATTTTAATGAAGTATTAATGAAATGTGAAAAGCAACAGATAATCAAGGAGACTAACAAGAACTCCTAACTTCCCAACTGCCCAAATTTGATCCATATTGGGAACCCAACTCCACATCATCATGCAGGGAACTTTCAAGGGCCAGGGAAGCCATGATTGAGACAATGAGATTGAATTCCAAATACCCAGGGACTTGGTCAATGTTTGAGCAACTTAGGCAGGAGGTAGAAGAGATGCCAGCTAGTTTTCTAGACCAGGTAATAGAATGTGGAGAAAATGTGTAGCAATTGATTTCTTGACTGAGGACAATGTAAGTCACATATGCCATCATCCAGAATTGGAAGCAAAATTTTGGAACTAAAAAAGAAAATGGCATTTGGGTAGCTTCAATGAGAAAACCAATCCTTCCAGAATCATTTTACTCTCACAACTACCAAGCAATTCATAACAAGGGTCATTTTGGGACACAGGCAGTGACTGATACCATCAAAAGGGTTTGGATCATTCTGGGGATTAGTACAGCTGCCAATAAGGTTTGCTCTGTTTGCTAAGTCTGTCAGAAATTCAATCAAAGTGTTTTTAAGCAAAAGGCTTTTGGTGGCCAGCCTCTAGCTTATACTCCATTCGAACAGTTGCAAATAGATTTTATCAATATGCCCAAAGCAGGGAAGTCTAAATTCTGTCTAGTAAATGAGAACCTTTTCCATCTAGCAAAAATACTTTGAGCTTTGTAATTAAGATCTTGTTGAGAGAAATCACTCCAAGATTTGGTATACTGATTGAAGTTGACTTGGAAAGATTTTAACTCAGAAAAATTTTAGACTCCATTTTGAAGCTAGTGTATGAAAATCTAAGTATCACCCCATAAGCTCAGGACAGGTTGAGTGTCTTAACAAAGAAATCAAAACAACGATTGGAAAGCTGTGTGGAAAGCTCTCTTTTACATTAGAACATGCCTTAGAGCTGATTTACACCTATCCCCATATGAAATGATTTTTGGACATGCACCATTGCAGGCAAAATTTTTTTAAACTATTTTTCTTTCTATGCTTGGGGGAGACTTACAGATTGCTTCTGGTAAAATAGTTACTGAACAGAATTAGAGAATTGCAAGACATGGGAGTTGTAACACAAGGGGGGCCTCTAGATTGTGCACTCCATAAGATACAGCTAGGTGACTCAGTTTACATCAAAAACTTTAGCAAAACATCCGCCACACAGCCATCATGGATAGGGCCTTTTAAAGCTATCCTCACAACACTTTCAGCAATTTGTGTATTAGACAATCAGGTTCCATTGCTTACATGTGAAAAGAGTTCCAGAAGAAGATGTGATAGATGAGAGAGATTCATCAGACAACATGGCAACAGTCAGAAAGATTTTGGAAGAGGAGATCATTCAAGAAGTAAAGGAATGAGGAAAGATCAAGATCAAGGCAAAGAGAAGACAGCATAGCAGAACCAGAAAGGAGAAACAACAGACTGGACGGTGACATGGTAACAAAGACATTGCACAACAGACCAATACATAGAAGAAGGCAGACTGATTATGGACATTAACTGTAAGATTTTTACGTTATTGTAACATTGCACATTTTCACTTTAGTTACAAACAACACTACATATTATAGCACCTTTGGAGCATGAAGACAGAAGAGGGAAGCAGAAGATAGGAGCAGAAGAGGTGATTCTGAAGATCTGGTAAGTATTAAGTTCCATGCAACATGCACATTTAGGACACATATCTCAAGACAGTTGCAAAATCCTAAATCAGGTGATGGTATTCATAACAATAAATGAATATAAATAAATCACCTTGGAAAGAAAGTATAACTATACACATTAGATTAATAAAGTCTTACGTTAATGGAAGATTTAATTATGGTCCAATAAGGTAACAACAGGGAACTCAAATATATATATATTTTAAATTTAAACATTTATTAATAATCATTTTTAACATGGTTACATGATTTATGCTCCTACTTTCCCCTTCACCCCCTGCACTCCCCTCACCCATGGCCAACGCACATTTCCACTGGTTTTGTCATGTGTCCTTGATCAAGACCTATTTCCAAATTGTTGGTGTTGTATTGGTGTGGTAGTTTCGAGTCCACATCCCCAATCATGTCCACCCTGACCCATGCGTTCAAGCAGTTGCTTTTCTTATATGTTTCCTCTCCTGCAGTTCTTCCTCTGAATGTAGGTAGCGTTCTTTACCATAAATCCCTCAGAGCTGTCCTGGGTCATTGCATTGTTGCTGGTACAGAAGCCCATTACATTCGATTTTACCACAGTATATCAGTCTCTGTGTACAATGTTCTTCTGGCTCTGCTCCTTTCGCTCTGCATCAGTTTCAAATATATTTTTGACAAAGGAAAATCTTTATCTTTACTATCAATGGGGAGGAAGTATATCTTCCTGATATATAATATAAACAGTTGAACATAATTTGTACATAATATATATATATATATATACACATATATATATATCATATACATAGTGTGTAAAAAAGTGAGTACATGGGGTAAAATTTTGTACAAATCTGTACATATTAGTAAATGTGTGCAAAAAAGTGTACATAGGTATAAAACACTGTAAATATCTGTAAATTTCTGTATATAGTTAAACTGTTGCAAGGTTTTAATTTTCTTAGTATAGCAGGTTGATTTTGAGTTTCATGTTCACAGTTTTGGTTTTCTGTATTAGTGATAGGATAAGGTTTTAGCATAGTTAAAAGTTTTGGTTTGAATTGTTCAAATAGGATTTTTTAAGATGCAGTTTGTATGAGTTTTGCACAGTCAAATATTGTGAACATGGGATTAACTCTCCCCTGCCTATCACCAGAAGTGTATATACCCCATTTTATCCTTAAGTGGGGGAGGTCTCTGACCCACATGTGCAAAAGTGGATGACGAATCAGAAACAACGGACTAGGTAGTCCTAAGCAAAGCAAAAGCTATAATTAGTCTATGCAAAGAAGCATCTTTAAAAGCAGTGTCAACTTCCTGTGAGGGGGAGTTCTTCAGTTTTTGGAGTTCGAGTTTAAGGCTGGTGAAGAATCTGCTTCGTGGACCTGGGACTCTGAAATTTGGTGAAATTGTTCTTGAATCTTGTGGGTGAATGAAAAGGATGACTTCTTTCCTGACTTTCTGGAGAGACAAGTGTCTGGAGAGGACCATTTTGGAGGAGGCCTCGTGGCTGGAACCCTTGCTTAGTTTGCCTCTGGGCTCCCCTTTACTGGGGCCTCTGAAACCCTGCCTGGTTCTAACAGGGTTGGAGTAATTATGTACTTTGCTCTCCAATTACCCTTACTTTCTCCTTTTGTAAATAAACTGCCATAAAAAGTCATTCTGACTTGAGTAATATACTTTTGGTGACCACATTTTTATACATTTTGTGTGTTTTGAAATGGACCAAAGCCCTGGAAGACTTTATCTCCTAAGGACTATCTACTACAACTTCCTCTGACACATCCCACTTCCTTTGTGGGAAGTTTCAGAAGGAGAATAAAAGAGGAAAGAAGCACGGATTTTGGAACCTTTTTCCCCTAACCTAGGTGGAGAGCTTAACTCCCTGCTTAGGTGCCAGAGATCTAACTTTTCCCTGGCTTTCCTAAACTTTCTCTTCTTAACCCTAAATAAATCTCTGTAACTTTCCCTGGAGTCTAGCCTAATTTAATATGCTCCCTAGTCCACCTACACAAAAACCCTAGTCAATTTCCCTACCTTCAGGAGGGACTCCTGGCTAACTTCTTTCCCTTCCATTTCCATGCCTCATTTCTGTTTTTTATTGTTGCTACCCTCCAGTGGTAGAAAGGCAGCATTGCAAAAGGGTTATCAGCGCAGCAGGAAAAAAAACAAAACCCAGAGAGTTCAATACTGGCCTCTAGTGGCCAGGAGGCAGCACTACAACAGGGGAGGGGTGTGCTGGTGGGGGATAGGAGTTGGAGAGGGAATTGTGGGTAAGGGGGTGGGGTTAAGGCACTGTGCAGTGCCAGAAAGCAAAATGGAGAATCTTGCTATAAAGTTAAGTTGGGGTTTGGGTTGAATTTGCCTTTTTAAAGGCAGATTACGGCAGGGAGTTTAAGGTTTACCAGTAGGTTCAAGTTCCATCTGAGTCCTGAGAAATGAAGTACGGGAAAGGTAGGGAAAGAAAGGGAAGGTAGGTAGCTGAGAGTCCCTCCTGATGGTAGGGAAATTGAGCAGGGTTTTTTTGTAAATAGACTAGGGAGCAGATTGAATCAGGCTAGACTCCAGGAAAAGTTATGTAGGTTTATTTAGGGTTAGGAAGGGAAAGTTTAGGAAAGCCAGGTAAAAATTAGATCTCTGGCACCTAAGCAGGGAGTTAAGATTTCTACCTAGTTTAGGGGGAAAAAGGTGCCAAAATCCACACTTCTCTCCTCTTTTATTCTCCCTCTGACACCTCCCACAAAGGAAGTGGGAGGTGTCAGAGGAAGTTGTAGTACAGAGTCCTTGGAGATGGAGTCTCCAAGGGTTTAAGTCCACTTCAAAATGTGCAACTTAGTTAAACCTTAATTTTAACCCTTACATTCTCGTGGACTACAAAGGCTGTGACAGTACCCCTCAATTTTTTTGACTTTTCCTTCACTCTGTAACTATCTTAAGTCAGCTTTTGTAGTAGCTGGGTCTATAATACACAGGTGAAAGACGGTGGTAAGTCCAAACATTTTATTTTCTTTTCCTTACAGAGCTGTTTTTTAATTTCAGAGGCAGGGCCCTGAGGCCTGACCTGGAGAAGTTGTTTCCAAACCCCTCTCACAAACAACCCAATTAGTCAGGACTCTGGATTTTTCACTGGGGGGGGGGGAAGGGGGACTCTTTTGTTATTGGAAATTTTGAGGTCTCTGGACTACATTTCCTGTGAGCCCACTGGCTTCCTGCGGAAATTTGGGGGTTCTTGAACTACATTTCCCATGAGTCCACTGGCTTCCTATCATTATGTGATGACCCTTTGACAGGAGGATAAAATTGACTTGCACTTCCTCTTTGCTCTCTTGGCTTCCAATCCACAATGGGGAGAGGAGGTAACAGTGAGCATCTTTTAAACTGACTTAGCTAGCATGGCATGTGGCTTGATTTTTCTAATGCCTACTAATAAATCTCTAAATAATATTTCTAAAGCTATCCTTTTATATGTAATTTTATTACATTTTTTGGCAACAACCTGAAGTTGGAGAATGAATTTTCAATTTTTTCAGACAGCCTGGCAAGCCATGTTTCTCCTGCCATGCTTTTCACCCTCCCCCCAGAGAACTCCAAACTCTCTCTGGAGCTGCTGGCCTGCTTCCGCCGTTTTTTTGTTTCTATTTCTATTTTTGTTTTTTCTCTTTTTCCTGTTTTCCTGGGCCACCCTGCTACATTCCTTTGAGTAGCTTTTCTAGGAGAAAAGGAAAAGCCAAGTTCTTGCTAATAGCTCTAGTTGCTCATTCCTGCCTTCTGTTCCTGACCTTCCAGATCTTCCCATTGCTGCTGCCCGCCAGATCCTCCCTGGACCCGGAGCTGCTGTTCCCAATGTTCCCCATCCAAAACAGTGCCTGGAGCTGCTGATTGGAGCCAATCTCTGTAGACTTAGGAAATATAAACCCACTTCATTTTCACTGAGAACAGTCCTTACTAGGTGCTCTGCCTGCCTTTGAAGCCCGAGTGTGTTTCCTCTTAGACATTAATTACTGAGGAGACATTAATTACTGAGGAGAGCTTCTAACTCTTAACCCCTCCCCCTCTCCACTAGGGTTTTTGAACCTGCCACTTTTCCCAGTCCTTACCCTAGCTCAGCTTCCATGCGCAGGCTCTGGGGGAGGGGACTGAGATAGCATGTGGGTCCTAGCTTTTACTCTTCCAAACAGAAAATAAAATTGGGAGCATGGTCTGTCCTAACTTTTAAAGAGCAGAGAGGGTTTTTAAGCCTTCTCAGACTCCACTGTTTTTTTAAAGTCTCTGTATCTTATTGTACTTTGTTGATTATTTGTTTTATGATTTAATTTTGTTGCTTTAAGTTCATATGTTAATCTGATCAATATCTATCTGTTACACTGATCATTTTAAGCTACTGTGTTTTTGGCTATTAGATAAATTCTGTTTATGATTTTATTGGACCACCTTAATAGTAATAAGTATTCTGACTGGTAAAAAGGTTTTTGACTATACTGCTTGTAACTTGTCATTTGCTAATATTATTGTATTTCCTCATTTCCTTAAGGTTTAAATTTCCTTTTTTTTAAAGCTGATCTGTATTAAGCGAATTAATATCTATCCTGTCATAGGATTCTTTATCTGTACTGTTACCCTATGATTTTACTAATAAAAATCATTGTAAAAAGACCATGAACACAAAAAAATTTTTTTAAGTTCTATAAAGCCCAAAAGTAATATGTATCCTGGATTTGTCATCTTAACCATCAAGGTCATATGTTGCTTATACAAGTCTTTTCTTTAACTTTGCCTTTGTTAATTGTCACATGATGATGATGGATGGACTCCATCAAAACTGGTTATAATTGTATAGAACCTTGAAGAATATGATGACTTAAGAATTTAAATTGTAATTTAATAAAGGGTCTTTAAAAATAACTTTAAGATCCTAGTACATTCTGAATGGATGATAGGTTTATATACAAATGAATAAATAATGTTGTATTAAAAGGTAGAGAAACAAATAGAAGTTTCTACCCAAACTTTATATATATATATATATATATATTACACAGGAAACCAAAAAGAGCTCCTGCATGCATGACATTTTTAACCCTTTATTTTAATTTACTTTCCCATCAGAAGGATGTAGAATTCTTGGGTGATATTTTAGACCCAAAAGTTTTTTTTAGCAGTTTTGTGTTTTTTTTCTAGGCTCTGCCCCACATTTGGTTAGAGGCAATAATAGATTGTTAAAAATATCTTGGCCAAGGTAGAATGATTTCCCACATGTTTAATTTCTGACAAGTATACATTTTAAAAATATCACACAAGTGGCTACATAGAAACTCATGTGAATCCTATATGATAGTGGATTTGTTTACTATTGTCATTAAATGTATTATAATTTGGGGGTAATTTTGTTACTTTATTTATTTATTTTTTTAGCCCTTGTACTTCGGTGTATTGCCTCATCGGTGGAAGATTGGTAAGGGTGGGCAATGGGGGTCAAGTGACTTGCCCAGGGTCACACAGCTGGGAAGTGGCTGAGGCCGGGTTTGAACCTAGGACCTCCTATCTCTAGGCCTGACTCTCACTCCACTGAGCTACCCAGCTGCCCCCCTTGTTACTTTATTTGAATGTGGATTACAAATTTGTTATTTTGTAAAAATAATTTGCATTCACAGAAGTTCATGGTCAAAGTTTTTAAAAGAAAATGGATCGCATTTTTGGGTGAGAAACCTTTGTGTTCTACCAGTGTGTCACTGACTCTAAGCTATATAGTTTTGATTTTTAAAACATTTTTTCATTATTTTCTTTCCTTGTATGTGCAATAACAGTATTTGAGTTTCTTTTTCTCCCATTTTTGTACTTGAACACATTATCAATATTAATCCTTTTTGATTTTACAGTAAGTTTATGTAAGTTTAACATAAATATATATATTTGATATATCAATGAATACTCAAAAGCTTTAGACTATGGAAACCTGTCATGTATTGATAACTGTTATGGGACTGTGATTAATGATTCTGTCTGATTCCAGGAGAAAGGAACAAAAGAGCCACTATACTGTGCAAAGAAGCACGAGGTCATGGAGACCAATCAATCCCAATGGGATTGATGAGAATCTGCACAGTGCCTAGGAGTACAAGGTCAAAAAAGATCATACCAATCCAGGTAGGATTGATGAACCTTTCATGCCAACACTAAGGACTTGAACCTAGTGTTTGGGTTGAAGATCTCAGCTATTCTGACATATGTTAGAGTCACATCCTAGTCAAGTACCAAAGGCTGGCAATCATCCTGGTTCACTCAGAACAGGGAAAGACAATTCCCTTTCACGCAAAATTCTAGCCCCTTTTATTTCTCTTATAAGTGTGGCGACTTTCTGTAGTCATAGCTATTAAATGGATACAATTGCTTAAATCACTTTAATTGGGCCTTGATTCAAGGACCTGTTATAAATTTATTTTTCCTTTACTTACATTTTGCACACAAGTGTTTGACCTTTTATATTTTATCTACAAGTTATTTTTATTTGGAATTTTTGATGCTTTTAAAATTTCTTTTGCCAATTGATTCAGACACCCCCCTAACTCGGCCATTTATCCTTAGCTGACCTGAGTATTTGTCTCTATCCTCTTCAGAGGGGAATGTGTTATTAATTCTCCTCAGGGGGGTAAGAATGTAAATTCTTTAGAGAGTAATTTTAGGATAAGAATTCTTTAGAGAGTAATTTTAGGATAAGAATTTTGCTACCTCCCCAGATTCCAGACAATGAACCTGTTTGGAAAAGACACCATGAAGATGCCTGAAGAACCTATACCGCATCAAGAAGATCCACAGTGAATAGTGGGGTGCAGTTGACTGAACTGTGGAGATTGAATGAATTTACTTTAACTGTACACTCTTATGGGGAAGGGGACTGGCTTTTTGTCAATGCGCCTAGCAATCAATGGATCATTGGTTTTGTCCTCTTTTCTTTTTATTCCCAAATTTCTGTAATTTAAAAGTTGGCTATGTTTACAAGATCCATCAGGAAGACCAGTCTTCCTCTGGATCTCAGGGGGGAATTTGTTTTTGGAAATTCTAGGGTCTCTGAACTATTTCCCATGAGCCCACTGGCTTCTTATCATTACATGATGACATAGACAGGAGGATAAAGTTTGGTGGCTGAACTTGCACTTCTTCTTTACTCTCTTGGATTCTGATCAACCATGGGGAGAGGAGGTAACAGTGTGTGTCTTTTAAACTGACTTAGCCAGCATGGCACGTGGCTTCATTTTCTAATAGCTACTAACAAATCTCTAAAAACCATAATATTTCCAAAGCTATCCTTTGATATTAATTTTATTTCTTAAACTCTGCCTCAAAGCTCAAAAAACCCCAATTGGGTAGATATTGAAAATTTATTAGAAAATTTTTTGACAGAGAGAAAAACAAATCATCTCTCTTGCTAATCAGGAGCAAAGTAGGAGAGCAACTCAGTGGCTGCCTCAGGATCCAAAATGGAACCCCAATATTGAGCAAGATTACACAAAACTATGCCAGGCCAGAGACGCTTTACTGGCAGTTATGAGAGCTTGCTCTGATAGGCCTGATACATGGTTAAACTTCAAAAGGACCAAACAAAAAAATCGATGAAAATCTCCCAGATTATGGACAGACTCATTGAGCTGGGAAACAGATATATAGACCTTGATTTGTCCAGAGAATGGGATATTAGACAAATTCGTGGAAAATTCGTTGAGAATTGTTGTAAAATGGTCAAAGGCTACTTTAAGACTAGCTACCCGAATTGGGACTCTAAGATCTCAAGGAATTGAGGAGGGTAGCAGTCTATATTTTTAAGGGCAATGCCAAAAACATGAGGAGAACAATGAATCAATGGAGGCCTTAATGAAAGAAAATAAAATTGTCTTTACTGTGGAAAAAAGGCTAAGTAAGGATGGTCTATAGGAAGCAGCAACAGGAAAAAAGGAATAATAACAACTTTAGAAATAGTAACTATAGAAATAATAACTATAGATATCATGACAATCAAAATAATAACAATGCTCCAAAAGAGGCAACTGATAATATACAATAAAATACCCAATAACAATATATCAAAAGTGGAGCTCATCCATGCTCTACGCAGGGTGAAAATCCCTGTGTAGTGTGGGAGTGGGAGTGTGGGAGAACCCAGGGGAATACCCAAGTATCTTTATGAAGGTGTGATGGGGGATTGGAGAGTAAGGATCTTAAAATCAAAGAGTGAAACTTGTGATTTTCTAGACCCTAACATTTTACTGTCAATTATCCCTATCCATTGCCCTCCACAAAGTAACAAACCTAACGTAACCCTAAAAGTGGAAGACTTCCAGGATATTGAAGTAACCTTGTTGGGCAATAAAAAATATTGCTTTAAAATGCTGTACAACTCTTAACATGGCCACATTGTTTCCAGATTTACCAATCTCAGGAGAACTGTTACATAGTTATGAATCTTTAGTGTCTATGGCTAAAAAGGCTTGAGATAATTTCCTAGTCACTTCTCTAGGCAATCCAGATCTAGTCTTATTCACTGATGGTTTTTCTTTTATGAGAGATGGCATCCGTCACACTGGAGCTACTGTTGTCATACAATTTGCCAAATGTGGTCAACTTCACTATACTCAAATATAAGTATTCAAGGTGCAGAACTTAAGCCCTAAAATATGCCTGCATAATTGCAAGAAACAAAAAGGCAACGATTTATATAGATTCTAGGTACTCCTTTGGAATTTGTCATGCAGTGGGTATTTTATGGCTTCAGAGAGAATTTTAAACCTCTGCTGGAAAATCTATAGCTAATGAAAAAATTATTAATGAAGTTCTTTCTTCTCTCCAGCTATTTGAAGCCCTAACTAGTTCATTGCTCTGCCCATACCGGTGGAACTGAACTTGTCTTTAGGGGAAATGACTAGGCAGATACCACTGCAAAGCTAGAGGCTATAAAAGGGCCTGAATTAATTATAACTTTGACAACAAATAATGACTCAGATTTATCACTTTTCTATAATGAAAAGGAAGTGGAAAAATGGAAGCAGAAATTTAAGGCTAAACAGATTAATGGGGCATAGGTTTCTTATGAAAGAAAACCCCTTCTCCCTAGAAGTTTTTATCACCAAATATGGCAATCTGTGAATAAAAAAGGTCACTTTGGCACACAGGGCATTGTAGACTCTGTTAAAAGAGTATGGATAGTCCTTAGTATAACTACTATAGCTACTAAAGTGTGTATAATCTGCCATACCTGCCAAGCATATAACCAACACGCCTTTCATGGCAAAGCTTTTGGTGGGTATCCTCTGGCTTACACACCTTTTGAGCACCTAAAAATTGACTTTATCACCATGCCTGAGGCTGGATTATAAATTTTGTCTAGACATAGTGGATCAACTGACTAGATGGCTGGAAGCATTTCCTACTGCCTGAGCCACAGTGGTTTTTGGTGCCAAGGTGTTCTTAAAAGAGATTATTTCTCACTTTGGTCTGCCTGCACGTATTGATTTGGACAAGAGTAGTCATTTTACTGATTCGGTTTTATCTCAGGTATATTCTTGTTTGGGGATAATCCCCAAATTCTACGTACCATATCAACCCCAGAACTCAGGCCAAATTGAAAGAATGAGCAGAATTTTAAAATTATGATGGGCAAATTATGCACTAAGATGCATTCAAAATGGCCTGAAGCTCTCCCTCTAGCTTTATTTTATCTGTGAAGCAGGCCCAGGGGAGATCTACACATCTTGCTATTTGAGATGCTTTTTGGGCATCTCCTATAATACAGTCTAAGCCTTTTTCTCCTGCATATATATCACTATTAGGGGAAGATACTTCTATTGTTTCCTATATACAGGAACTGCAGAACAAATTGCATGAACTCCATGAATCTGGAGCTACAGTAGAAGCAGGACCAATAGACTTTTCAACTTCAAGACCTGAATCTAAGAAACAAGGTATACATAAAGAATTTCCAGTGCTTTGGAGCAACTCAGCCTGCCTGGGAAGGTCTGTTTCAAATATTGTAAACCACTCCAACAATCATAAATAATTTTACTTATACAAGGATTGTAGATGGCTTAGTCAGATAGTGTTCATGGGAAATTTAGTTACCGATAAGAAGTTTGTAAGTGTAGCTTGGGTGAATTCCCAAGATGAAAAAATATTTCACCGTGAAGTGAAATGAAAGTGGGTGGAGAATCTATTTCCCTTAGAGTTAAGGCATCCTGTTATTATTAATCCTTATATCTTACTATATAATATAAAGAGATTATATTAGCCTCCAAGTAGTTTGTACACTAGGCTCAATGAAGGGAAGTTCACTCTTGGGCTTTCCTTCAAGGAGAACTGAAATACTTTGTGATAATCTAGCAAAGTATATATAACAGTATCCTCCTTATTAACACCTTTATTAATATTATTATAACAACAGACATAACCTAGAAGTAGTCAGACATGTATCTTCCTGGCCAAGCATGAGAACTTAATCCAATTCCTTCCCAAATATTAAATGTCCTTCCATGAACTCACTGGTGCAAGAATTTCTATGAGAAACTCTGTTAGATGGTTACACATTGACATATTGATTTATTTACCCTATAGAAAACTCTAAGTTTCGGTGAGGTAAACTAAGTCATTGTACTAAGACAGTAAATCATTACTAACCATCGTACATGTATAAAGGTTACCTAATCCTTTAGGGTATGTTAACATTGCCCTATAAGATACTATTTGTGATGAAATAAACTTTGCCTCTGATTGGTACCAACTTTACTGGCCCTCCTGACACGTGTTATCCTTCTCCCCATGTCTCATTCTCCTCACTCCTTTGGGACCGCTGAACATCAGTCACCTGACATATAGCGGCACTCTTTGTGGTGGTAAAAAAAAAATTGGAAAATGAGAGGATGTCTATTGATTGGGGAATGGCTAAACAAATTGTGGTATCTGATGGTGATGGAATACTAATGTGCTGAAAGGAATAATGAACTGGAGGAATTCCATGTGAACTGGAAAGACCTCCAGGAATTGATGCAGAGTACAGAAGCAGAACCAGGAGAACGTTGTGCACAGAGACTGATACACTTTGGCACAATCAAATGTAACTGACTTCTCTATTAGTAGCAATGCAACAATCCAGGACAATTCTGGGGGACTTATGAGAAAGAATGTTGTCCACATCCAGAGAAAGAACTATGGAAGTAGAAATGCAAAGGCAAAACCTATGACATCACTTATCACATGTATATATGGGTATGTGATTTGGGATTCAGGCCTTAAAAAAATCGCTCTACAGCAAAAATGAATAATATGGAAATAGATATCAAGTGACAACATTTGTACAACTCAGTGGAATTGCTTGTTGGCTCTGGGAAGGGGGAGGAAATTAGGGAGAGAAAAAAAATGAATCATGTAAACATAGAAAAATATTTTAAATAAATAAAATTGAAAAAAAGAAGAAATTACTTTAAAAATCCTCCTATGAGTAAAAAAAGAATATATATATAAAATCATTCCTTTTCTTCATTTTGAACTATTCTCTTTATTCTGCCATACTTCCATTCTCAACACTGAAAACAATAGATGTGGAATCAGAGGGCCTGGGCTAAAATCACAAGTTTGCTATTTAATATCAATAGGACCTAACCTCCCTGGGTCTTCAGTTTCTTCATCTGTAAAAAGACAGGATTGGATTAGATGATTTTTACCTTTAAATGTAATTCTAAAAATCAGGGAAAATGCTATACAGGAATGCCTAATTCAGTTCAGTTAATATCACTGTAAAAAGCATAATATACAAAAAAAAAATAGACTTGTAGTTTTTCCCCTTCAATAAAGTTTATTTTCCCCTAAAAGGCAACAAAGGTGTCACTGGGATTTGACTGGTTCCTATCTTCCTTGTTGAAAATTCCTGGTGAGTGAGTGAGAATTAAGTGTGTTATTCTTAAAACGAGCATTTGGCTCATATCTCCCTCCCTCAATATTCTCAAGGGAAAAACACCTAATTAATAGCCCCAATTGGGAAAAGGATATGGAAGGCTAATTTGTTACCTTTTATCGACTATTTATCTAAAGGTCCCAGGACAAGCTTGGGAAAGTGACCAGATTCAAGGGCAATAAACAATTCAGTTGCTTCTTTATCTCTTTAAGAAATGTTCAATTTAACTCTTCCTTTGTGTATTTTGGTACCTCATTGTACTTTGAACCTGTCTAAGTTGAGTCCATACTTTGTAGATTGTAAGTCAAGGTTCCCAGAAAAAAGGAGAGCCTAACAGGACTGGGGGTTGGGGTGTTGTTCTTGTGCTTAGCGATTTTATATATTACCTGTTTGTGCCTAGGCAATGCACATTTCTGAGCCCAAATCCAGAGTGCCTCCTTTCATGAAATGAATAAACAACTGCTTTTCTTCACTCTTATTCTCTGACTCTAGTTTTGTTTAAGTGAGTGGGACATTTGTTTTTATCCCACATATACATCACCAAAGGGCATAAAAATTCCCATAAATGAGGACTTAGGGCATTCCTGAAGACCACAATATGTTTCCATACAAAAATGGGGATGGGGGTGAGATAGAAGCTAGTATATCCATGAAGATTAAGTCACTGTATCCTTATTGCACATGTAACTCTCCCCTTTACTTACTATTCATTGACTTGATAGTGTCTCATTTCATCCTATTACAGAATCTGAATAGGGTCTTGATATTTGGCCTGCCCTTACTATTTGGCATAGTGTAAAATTGAGATAAGATACCTACTGGTTCACAATGTGGTGCAAATATAGAGGGTAGGGTGATCAGAGGATGGGCTCTGCATGGTACCCAGTCCTTTTAATTTTGTTTGGTGAATCCTCTTTATGGGAATGGGAGTAGATTCCCACTTAAAGCAATTAGCTCTTAAGGTGTCTGAATAAAGCATCAAGTCCAGCATTCCCCAGTTGTTGTCTACTGTGTTATAGAAATTGGATGGTGTAAGAGGGAAATAGGTTTTAAAGTATATTCAGACAGGCAGGTAGGAGCTGAGATTCCAACCTGGAACACAGTGGACTCTCTCTAAAGGCAGTTGGGGTTTTGAAGGAGTTGGGAAACCACTGATCTGAGAGACCTGTGGATTTTGGGTATCTCTAAGCAACATCTGGGACTTCTTAACTAGCAGGATCAAGGAGTGCAGGTGGAGAATACTGTATATTGCTTGATGGACAAGCAATGTCAGTCTCCCTGATTTCTCTCAAGAGTTATTTGACTGGTTCCTATGCTCTTGGAATATACTTGGACTACTACTGAACTCTTAAGACCATCAGAGCATCTACGTGAGATCCCATTTGTCCCTTGTGTCTTGGCTACCTGTTTAGTGCGGTGTAAGGATTACCCAGATCTTTAACTTTTAACCCAGAATTGATCCATAGTATTTTAGGTTAAGTGTGACCTTTCTCCATTATCCCTAACTACTATAGTCTTTATTAAACCTGTGTTTATAAATCTTTTGTCCCAGTATTACTCACTGTTATTTGTTGGTTTCATAGACTCCCAGGCTAGGTGGATCTGTGGTGGCAGTTGGTATCAACTGCTAATCCAAGATTTCCCATTCCTTGTATTTTGGTGTGATTTGTGTTTCCCCAACTTGTTAGGTTTCAGTCTGATATTCCCTGTCCAATCATTCTTCCTTCTCCCTTTTCTATAAACCCAGTAATATTAAAGTTACCCATAATAATGGCCAGCATAATGAGACAGAAAGTGAAATGGCTCAACATGGTCAGCAATTAAGAGGCAGAACTCCTGGCCTTCTGAGACTCTGAAATGAAATCTCAAAGATTGTTGCTGTTGTTGTTGTTGTGTTGTTTGTGGCCAAATGAAAAGATCTCCTCTAAAAGAAATGGAGTCTGTCAGACCTCAATCAGGAAACCACCCTATGGCCCTTGACCAAGAGATTCTGTTCCCCTAGAGATCAAGTCATGAGATAAGAGGATGAGAACTAAGGTGGGGAAGATATCCTGCGAGAGGGAACAAGAATTAGGTGAGAGCTTTCTCCATCTAAGAGTGTGTGTGTGTGTGTGTGTGTGGGGGGGTGTTACAGATTTTCAAACAGAAACCTGATGAGTCACTAGAATAATGTTTCCTGAGGATGTGGTCTAAGGGAGCCAATGCCCTGCTGCTCTCTCCTGGTGACTTCCACAGGCTGAGGGAGGTTTTTGGAAGGCCTCTATGCCAACTAGGAACTCCCAAACAGGAATGTTCTTTGCCCTTTTTGTGGTTGATGAGATGTAGATATTCATATCTAGCACTATAAAGATGAACTCCTTTTGAAGTCAATTCCCCTAGAGAATGGCAAAGGTAGGGGTGAATTTCCTAAAGGAATTGTTTTGACAGACAGAAGGTTTGTGCGGGGATGAGAGATGGGGATATGAGAATCAACTGCCACATTTTTGTGGCAACACTGCCTCAGGGTAAAGCAGATTAAACATTTTTGCAGGAACCAAACATAATTAGGGCAGCTAGGGGGCATAGTGGATAGTGTGCAAGGCTTGGAATCAGGAATATCTGAGTTGAAATCCAGCTTTAGATATTTACTAACTCTCTGAACCTGGGCAAGTCACTTAATCCTGTTTGCTTCAGTTTCGTGATCTGTAAAATGAGGTGGAGAAGGAAATGGCAAACTACTCCAGTATCTTTGCCAAGAAAACCCAAAATGAGATCATGAAGAATCAGTCATAACTGAAACAACTTTACAACTATCAGAATGGCTTCAGATTTTACCTATGTATCTCCCTAACATATGTGTATGGGCCAATCAGTTGGTGAAATTTGAGTAAGTCTGAATATCTATGATTTAAGCAAATATCATTGAGGGTGTGAATACGGGTTCTAGAGATGAAGGAAGGATTCACAAGACCCGCTACCACCTTGGCTAGATGGGAAGATGGCAATGACACCTGCAAGATAACTTTGGGTATGTCTTCTAAAGCATGGGGTTGAAGGGAAAGCAACTGATGGCCCGACCATACATACTAGTAAAACTGTACAGAGAATGGTCTTTCAGTTCTACCTAAAGTTAAGGAATCCTCTAAAGCTCCTCTGACCAATATGGATCATATAGGGAAGACTATTAAGATGAGTTATTTTGTAGAACCTCCATTTTGGGGAAGGGCCCAGAGCAGCCATCATTCATTCTTCAAATTTTAAACCCTAGTTGCCTCCTAATTCTGCTATTAGGATTATCTCCCATTGGTAAATTCTTCTAGGACCTCCTTCTTGGGGAACAGCCTCATTCCTCAGGCTTAGCTATTACATTCTCCTCCCTACTTCCTGCTTTTCATTCACAACATATACTTTAGCTTCCTAGTTGGCAATGGGGGCAGCTGGGTAGCTCAGTGGATTGAGAGCCAGGCCTAGAGACAGGAGGTCCTAGGTTCAAATCTGGCCTCAGACACTTCCCAGCTGTGTGACCCTGGGCAAGTCACTTGACCCTCATTGCCTACCCTTACCACTCTTCTGCCTTGGAGCCAGTACACAGTATTGACTCCAAGACGGAAGGTAAGGGTTTAAAAAAAAAAAAAAAAAAGGGGCAGCTGGGTAGCTCAGTGGATTGAGAGTCAGGCCTAGAGACGGGAGGTCCTAGGTTCAAATCTGGCCTCAGACACTTCCCAGCTGTGTGACCCTGGGCAAGTCACTTGACCCCCATTGCCTACCCTTACCACTCTTCTGCCTTGGAGCCAATACACAGTATTGACTCCAAGACGGAAGGTAAGGGTTTAAAAAAAAAAAAAAAAAAAAAAAAAGGGCAGCTGGGTAGCTCAGTGGATTGAGAGCCAGGCCTAGAGACAGGAGGTCCTAGGTTCAGATCCGGCCTCAGACACTTCCCAGCTGTGTGACCCTGGGCAAGTCACTTGATCCCCATTGCCTACCCTTACCAATCTTCCACCTATAAGTCAATACACAGAAGTTAGGGGTTTAAAATTAAAAAAAAAAAAAAAAAAAAATTTTTTTTTTTTTTTTTTTTTTTTAAAACCCTTACCTTCCGTCTTGGAGTCAATACTGTGTATTGGTTCCAAGGCAGAAGAGTGGTAAGGGTAGGCAATGGGGGTCAAGTGACTTGCCCAGGGTCACACAGCTGGGAAGTGTCTGAGGCCAGATTTGAACCTAGGACCTCCCGTCTCTAGGTCTGACTCTCAATCCACTGAGCTACCCAGCTGCCATATCCACATTCATAGGAAACAATTGTTAATTTTATAATTCTCTACAGTATTCCTTTGACTAAGAGACTTTCCAAGGGCACCTGGCAACCAAGAACTTGTTTTTAAAAAACATTTTGATAACTATATTTCTTTTGAATACTATGTATTTTATTTTGTGCATTGAAATCACTAATCTGGGTGGTCCATAGTTTCACCATACAGCCAAGGAATCTACTTATTACACAAAAAAAGTTAAGAATCACTGTCCCATATTATTTAAACTATGATTGAGTTTACATACAACCTTTCACAAATATAACTATAATATAGCACAGTTTAGGAATTTTAGAGAACTGTCAAGAAATAGCTTACTCACTGGCAGGAAGGATCCAGTGTTATATCTCGGATTATGTGTAAATATACTTAATTATTATGCATATAAGTTTATATCTACATTAATTACATCAAAGTAATGCTGTATTAGGCTCTACCCAAAGACAACAGAGTAAGGCAGCACTTACTTTTATCATTTCACTAGAGGTTCAAAACAGAATAAACATTAAGAGACTATTTCAATTATTGGATCTAATAATTGTCAGTCCATATAATCATGCTTTATCATTAATTCTATCACTTAAAAAACAAAACAAAAGCCCATCCATCTTTATTTATATGTAGTCCCTCCCCCCCAAAAAAAGCTTACTAACCTCTGCTTCTGTATGTTGGGACTGTAATAACTGTCGTATGCGAACTATGTCTTTCTCAATTTGCTGAATTCTAGTCACTCTTAACTAAAATAAAATGAGATAAAATTATATAAATATACATTTAGTAAAAATATAATTGTATAAATTATGGTTATTTTGACAAATTGTAACAGACTGGTAAAGTCTTTCATTCCTATAGCATGAAATATTATATAAATATTCATAAATTTATGAGTATAGACAAATATTAGCTCAACTTTTAATATTTCACACTTTCTCCATTAGAGACAGCTCTTAAAACTTCAAAGCAAATTTTTAAAAGTTAAATTTTGTTTTAAAGAAGGTACCAAACACTTAAAAGTAGCTTTCAATAAGCAAATCTATGGGTAAAGTATCTTTTGACTTCTACTGGACTTTAGTTTTCTATTCACTTAAACAGTATTGAGTTTACTTAAACCAGAGTATACATATAAAAAAGGAACTGAGAATTCAGTTTTTGTTAATCATGCCAACCATAGTTTAAATTTAGCAGCATTTTTTCTTTCAATACATAATCATTGCCATAAATTGACTTGTTTTTTCTAGCTTATTACTGTGCTTGAACATTATTTTCATTTCCAGAAATAACATTGGTTATGTTAGGAGGAAATTAGGGAAGGAAACTGTCTTCAGAGAGGGCTGTTTTTACCTGTCCCTGTGGAGATCCCAAGGAGTGTGGATTTATCACAGAGAAGGAAGACCTTCAAGTGAGCAAAAAAATCTAACTGGGGTGGTGGACATCCCAGTCTGAGACAAGCTCCTTGATTTAACTTTCCTGGATTTACTTTCCTGTGAACCTGTTTTCCTGTACCATCAAGAGGAGACACCCTGAGTGTTATCCTACATTAAATATATAATTTTCTAATTTCCTCCTAACAGTTAAAACATTGGATTAAAAAAGACAGGAAGGAAGAATACTCAGAATGGAAGAACTACAAGAAAGGAGTGAGAAAGAAGCCAATTTAATCCTTGTATTTAACAATTAAGAGTTTGCTGGTGGCCAGAGGCAGCTAAGTAGTACCGTGGATAGACTACAGAGCCTGGAGTCAGAAAGATTCATCTTCCTAAATTTAAATCTGCTTTCAAACACTTATTAGCTGTGTGACAGTGGCCAAATCACTTAACTCAGTTTCTTCCTCTGTAAAATGAGCTGGAGAAGGAAATGGCAACCACTCTTTGCCAAGAAAACCTTAAATGGGATCAAAGAGTTGGACATGACTAAAAATGAGTGAACAACAAGCATCATAAATGGAGAGAACAATTCCACTTGAGTAGTAAGGTCAGAAGCCAGATTAAGAGTTCTTAACAAATGAGAGTGAGAAGGTGAAGAAATGATGGCAATAAGTACAGATTATTCTTTCTAAGGAGTTTGGCTACAAACAGAAGAACACAGGTTTTTAAGGATGGGGAAATCTTGAGGGAGAAGAGGGAACTCATAATAGATATTAAGGTTCACTACTGAAAGGGAATAGTGATACATACAATAAAATGTCATTCAGAATTTTTTCCAGCTCTAAATTTATGATTCCTATAATTTCAAGGCTTCAAAATTCAGCAATAAGTCACTTGAGGTCTTTTGTGATTTTCCCAGCTACTAATGGTACCTTTCTGTTCCCATGGTTACCAACTATCTATTTGGAGCATGTTTTCTAGATATGTGTGTTTTCTCCTCCATTAAAACGTTAAGTGTCTTAAGAATGACATCTGTTTCACTATTCTTTTTATATCCTTAATGAAAGTACAGTGTCTAATATATACTTGGTATTTCATAAATGCTTTATGATTATCTTATTTTGTCCTCATATTTTTTGGTATATATGGAATAGTAGGTTGTTGAGCTCTATTGTTTTTAGCTCATATTTTTCAGTCCAATCTGACTCTCCAAGACACAATTTGGGCTTTTCCTTTTGGGAAAAATATTAGAATGGTTTACCATTTTCTTTCCCCACTCATTTTACAGATGAGGAAAATGAGGCAAATAGGGTTAAGTGACTTGCTCAAGGTCATATAACTAGTAAGAGTCTGAGGCCAGATTTGAAGAGGAGTCTTCCTGACTCAAGGCCTGGTGCTCTATCCACTGTGCCACCTAGTTGCCTTCTCTCATATCTAGTTGGTTTTATTGCCCTATTTCTCTATTTTTAAACCAAACCAAATGACGCTGATAGTTTTATAATACAGTTTTTGACCTCGAAGTGTTATTCCTTCTTCATTCCTACCTTGTTTCAATTATTTCCCTCAGCACTCTAGATCTTTTTTGTTTTTCCAAATGAATTTTATTATTTTGCCAAATTCTGTAAAGAATTTCTTTGATGGTTTAGACAGTTATAGCAGCAAAATTGTAAATTAACTCAGATAGTGTCATTTTAATTATATTGGCATGGCCTAGCCTTGAGGAACAAGTATCTTTCTAGTTACTTAATGTTGTTCTTTATTTCTGAGGAAAATTAATATTGAGTGATAGTTTATTAATAATATTTCTATGTGAAATAATTTTTCCCTTAAGTCTCCCCAAATTCAGGCTGAAATAGCCTACTTTCAAGCTAAGGTCAGCCATGGTGAATTCTGACTACAGGTCAGCATGTAGCTGGAGGTGCTGGCATCTTTCTACTTTAGGCAAAGGCTTGTCTTCCCTGTGATGACATAATGAGGGAGAAGTTGAGAATTCTGAGTCAACATCCTCTTTTCAAATTTCCATCAATGATGATTACCAGGGAAGGTCAAAGAGATGAACTGTAGGCCAAATCATATAGAAGATGTACCTCCTTTAAAGAGCCAAGGCTCACTTGGGTTTTTCCCTTAGGAGGCTGGCAAGATTCATTCTTTGTTAATGGGATTGAAAGCTCCCATTAAGAAGTAATTTTATTATAGATTTTGAACAATGATACATGTATAACCCAGTGGAACTGCTTGTCAGCTTCAGGAGGGAAGAGGAAAAGGGGTGGGGGTGGGTTCATGAATCATGTAACGATGGAAAAACGTTTTAAATTAAAAAAGGGGTAAAAAAAGAAAAAAAAATTTATTCTCAGAGAAATGGCCTCATATTCTTTATGGGTTAAAATTCAGACTTTAGATCTCTTTTTTCTTCATTTTAATTTTGTTTTTCCCAAATTACGTGTAATAACAGTTTCCAACATTTTTCAAATATCGAGTCTTGAATTCTCTCCATTCTCCCTTCCCGGCCATGACTCCATCCACGTCGGGATGATAAACAATCTTATATAGATTTCACATGTGCAATCATGTAAAACAATTTCCTATATTAGTCCTTTTGGGGAAGTTAACCCAAATTTTAAAAAGTTAAGAAAGTGAAAAAGCTTACTTTGGTCTGGATTTAGATTTTATCGGTTCTTTTTATTTTAATCATTGGTACTTTGGGATAGTTTTTAATCACTATATTGCTGAGGATAGCTGTCATTCACAGTTGTTCATTCTACAGTATTCCTGTCACTATGTTCAGTGTTCTCCCAGTTCTGCTTATTTCACTCTGCTTCAGTTTGTGTAAGATTTCCAGTTTTGCTTTGATTTTTGAGCTCCTCCTCCTTGTCATTTCTTATAGCAAAATAGTATTCTATTCCATTACAATTGTTTACTATAATGTGGTCATTCCCCAACTGATGGGTATGCCCTCACTTTCAAATTTGTCCCCCCGAAAGAGAGATGCTTTAAATATTTTTGTAGGTATACATCTTTCCTCTTTGCGTGTTTTATCTCTTTGGGATACAAACTTAGTATTGCTGGGTCAAAGGGTATGTATGTACTACTTTATAGCCTTTTGGGAATAAGTCCAAACTGATCTCCAGAATGATTTAATCAGTTCACAACCTTTACCCATCCACCTCACCCCCAAACAGGGCATTAGTGTCTCAACTTTCCTATATCCTCTCCAAGATTTATCATTTTCTTTTTCTGTAATACTAGTCAATCTGATTAATCACTATCAATTAAAAAAATGACAACTAAAACAACTCTGGTCTCTCAGAGTTGTTTTAGTTGTCATTTTTTTAATTAATAGTGATTTAGAACTTTTTTTTTTGAATGATTGTAGGGAGCTTTAATTACTTCAAAAACTGCCTGTTAATATCCTTTGACAATTTATCAATAGGGGAATGAATTCTATCTTTAATATATTCAAACTCATTTCTTTACCTATCTGAGAAATGAGATCTTTATTAGTGAGACTTATAAAAATTTTTTGTGAGATTTTGATTACTGTGTATTACTCTCCATCCTATTCACCCCTGTTTAGGGTCTAACCTTCATCTCCCCAAATTTGCCCTTTTTTCTATCAGCCCCCTTATCCCATTCCCCTCCAACTTTCGTGTAGGATGAGAAAGCTTTCTCTATACCCAACTGATTGTGCATGTTCTTCCCTCAATGAACCAATTTCAATGAGAACTAATGTTCATGGGCTTTCCTCCCCATCTCCCCTCTTTCCCCCTACCATAAAAGCTCTTTCATGACTCTTTTATGTGCTGTAATTTAGCCCAACTTATTTTTCGCTTCCCTCTTCTCCCAATGTATTACTATTCCTTATACTTTAATTTAATTTTAAAGCATCCCGTGATAATTAACTCACACCCTTGCCCTGTGTCTATGTATATGCTTTCTAACTGCCCTAATAATGACAAAGATTTGGGGATTTACAAGAATCATCCCCCCATGTAAGGATGGATACAGTTTAATTTTTACTAAATGTCTTTTGATTTCCCTTTCTTGTTTACCCTGTTATGCTTCTCTTGAGTCTTGTATTTGAGACTCAGATTTTCCATTCACCTCTGGTCTTTGCATCAGGAATGTTTCAGAGTCCTCTATTTCAATGAATATCCCAATGCTCAGTTTTGCTGGGTTGAAAGATTCTTGGTTGAAATCCTAGGTCCTCTGCCCTATGGAATATCACATTTCAGACTCTCTGATCCTTTAATGCTGCTAAAATCCTGACTGTGGCTTCATGTTATTTTTTATTTTATTTTATTTTACTGCTTGCAATATTTTCTCCTTAGTCTAGGAGTTCTGGAATTTGGCTATATTTTGGGAAGTTATTTTTTGGGATTTCTTTTAGGAGGTAATCCTTTGCAATAGAGTGATCTTTTAATATCAAAACCCTAATCATATTTCCATTGAACTATGTGACTGATATGTTTTTCTTCTGTGTTTCTGTTCTAACACTAACAGTTCTTTCTCGTAAGTTCCTCTGGATTGTCCTAGGTCATTGCACTGCTGCTAGTAGAAAAGTCTAATACATTCGATTGTGCCACAATGTATCAGTCTCTATGTAAAATGTTCTGGTTCTGCTTCTTTCGCTCTGCATCAATTACTGGAGGTCTTTCCAGTTCACATACAAATTCTCCATTCCTTTCAGCACAATAGTATTTCATAACTTTCATATACCACAATTTGTTCAGCCATTTTCCAGTCAATGAACACCTAACCCCTCATTTTCCAATTTTTTTTTGCCACCACACAGAGTATGGCTATAAATATTTTTGTACAAATATTTTCCATTATTATCTCTTTAGGGTACAAACCCAGCAGTGGTATGGCTGGATCAAAGGGCAAGCATTCTTTTAAAGCTCTTTGAGCATAGTTCCAAATTGCCCTACAGAATGGTTGGATTAATTCACAACTCCACCAGCAATGCATCAATGTCCCAATTTTGCCACATCCCCTCCAGCATTCATTACTCTCCCCTTCTTTCATTTAGCCAATCTGCTAGGTGTGAAGTGTGATACCTCAGAGTTGTTTTGATTTGCATTTCTCTGATTATTAGAGATTTAGAACACTTCCTCATGTGCTTATTGATACTTTTGATTTCTTTGCCTGAAAATTGCCTATTCATGTCTCTTGCCCATTTATCAATTGGGAATGGCTTGATTTTTTATACAATTGATTTAACTCCTTGTATATTTGAGTAATTGGACTCCTGTCAGAGTTTTTTGTTATAAAGATTTTTTTCCAATTTGTTGTTTCCCTTCTGATTTTGGCTGCATTGTTTTTGTTTGTACAAAAGCTTTTTAGTTTAATATAATCAAAACCATTTATTTTACATTTTGTAATTTTTGTGGTTGGATATCGAACTTTCCATTTAGTCCTGGTCTTTTCTGTGCAAATACTTGGAAATCTTCTATCTTGTTGAATGCCCAAACTTTCCCCTGGAATTATATAGTTAGTTTTGATGGGTAGGTGATCCGTGGTTGTAGACCCAGTTCTCTTGCCTTTCTGAATATCATATTCCAAGCTTTGAGATCTTTTAGTGTGGAGGCTGCCAGATCCTGTGTGATCCTGATTGGTGCTCCTTGATATTTGAATTGTCTCTTTCTGGCTTCTTGTAAGATTTTTTCTTTTACTTGGAAGCTCTTGAATTTGGCAATTATATTCTTGGGCATTTTCTTATCTGGATCAAATGTCGAGGGTGATCTATGGATCCTTTCCATGTCTATATTGCCCTCTTGTTGTAGAACTTCAGGGCAATTTTGCTGAGTAATTTCTTTCAGTATGGAGTCCAGATTTCTATTAATTTCTGCTTTTTCAGGAAGACCAATGATTCTCAAATTGTCTCTTCTAGCCCTGTTTTCTTGATCTGTCAATTTCTCAGTGAGATATTTCATATTTTCTTCTATTTTATCAGTCTTTTGACTTTGTTTTATTTGTTCTTGCTGTCTTGAGAGATCATTAGCTTCTAATTGCTCAATTCTAGCCTTTAGGGACTGGTTTTCAGTTATAATCTTTTGGTTTTTGGCTATAATCTTTTGGTTTTCCTTTTCAATCTGGTCATTTCTGGTCTTCAATTGACTTGCCTTACTTTCCAATTGTGAAATTCTGCCTTTTAAACTGTTCTTGCCAGATCTCTTCCATCTTTTTCATCATCTCAGATTTGAACTCTTCAATAGCTTGTGACCAATTTCCATTATTTTGGGAAGGTTTGGATGTGATTACTTGTTTGTTCTCCTCTGCTGTTTACTCTGTTGTCTGGATTTTCTCTGTGTAAAAGTTGTTGAGTGTTACAGATTTCTTCTTGATGATCTTTCTCTTTTGGGGTTCTTGTCTCTAGCTTGCCATTGTTAGCCCTGCCCCCTCTCAGGTTTATCCTCACACCCAGGGTCTGTTTGCGCTCTCTAGGCTCCTGAAGTCTCAGATCTAGTTGTTCTCAGGGTCAAGCCTCCTGTTGGTCCCCTTGCTTATTCCTCTGTCAGAGATTCCTTTAACAGTTTCAGGGTGCTGTTTCCACAGTCACGCATCCCTCTGCACTGGGTCCTCACTCAAGGTCCACTTCTGTGCTCAGGATCTGAGTCCGCTCCTGCGCTCAGGCTCTGTGTTCAAAGTCTGCGAGTTCTTTAGCCTCTTGGGGTCTTAAGTCTTGCTGCTTTCAGGAACAGGCCCTGGTGACCCCAGGTAGCTGCCAAGGACTTAATGGGTGCCCTAAGCTTGCTCTAGCTCTTGTGCGCTGGCTTTGGCACTGTAGGTGGTGTGGGGTTAGGGAGGGGGTTGCTCAGCTTGCATTTTATTGAGAGCTGTTTCACCCCCTTATAACATGGAAATGCCCCAATTCAACATTCCTTCAATGCTGTGCCCTGTTGTGAAGTCCCTTAGTTCCTCTGCATTTGTTTTTATGTCTTCTTGAGGAGTCCTAAATGTTTCAGTTAGGAGAGGTTAAGCAGCTGCTTTTTACTCTCCTGTCATCTTAACCAGGAACTATCGATAGGCTTTTTTTGTTTTTTTAAGGTATTAATTTCTTCAGTATTTTTGGTGTCTCTTTTTTTCATGCCTTTCCTGTATCACTCTCATTTCTTTTCTCAAGTCTTTCTTCTAGCTCTCTTGTTTGATTTTAAAATCCTTTTTGAGTTTTCCATGAATACTTTTAGGGTATGAAAGAAATTCCTATTTTTTCTGGAGGCATTAGATCCAGCAGTATTGCTTTTGTTGCTTTCTCAATTTATGTTTTCGTCTTCTCTGCCACCAAAATAACTTTCTGTACTGAGTTCCCTTTCCTGTTGTTTGCTCATTTTCCAGCCTTTTTCTTTTTCTTTTTTTTTAAATTAAAAAAAACTAACATTTGGGCTCTGTAATTGTGGTGAAGGGAACATTGTTCAGGTTCTGTGGACAGGTGCCTTCAGAGCTAATACTGGGATCTATCTGATTTTAATTCTTCTAAAGTGGCAAGATGTAAGCAAAGATATTCGATACCCTCCTGGCTTGTGCTATGCTCTGTGAGCACTCTTTTCCCCCTTGGAATTATGACTAGGGTTCCCTGCTTCCCTGTGGTCATAAGTGCTGTTATCTGCTAGTGTTCTTCCTCATCACCCTGAGATCATGCCTCCAGAGTATGACCTGATTCTGTGTATGTATGGGCAATGCGACAAGAGTCTTGTATCTAGAGTCAGCAAAGAGAGCCCTATAATCTCTTTCTGAGCAATTGTGCAACTCTCATACCTTAACCATCTGTGGTTGAGAGCTCTGGAAGTCTTTGTTGCTGCTTCAACTAAGCCAAAGATTGTGGAGACTGTCCTGGCATGCTGTGTTCCACCTCCAATCCAGTGCACTAGATCTGTTGTGTCAGCTTTCTAAGTTGTTTCGTGCAGGACAAGTACTTCACCTTCTCTTTTTGTGGGTTATGCTACTCTAGAATTCATTTGTTTTTTTGGAGGGTAATTTAGTAGAGATTAGATGAAGATCAATTATCTTTTCCACCATCCTGGCTTCATCCCAAGACTTTACATTTTGTTAAAAAGCACTTTGGAAATTAACCTAGTTTCAACTCCATATTGCCAACTGAGGTTTTAATTTCAGTCTCCTCCCAACACCTTCTTCTGTTCAGGACAAAAACTGAATTCTTAATTCACTTTATATCTGTTGCTCTGCCAGGAGACCGCATGAAACAAGATATTCCTGGTTCTACCTCTCCATCTCTGTTTTCCTGCTGTCTTTTGTATGTTGTCTTCCCCTTTAGATTGTTAGATTTTTGAAGGCAAGGACTGTTTTTCTTTTTATTAGTACAGTGCACATAGCAAGGATTTAATAAATGTTTATTGGACAAGATAAGTATTTTGTATGCTTAGTTAAATTATCTTCAAATATTTATGCATTTTTATCTTGATAAGATTCCTTTTTATTGCCTCTTTCATTTTGTTATTATTATATAGAAATGATGATGTGAATTTATTCACTGCAACTTTGCTAAAGTTATCTTAATAAATCACTTTGAAGATTCCCTAGGATTTTCCATATAAACCATATTGTCATCAGTAAATGGGGAATTTTATTTCCTATTTGTCTATTTTTACTTTTAATTTCTTTCTCGTCTTACATAATAGTTCTTTGCTGGTTAAGATAACAATAATCTGTCTTACAGTAATCTATACAGTGACTTCTCAACTTTTAAAAATAACTTTTGTAGTACTGGTGCTAAATATTTTTTTAAAGTATGTTATGCTGAGAATCCATCATATCATCATCTGGTTTTGTGCTGATTTGATTTTCCAGTCCTACTAGCCCCCTATTTCTCATCAGTTTCATGGCTAAACTCCTTGAGAAGATCAACTACAATTATCCATTTATTTTTGTCTCACTCTCTTTTTAATTCCGTAGTCCAGCTTCTGATCTCATCACTCAACTGAAACTGCTATATCCAAAGTTACCAATTATTTCTTAATTACTGAACCTAATGGTCTATTAGCCATCTTCCACTCAAGATGTCCAAAACTGAATTCATTACCTTTCCCCACCAAACAGTCCACTACAAACGTCCTTATTTGGTAGAGGACATCATCATCTTTCCAGTCACCATAACTGGTAATACCAATGTATCTTGGACATGTCACTCTCTTATCTCCCATATCCAATTTAATACAAAGTCCTACTGATAAACTTCTCAAAGTCTCTTGTATACATTCCCTTCTCTATTCTGACACTGTTAAAAATCCCTCATGCCTGGACTATATTTACTACATTTCTAGCTGGTCCCCATTCATCTCCATTAAAGAACTCCTTTCCTGAATTGAAAGTGTTTTATTTTTTTATTTTATTTTTATTTTTTTAAACCCTTAAGTTCTGTGTATAGGCTCATAGGTGGAAAAGTGGTAAGGGTGGGCAATGGGGGTCAAGTGACTTGCCCAGGGTCACACAGCTGGGAAGTGTCTGAGGCCGGATTTGAACCTAGGACCTCCTGTCTCTAGGCCTGACTCTCAATCCACTGAGCTACCCAGGTGCCCCCTAAAAGTGTTTTTTTTAAAAAGTCTTAACAGAGTTATTTTTTACCTAAGAATTTTTTTCTTTTTATCTTAAGATCATTTTTACTTTCTAATTCTCATACCACCATCCAACTCTCTCTAATAACAGAAATATTTGAGCAAAACAAAGCAACACATTAATCATTTCTGAAAACACTTGTAGAATTCTGTATCTGTAGTCCAATGACTCTCAAAAAAAGAGACATTTGAGGCAGCTACATAGCTTAGTGAATAGAGAGCCAGGCCTTGAGACAGGAGGTCCTGGTTTCAAATTTCCAAGCTAAATATGTGATCCTGGGATGGTCACTTAACCCCAACTACATAACCCTTACCACTCTTCTGCCTTAGAATTGATACTTAGTACCAATTCTAATACCAAAGATAAGAGTTTATTTTAAAATAAATAATTTTTTTAAAGAGAAGGGACATTTCAAATTCCATATTTTTCTAACAATAATTTTGGTTTAACAAAATTATTGTGTTAAAATTAGATATATCCTCATATGTCAACTTAAAAGTGTATTTGTCCATTTGTACACAGGTTTAACACGTTAAAGGTATAGCACATAAATTATCTACTTCTTAATTTCAAAACTGCTTCATAATATGTCTACGGTAAAATTACCCATCAGTTTAAAAAACTCTCAATATTACAATATAATCCCAATGACTTTCTAAATTACTTAACTAGTACTTGTAAAAATGTTTTATATATAGTATTTTAAATTACCTGTGCTCGTTTTTCCATATCCTGACAAGTACCTAGCTGCTCTTCCATTGCGGCTCTGATTTGTCTTGCTTCATACTCCAACTGCCTCCTAGTCATATCTGTTTGCAAAGAGAACTGGGGTGGGTAGCAAAGCAAAATAGTTAAGGACAGAAAAAATGTATATTAGCAAGTCATCAGTGTAGAAATTTTATAGCTAATGATCAAATAGAATAATGAATTGAGGAGATAAAAGAACTATTGACAGATTTCATAAATCAGGGTGCTATATATATGCATATATATGGTGAATCAGACAGTCACTTGTCAAGGTTAAGAAAAACCATAAGGTTTGAATATTTGGGTTTGCAAAATAAAGTAGTAGCTAAACTCATTTCCCTTTGTGAAATCCAAGAGTAAAATTCAAATATATCTGCATTTGTTCTTGGCCACAAATTATTTTAAATAAAGGAATAAATTCCTATTAATGCTAACAGTAATATTTGTAACTGTATGCACCTGAAAATAATTAAAAAGTTTAGCATTTGCATAATGGCTGAATAAACTAATTCAAGGACACACTAGGTATGGATGTGACACTGAGTTCTCCAAGTCTTTGTCAGTGGTAATACAAACTTTGGCTCAACCTACCTGAGGAGGTGAAAAATGTTTTGAAAAATTCTACCATAAAAAAGAAAAATTATTTTTAAAAAATTTAGCATTAAGAGAGTTTTTCATCTATATAACTTGATAAAGCTTCAGAGTATGTCCAATCATTTAAGACTACACTTGAAGCTATCTTACATGGTTCATCATAACAGACTAAATAAAATAGAAGGGCAAAAAATGATAATCACAAAATCTCACTGTTCGAAGAGGCACTATCATTCATGTGAAGACTTAGTAAGAAGGAAAACCTTCCATTTTATGAAGCCACTCACAATCTCTTGGATAGTTCTAATTATAAGTTTTTCTTCTTTACAGTATTAAAGAGGAAGATGAGGAAGGAAAAGATATGAATTTTTACTCAATGAATTCATTTTCCTTACAATATAAACTAAATAAGAATGGTATTTGTGGGGGCAGCTGGGTTCAGTGGATTGAGAGCCAGGCCTAGAGATGGGAGGTCCTGGGTTCAAATGTGGCCTCAGACACTTCCCAGCTGTGTGACCCTGGGCAAGTCACTTGACCCCCATTGCCTACCCTTACCACTCTTCTGCCTTGGAGGCAATACACAGTATTGACTCCAAGATGGAAGGTAAGGGTTTAAAAAAAAAAATGGAATTTGTCAAAAAGTAAATAGCAGATAAAGATGACTTCCTTATATGAAAGCCTAAACATACCATTCCCACTTCCTAGTTCTGCCTCTGAGATCAAGTAAGTCAAATAATTCCTCTTTCAAGAGAGGGCCTTTCAAATACTTAAATGCAAAGCTATCAGATTTCCCCTATATCTTTTCTTCTCTCAGCTTAACATAAAAGAATGATGAGTGAATGATAAAGTATATTTTATTATATAAGTGACAGGAACTATGTTAAGTGCTGGGGAGACAAATACAAATAAACAAAACAAGTTATAGCCCTTAAAGCACTTACATTCTAGTGGAAGAAGATAATAAATATAGAGGTGGGGACGACATGCATTGTGGCATGGTTTAGAAATGGCTGGGAAGTGATATGGTTGTCTGATTCTGGGTATGATCAGGTGAAAGTTCCCAGTAATACAGGCTAAAGTTCTGGAGGGAGATGGATGATGATAATGGTCAAGCACAGGCATGGTTGGGAAATAAATTCCTTTAAATGATTCCACAAGGTAAACACTAAAGGCATTTTGTGATGCTGGTTGTTTGCTTCTTGAATCTCTCCTAACATGTGGCTCCCAAAATTGAACACAATATTCTAGATATGGTTTACAAGGACAAAGTAGAGTGGGGCCATCACTCCTTCTGTTGCACAACAATACTATAATACTCTTATTGTAGCTCTAGATAGCATTTGTTTTTTGTTATTTGCACTAAAATTCTGATTGTTTTCAAATTGTTACCTAGTCACACCTCTCTATCTTACATTTTTAAAAATTTAAGTGTAATCTTTAATATTTATTATTCCTACTCAAAGGTGTGTTGGTAAATGTTTAGTAACTGGCTCTATGTAGAGAAAGAAGGGAAATACACTTTTAAGTTTAATATGAATTATTAACATTTTCTCTATCATTTTCTTAAATCTAAACAACAAAACAACTTAAGCTCTAATTTCCTCACTGACGAAGTATAAATGTTCACGTTGAAAATATAATAATCAATAAAGAATCATTTCTAGCTGGCTTCAGGAAATCTTTGGTCCTATTAAATTTCATCTCAGTAAATTCTGACAAATGTTCTAATTCTTTGATTTTTTTTATATCATGCAACATGTTAATTTTGTCTTTAGTTTTGTGTTTTAGTCTTTAGTTTTTAGTTTAAAACCCTGTCTTAGTTTTGTCACCGACAAATTTAAGAAAAGCACATACCATTAATATGCTTAAACAAGATTGCCTAAAATGTAAAAAAGAATATGGCAAAGAACAGTTCCCAAGGGGCCAATTCTTATAGACCCTTATATACAGACACATATCCTTAATAATTATTCTTTGTATATAGTCATTAAACCAATTCTGGATATACTTAACTGCATTATTGTTATTTAGGTACAAAAGTGATAGCTTCTTTCAGATCTGTAAATTATAGCATTTTCTTTACTAAGTAGCAGGTACTCTAAACTTTGTTTATGAATAATTAGCATAGGATCAAAGACAATATAGATAATATACATTAATATAGCTATTACCTGCATACAGAACAAATTACTGAATCTAAATGAATCAGATTGCTTAGTTACTTACATTTTCTGTTAAAGGAAGACTATCTATCCTTTTAGTTAAATTTTGAAGCTGAGCATAATACCAGTCTTTTTCTTTTTCTTCTTTTTCAAGTTCTGCAAGTAGTAGTGATCTTTAAAAAAAAAGTAACAAAACAAAGTCAATGCAGAATACCTATAAAATCGACCAGAGCAAATAATAGCAAGTTTTAAAAATTGAAGTATTAACAATAATGTAATTAAAAATAATGATTTCTAAGGAAGATCTTAAATATTAAGTTATTCACTTTCAATTCAATAAATATTTATTCAGCATTTGCTACATGTAAAGCCCAGTGCTCTGCCCACTTTATATCCATTTTTAATTTATCTGGCTTCCTTCAAAACACAGCTCAAGGGGGCAGCTAGATAACAATGGATTGAGAGCCAAGCTTACAGACAGGAGGTTCTGTGTTCAAATCTGACCTCAGACATTTTCTAGATATGACTGTGGACTTACAGGTCATTTAACTCCCACTGCCCTTACCACTCTTTTACCCTGGAACCAATACAGGGTTTAAAAAAAAAAAAAGAAAAAAAGAAAAGAAAACCTCAGCTCCTTCTGCAGGAGACCCTTCTTGGTCCCCTCAGCTACTAATACTTTCCCCTTTGGGACTACCTTCCATCTACTTTGTATATATGCTGCATGCAAACATTTATTTATAGGTTGTCTCACATATTAGAATACATGCACCTTGAGGATAGAGGCTGTATTGTTTTTCTTTGTTCTAGACATATTTAGCACAGTATGTTACACCTAGTAAGCACTGAAATAAATGTTTCTTGATGGACTAACATATTTTCCTTCTCTCAAACAACTTAAATTTGTTGAGGGATAAAATATGTAAAAATACAAGTTAAAACAAGATAATGTGAGGCAGGAGAGAACACTAAAAACTAGAGAGTTTGAGTTAGAAGGAGAGAGAATGCTTCCCAAGCATAGAGGACAGTTTGTGCAAGAGAGAGAAGAAGGACTGTCAAGTTTGGAGACTAGGCCAATTTAGCTGGAATACATAGGGTGTAAAGGGGAGTTATATAAAATAAACTGGGAAACACAGGCTAGAGTCAAAATGTGAAATACTTTAAATACCATACTGTTTTTTATACTAAAGGTAGTAAGAAGCTATTGAAGATCAATGAATAAGGGAAGATGACTTCTACTGTGGATATACTGGAGCCTAAATATTCACAAGAAAAATAAGATAGATGAAAAAATGCTATATTATTCAGACTATGATATATAATTGGATAGGCAGCCCACTATACAAAACAGCTTAAACAAACAATATAGCTTAACAATAAACTAGTTCTTGGAGAAATTAATTAAATGGTGTTTTTTTTTTGTTGGATGTTAATATTTAAAGGTGTGGTCTGTTAGGAGGAAATTAGAAAATTATATATTTAATGTAGGATAACACTCAGGCTGTCTCTAAAGAGCTGAGAGTTATCCTACATTAAATATATAATTTCCTCCTAACAGGTCACCAAGGAATAAATACCAATTCCTAAAATGATTTTAGTAATTTATTTACAAAATATAGTATAGAGTGGAAGTAGAGAGATGAGAAGAGGGTAGAGTAAGAGATCTAGTTTAAAGAACTAGACTACGTACTCAATCCCTGACTACTACAGCAGGGCTCCAGAGGTCCCAGCCAGAGAGTCTAAAAGTCAATTAACAAGGGGTTTAGCCACGAGGGCTTCTCCCAATCAAGGGAGCCTCCAGGAGGCTAAAACCTCCAGGGAGGCTAAGGTCGTCCAGCCTTCTTTACTCACCACGTGTTGTTCTAAGGGAAAGATTTAAGAACAGTCTCTCCAAGGTCTCAGGGGCCCAGGTCTCAGGTCCAGTAAGCAGCTTCTCCAACTCAAGCTCCAACTCCAGGAAAATGAACAAGAACTCCCTGACAGGAAGTTGTCACTCCCTTTTAAAAGGCACTTCTTTTGCATCACGTCCTGTGCCTTTCTCTTAGTTTACATGTCCAATCACAATAGATGCTTTGCTTAGTACTGCCCAGGAGGTAGTCAGTAGATTTTGATTAGTCACCTACTCTAGCATACGTGGGTCACAGACCTCCCAATTTGTGAATTAAGTGGGGATGTTCTCACCTTTGGTGATTAGATTAAGGATGGGCAGCACAGATTTAATTTCATTATCACAATGAAAGTTTTTTCCTCTCTCAAACAAGGACAAATAATTTTAAAATCAATATATTCTTCCAGTGATGTTATATATAACCAAGTCATGGAAAACTATAGTCACCAAAGAATTAAAAGTTTGTGTTACGCAAAGGACAATGGAAGGGCATATAGTATGTACAGGAAGACTACAAAACACTGCCAACAAAGAACTGTGCACAGTGAATAAAGATATCAATCATTAGAAAGATAGATTTAAGACTAGAAAGGAAGAACTCATCCTATATTGAGAGAAGGGGTTAATTTATGGGCAGTCTATACATTCCAATATTCATGCAATAGTAATATAGCAAAAAGATCATAGGCTTTGCAGTTAGAGAATATGAATGCAAATTTTGCCTTTGATGCTGTGTGACTTTGGATAAATCACTAAACCACTCCAGACCTCAATTTCCTCATCTGTAAATGAATGTCAATGAAATTCAAAGCCACCAGCACACAGGGCAGAATTCCTTTGAAGGATGCATTAGAGGAAAGTATATCATATGAGAAGATAAACACAAAGTATTCACACTGATAAGCTCACAAGTCCATCAAAATATAAATTTTAGCTTGGAAAGGGAATTATTGCCTAGAAAAAGCAGGAGAAAGTAAGATAAGAACCCAGGGCTCATCTTAAGACTGTCTTCATAGTGACATAATCCTACTCAGATGATAATTATCTTCCATGTTTTTTGAGAAAAATAGTTGACAAAGATAGGCTGAATGCAGGAATTGACTCTAATCCTTTGTCATTCACTATATATTGTAATGAGAAAAGGATAGAGATAGGATAAGATTTAAGAGAAGTAGAAGGCTGTCTTTAAAGGCACATACTAGGAACTCAAGGGAAAGGATTTTAGCAGGCAGAAGGCAGAGGAGAAACAGTTTGGAAGTGACCACAACCAGAGTGATTTGACTTCCTGTGAGAGGTTAAGGGCTTCCTGCTCAGGAATGGTAGAGGAAAGGGGGGCTTATCAGAGCTCATCTACCTCACCTGACTGTGGAGGAGTATACTCCTAATTCATCTTTGGAGGTACTCTATTTAACTGGGAAAGACCTAGAAAATTATTTGACCATACCTGCTGTGTTTATCAAAAGGTTTATCTAGGGTTCCGGGTTAAGATGGCGGCAGAGTAAGAAGCAGCTCTTAACCTCTCCTGACCGAAACACACAAAACTCCTCAAGGGGACATAAAAACAAGTCCAGACGAACGGAGGAACCCCACAACAGGGCACAGCGTGGAAGGTACGTGGAATCGAGACATTTCCAGGCTAAAAAGGGCTCTCCTTAAATCGCGAGCTGAGCAACCGCCCCACCCCCACCCCCTCCACACTCACCTATAGCTTCGAACCCAGCTAAAAAGAAATAGAGCAAGTTTGGGGCACCCATCGAGTCATCAGCAGCTCCGGGACCTGTTCCTGAGAGCAGCAAGACTTAGGACCCCATTAAGTCAAGAACGCACGCGAAAGCTGAGCGCGCGCGCGGGAGCAGAGAGTGGACGCTGGGCGCGCAGAGTGCCGGCTGAGCAGAGGCGTGGGTGCCGGCTGAGCAGAGGCGTGGGTGCCAGCTGAGCAGAGGCGTGGGTGCCGGCTGAGCAGAGGCGTGGGTGCCGGCTGAGCAGAGGTGTGGGTGGAGGCAAACACAGCCAGGAACTAAAGCCTAAGTGGGGAACCAGTGCAGACGGGTATACGACTGTGGAAGCAGCGCCCTGAGACTTGTAAAGAAACCTCCTGCAGAGGATCAAGCAAGGGAATCCACCAGGGGGCTTGACCTTGGAAAAAACTAGAACTCAGACCTCAGGACTGAGCGCGAGGATAAACCTGAGAAGCTGCTGGGCTAATGATGGCTAACCAGTTACAGGAAATTCAGAAGAGAAAGAATAATAACAAAAAAAAGAAGTCTTTAACACTCGACAGCTTCTACACAGAGAAAATCCAGACAACCGAGCAAACAGAGGAGGAGAACAAACAACCATTCAGACCCTCCCCAATTAAGGAAAACTCCTCACAAGCTATGGACGAGTTCAAATCTGAGATTTTGAGGAAAATGGAAGAGATCTGGCAAGAAAATAACAGCTTAAAAGGTAGAATCTTGCAGCTGGAAAGCGAGGCTCAGAAACCAAATGAACTGATAAGCAAATTGAACACAAGAAATGACCAGATTGAAAAGGAATACCAAAAGATTATGGCCGAAAACAAGAAGATTATGGCCGAAAACCAAAAGATTATGGCCGATTACCAGAAGATTATGGCCGAAAACCAAAAGATTATAGCCGAAAATCAATCCCTAAAGGCTAGAATTGAGCAAGTAGAAACT